>NC_052051.1:52259454-52565843 GCF_903992535.2 Arvicola amphibius
GGACAGAAACCAAAGGAAAAAAAAAAACGTTATAAACTGTATAATACAGCACTATATATTTTGGGTTAAATCCTTTTGTCTTTTAAGAAACATATTCATCCTTTTGGGTCTGGGTTACCTCACTCAGAACAGTGTTTTCTATTTCCATCCATTTGCATGCAAAGTTCAAGATGTCATTTTTTTTTACCACTGAGTAATACTCTAATGTGTATATATTCCACACTTTCTGTATCCATTCTTCCATTGAAGAACATCTAGGTTGTTTCCAGGTTCTGGCTATTACAAATAATGCTGCTATGACCATAGTTGAACAAATGCTTTTGTAGTATGATAGGGCATCTCTTGGGTATATTCCCAGGAGTGGTATTGCTGGATCCTGGGGTAGGTTGATTCCAAATTTCCTGAGAAACCGCCACACTGATTTCCAAGGTGGTTGCACAAGTTTGCATTCCCACAGCAGTGGATGAGTGTACCCCTTACTCCACATCCTCTCCAGCAAAGGCTATCATTAGTGTTTTTTATTTTGGCCATTCTGACAGGTGTAAGATGGTATCTCAACGTTGTTTTGATTTGCATTTCCCTGATCACTAAAGAGGTTGAGCATGACCTTAAGTGTCTTTTGGCCATTTGAACTTCTTCTGTTGAGAATTCTCTATTCAGTTCACAGCCCCATTTTTAAATGGGTTAATTAGCATTTTAAAGTCTAGTTTCTTGAGTTCTTTATATATTTTGGATTTGGTATGTACTCACTCATCAGTGGATTCTAGACATAAATAAAGGTCAGTGAGCCTATAATTCCAGATCCTAGAGAAGCTAAATAAGAAGCTGAACCCAAAGGAAAACATATACTTATCCTCCTGGATATTGGAAGTAGACTAGATTGCCAGGCAAAAAAATGGGATCTTGGGGGAGAGGAGGGGTGGCGGTAAGGGGTGATGGGGAAATGTGGATACAAAAGTGAGGAGGGGAGGATGGGGAGACCCTGGGGGAATGGGATGGTTGGGATGGAGGAAGGGTGGATAGGGGTGCAGGAAAGAAGATATCTTAATTAAGGAAGCCATTTTAGGGTTAGCAAGAGTCTACTCTAGAGGGGGTCCCAGGTATCCATGGAAATGTCCCCCAGCTAGTTCCTTGGGCAGCTGAGGAGAGCCCTTTCCTATAGCCATACTGATGAATATCTTGCATATCACCATAGAAACTTCAGCTGGCGTTGGATGGAGATAGAGACAGAGACCCACATTGGAACACAGGACTGAGCTCCCAAGGCCCAAATGAGGAGCTGAAGGAGGGAGAACATGAGCAAGGAAGTCGGGACTGCGAGGAGTGAGCCCCCCCACTGAGACTGCGGGGCTGGTCTAATGGGAGCCCACCAAGGCCAGAGTGACCTGGACTGACAAAACATGGGATCAAAAAGGATTCTCTGAACATGTCAGACAATGAAGGCTGACTGAGAAGCCAAGAACAATGACACTGGGTTTTGATCCTACCGCATGTACTGGCTTTTGGGAAGCCTAGTCTGTTTAGATGCTCACCTTCCTGGACCCAGATGGAGTGGGTTGGACCTTGGACTTCCCGCAGGGCAGGGAATCCTGACTGCTCCTTGCACTGGCAAGGGAGGGGGAGGGGAGTGAAGGGAGGGGAAGGGAAATGGGAGGTGGGGAGGAGGTGGAAATTTTTAATAATAAAAATTAAAAATACAAAGGAAAAAAATAAAAAAGAAACATTCAGATGTAGGAAAATAGGTCTCTGCACATGTAAATACACGCAGTGTGTTTCACACTTATCCTCACATGTGTGCTTTAGAGTGATACCCATTCTGTATTGTGAACAAGGTTTCTTCTTATGCCATTTTCTTTTATGCTGAATATCTTCATTTGAGCCACACACACACACACACACACCTTTATTATGTAGCACACAGTAGACTTAAAACACTCAATGACTCTCCTGCCTCAACCTCCTGAGTGCTGGGATGGGAGTTAAGGCATGCGTTACCTCCCAACCTTCCTCCCTTTCTCTTAGCACTTTAAAAATACCTTCAATCTTCTCTGGTTCTCAGTTTTGACTAATGAGACATTGTCTTCATTTTCAGTTTCTTCTAATTTGAGAGAAAGGCATTTTCTTGTCTTTGGATTTTATGAGTTGACTAAGATGCATAAGACTGTATGTGATTTTCATTGTATTTATATTTCCAGCTGTTCATAATCATCTCTGATCCTAACTTGGTTTCCTGAGAAATCTTGAGGTATTTTCAGCTACTAGCTTTTCAATTCACGTTGTCCTTCCTCTGTTCATGACCACTTCCGTGTCAAATTTGACGCTTGCCAGACTTGTTGTCACAGATCTCTGAACTGCCTCTCAAATTTTTTATCTTTAATATCTTTGTTCTTTTTTTTAAAAAAAGAAAGATTTGGAAAGATTTCATTTTAAAATTCTATTATTTGTGTTTTTCTGCATGTGGGCAAGTGCATATATGAGTGCATTGCCCATGAAGGCTTGAGAAGGACTTTAGATCCCCTGGAACTGGAATTGGTATGGTTGTGAACCACCTGGCATGGGTGCTGGGAAGTGAACTTGGGTTGTGAACCACCTGGCATGGGTGCTGGAAAGTGAACTCGGGTCCTCTGCAAGATCAGGAGGTGCTTGACCATCCTTCCAGACCCGTTCTTGTTTCACTTGTTAGAGAATTTCCATGGGTCTATCTTCAGCCTCATCTGCTTCTTCAGCTATTCAAAGAAGCTATTTTAAGACTCTATAGTGATTTTTTTTTTAATTTGGTTGTGATAGTCTGGGGATTTTAAATTGCCATTTTGCTCTTTTGTGTTATGAACACCTCTGTGCGGTGACTCTCTTCCTGTCCATCCACTACGCATGTTCTTCCATTTCAAACTGCAAACATAGTTTTCAAAACAAATTTGAATTATTTATAATCTTGAGATTATTTTCCAATGATTAGGAGTTTCCACAACCATGGGTCATGGTTTCTTTCATTTTTATATATAATATGTGAACACAGGTGTTATCAATATAAAGATTCTGGATCCTGTCATGCTTATTTGTGGAAAATGTTATATTTCATTAGGTAGTTAGCATACTGACTTGACCAGCTCTCCCGCCTCTCCACTGTCTACTAGATAACCCTCTTGGGAACTGCAATGTCTTTTTGTTGTCTGCCTTTAGTTTTATAAAGTCTCCGTTGAAAAGAAACAATTTAGTGCTCATCCAAGAGTCAGAGATGGATGACATACTTAATGGGTGGGGGCTTGCTGTCCTTGCTTTTTTATTTATTTCTTTAAGATTTACTATTCCAAGCATTCTGACTGCTCTTTATTTATGTATGGGATGTGTTCTAGGTAGGGATCGTGCACCTCTGCTGAAAGATATTTGTGTACATGGCAAAGAGAGGGACTGGGTTGGGTCTGGAGTGGGCATAGAGATAAGAAAAGACTCAGAGGGGAATCAAACTGATGTTCACATATCTGCAAAGCAAACATTTTACCCATTGAGCTATCGTTTCAATACTCCTACTGCTCTTATATACCCAGACTTTACCTCCAACATATACAAGCCCACCTTTCTTCTATATTTGAATTTTTAAAAGGCAGATGGACACAGAATGTCAAGTTTCACCCATCACTATTCAACTGGAAAATGCAGCCTTCTCTCTAGTTTCAAGTTGCTCTGTTATGGCTTTCAAATAGAATTCTTGGTGTAACTTTATTTAAGTTTAGTAATTATTACCTGTGGAAAAGAACCATATTTGTCCATTAAAATAATAACAGTGTTTATCTTCTTATCCCAAAGCTAGCAATTCTGAGATCAGTGGTAACAATTATTTAGCACAATATGTTTGGTGAGTATTTAACACATTGTAAGTCATGTGAGGAAGGGCTTGATTTTCTCTATTTTGTTAGCTTTCCTCAGCCTTAAACAAAACAAATTGTATGGTTCTTCTCTATATTTTTCTCTAAAAATTTTGGCAAAGAATTAGAATAAAGCTTAATGAGAACAACTTTTATTAGAAAAAACTAGATTCTGTCGATGTGTGAAATCTTGCCAAATGCTTTCTTCCCTGGGGTAAGAACGAGAAGAATCAAGGTTTCATGGATTCAAGTTTGCTATTTTAATTGACAGCCATGACCTACCTCCCGTTTGAAGTCCTCTGTTATGTGGAAGACTTGCATCAAACGGATTGGGGACAGCTGTTCTCACTGCTTGCTGAGAATGTAAGGGGAAGAAAAAATAGATAAACTGCCCATTAAGGTTAGCTATGCAAGAAAATCGTTCTCAATGTTGAAAGTGATTAAAGCCCTCAAAGTGTAACGGCCGGCTGTGTACCAGGGGGTGTTTCCATGAACATGTATGTGTGCACAAACATGTGACTGACTGTATCTCTCCTGCAGGAGACATCTGTGTTTAAAATGATAGCATATGCTTTTAGCTTTCTGGAGTTCTTAATCCAGGCACTGTCACAAAAGCTTATTGCAAGTTATTTTTTTAAGATAACATTTACAAATTGCCTTTTTCCCCCCGGTAACCATAGGAGAATCAAGCACAATAGTGTAGCCAGACACCTCTCAGCTGTTCAGGCCTTTGAACTCCCTAAAGAAAGTGTTAAGCCTTCCTGGTACCCAAGCTCAGTATAGATGTGTAGTGTATAGTTGCTATTTAATAGATGCTTAGTGCCAGGATATTTTCAAATTGTTAAAGTTTGTATACTGAAAAAACCCGGTACTTCTGCCAGAGGAAGGAAGTACTATTAAAAATCCTATATGTTGTGCCTGTACCACATGGTCTGCCTGGTCAGGATTAGGAAATATGACCACGCTGCCCTTGGGCTCTGCAAAACTCCCTGTCCCTTTTGAGAACACCCCTTAAGATTCTATTCCCATTTCAAGTAACTAGGGTTAAATTTCTTGCAGAAGTAACGTCTGAATCTGTGTTTGACAATTTCAATGCGTGTCTTTAAGGCTTATCAAAACCTGCCAAAGACCAGCAAGATAGTTCAGCAGCTAAAGGTGCTTTGCAGCCAACCCTGTGTATCTAATCCTCATGCTTCACTTGGAGGAAGAAGAAAACCGAGCTGTTCTCTGCTGTCTACTCATATGCACACATGAACATACATACATACACACACACACACACACACACACACATATACACACGATAGATAGATGATAGATAGGTAGATAGATGATAGATAGATAGATAGATAGATAGATAGATAGATAGACAGACAAATCGATCAAAAGGAGGGAAGGGGGAGAAGGAGGGGAGAGAAGGGGGAGAAGGAGGGGAGGGAGGGGGGAGGAGGAGGGAAGGAGATGGAAATTTTTAAATATAAAAAAAAATAAACCATGAGAAAAAAAAAATTTGTAACACAAATTTTGAAAAACCTGTTTGCTCAGCCCTCACCCCATTTTGGTTTGTCATGGTTACTTTGATAGACACCAAAGTGTATCATGTTAGACAGCAGAAGTTTATTTTCTCCTCATTACAGAGGTGGTGAATCTAAAGTCAAGATGTCAGAATTGATTGTTCTGACACATGTGTCTTCTTCCTTTCTGCCCATTGAAAAGGCTATCCTTTCTAGGGATGTGCACCCTAGGTATCTCTCTGTGTGTTCAAATTTCTTCTTCAAAAAGCACCAATCGGATTTTATTAAGGCACCTTGAATGGCTTCATTTAAACTTAATCCATTCCCCTTTAGGCCTTATCTCCAAATTCAGTTACAGGGTAGAGCCCACAACTGGGACCTCATTTAACCTTAATTACCTCTTCAAAGGCCCTGTCTCTAAATATTTAGTTGTGAGTCACACAGACTACTAGTAGTGCATTTAGATTAATTATTTCTTCAAAGGCCCCATCTCTTAGTTGCAATCATATTTACTTATGGGGATTAGAATTGGAGCAATTGAACTTTGGGGGACAAGAGTCCCATTCTGCCCACGGTGGACACCAAATCTGTAAAAGCCATTCTGAAACAAAATAACCATACGGAAATCTGTTAAAGAAAATGCACTAGCACAATTGACCTCATTGAGCTTTGTGATAAAATGAGGCTCATTCACCTGCCCTTGGGGAAACCTTTCAAATCTTTTTTTTTTTTTCATTTCCTGAGCTAAAAGAAACGTGAAGCCAGCTTCTCAATACTGGAAATATTGGACAGATTAATCAAAAGATGGAATGTCAACAGCAACTAAAGCCACTTTTTCTAAATGAAATAGGGATTTTAAAAAAGAAGCAAAATAAAGAGTAGTTAAAGCTACCAAACACATTTTAGCTCTCTGAACCAAATATAAATAAAGGCTAAATGAGTTAATACATATGAGGGACCTAAGAAATGAGCTGACGTAAGGTAAGTGTTCTGCATATGATGGCCTTCACTGTTGCTTGCGTTGAGGGTGGGAGATAGGAATTGATCATTTAGGGGCAGAGAACAGAGAGTGAACAATCCCATTGTTGACCTTGACTAGAAGCCAGAAGTACTAGTGAGGAACTGCTCCATCTTATCTCTCCTGTCCTAAGTCAGCATCCCTGCTAGGAGCCATGCCTGACAGTGTAACTGGAACCCCAGTCCAGACACAAATCCCTTTTCATTAACAACTTTGAAATTGGATCTCTGAATTCTGATAGTGGAAAAGGGTGATATGTGTCCCCCAGTTTCAATCCGTCTCCTAAATGATTTCAGTCTCTTAAATGGGAGCTGTTATAGTAGTGCTGAAGACCATTGTGACCCATGACACAAAAGCTCTTGATCAAAAGAATGGAATCTAATTCTTGCTTCGATGGAAGTATGATGGTTCTGATTTGCTCCAAAGATCACAGCATTATTTACCCTTTCCTCTTTCCTTAAAAGTTAATTCAGTAAGACTTGTCAATCACCTTGTCAAATAACAAACCTGAGGGAAAACTTATTCACCTAAACACACACTAAGAAGGCGGGAGGAATAATTATCCCCTTAATGAGATGATGTGCCTGTCTTTCTCAGAAACCCTGCTCTTGGTATAGAATGTCACAGAGCACTGTAGAGTCTGCCTACTTTTCTCAGTTACTCGGAAAAGCCTAACTTTTCCTTTTTCTTCCTTCTATCTTTTTCTTCCAGATATTGGACAAAGCTTGGGTCTACTTTCTTCCATGCTCTGAGCAGCCTCTTTCTCTAAAGACCCATCTCCCACCTCCCATGTGACTAATGCTGCTTTCCTTTGCTGAGCATGTCAGCCCAGCCCAGTCAGAGAGTATGGCTGTCTCTCCCTCCTTCTTTTCCATCTTCCCTTACTGGGCAGCTGCCAAGATACACTGCCTTTTCCCCTGTTGTTTGTCTCTCAAACTTGAGTAAAATTGCCTTCAACTTTGCTTCTGAGCCTGTTTACAAATTGTTTTACTAACAATGCTTAGAACCTAGAGAGAGAAACCTCGTTTCCCAGGCAACACTTGTGCTATGAAGACGTTTGTTGTTCACCTGTGTTATCTCTGCACTGCACAGCATGACCTTTCCCATCATTCAGACTCCAGATTCCCTTGAACAGGTTCCACTTAGGCGTTCCAAATGTTTTGGAATTCAACCTTTCTTTTGAAGCAGAAGAGCCACTGGTGAATGTGCTGTTTTGAGTCTAGCCTACTTATCAGCTCTGAGAATTTCCTTAGAGGTTGCTTTGTGACTGAAATTGAGAGGAATCCCTTTCTTCAGAAGAAACTATTGACCAGTCTGTCAGACACACACTGGATACAAAGGGCTTGAATTACCCAACTGTTCAGGGAAGGCTCTTGCAGTCTGTTCTAGCATTAGCCAGGAAGAAGCCGTCTTTATATTAATCAGGTCCCCCAAGGATGTTGACAAGGATAATAATTCTTTCCCAGTGTGCTAATACAACTCTCAATTGTTTCATTGCAAAACAAGACAGGAAAAAAAGGCTTTGGGGAAGAATACACATTTTTAATAGAAGCTATAATTCTGTGTGAAGGGTTATCTGAATAGCTTGCACAAGAAATGGAATTATAACACTTATCCGCCTGATATGGCCATTGAGGGAATGAAGCCCAAGTCTTATCACCCTTTGCAGTAGAGGCTTGTAGGGAGTTGGTTAAGACTGTGTGGCTTCTGTCCGGGGACGTGTGCTTTGCTTTAGCGAAGCAGAACACTGGTGCTGTTGCCCTTTGCTTCATCTGATAGCACAGATTCATGAGCAATAAATGGTATCCTAGCGCCGAGTTCATCCAAGGTCAATGTCCCTAAAAACAAATAGTAAGCACAAAGCGGAAAAGAACCGAGTGGCTAACTGTACCTGTGTGGGGTACTGATGAGCACAGGTTATCATTTACCGTTTACCAGACATCATCCTACTGAGTGAGGTGAGTAAGACCACACCTTGGCTTAGTTTAATGGGTCAGAAATGTCTGCCTTGCTGCAGGCTCCCTCTGCAGAACCTCCCCCACAAGAATTGAGCCAGCCGCCCACCTTTGGCCCTGGCTGAGGAGGGTAAGTGCGCCTGCTCGCCACCCAGCCTCCAGGTCCAGGAGACAATCAGCGGAGAGTCCAGTCAAGCAGCTTGCAACTTATAAAGCAAAAACCCACGAATCCCAGAAGAAGCAGAAGTGGAAGTAGTCAGTCATCTCAGCAGTCACGTCTGCACGAGCCGCAGCTCCTATCTTCCCTAATGGAGATCAAGAGGGCATCGGGCATTCTACATCATCTTACCCCATCTTTAACTCCCATCAACTTTTTGTAAATAAGTTACATCTCCTCCCTGCTTGCTCCCCATCTTGGCTGGAAATATTTTTCGCGGGCTTTGTAACATCACTGGGTTTTTTTTTTTTTTTTTCTCTTTTTTTTAAATTTCGTACTTTTTTCTAGCTGACACACTTTTGGCGCAGCTGTTACGCTTTTGGCACCAACTGTGCCTTTTTCTAACTGTCACTGTTTTTAGTGCTAACTTGGCCACTCCAGCCTCCTATATACTTGATTCAGCCCACACCTTGCCTGGGTATATATTTCCCCATCCCCCAGTAGATTACCAGAAATCTAAGAAGCACTGAGATCTTTTAAGTCTGAGTCCTCCAGAGAGCAGCTGTGCTTTGTGGCTAAAGAAGACCTTCTTTTGTGTTCATACCTACTACTCAGTCTCCTAAGAGCAGCATACATTCCCCAATCCATTTTGAAACACATTTAGACACAGAAGATAGACAGTGAATGTATCTCGGCTTTCCAGAGAGTTGAGTTCAAGCAAGTAGCCCCCAAGGCCCAAAATAATGGTTGCTATTTTCATCATCATTGAGGAGAGAAAAGACCATAAAATCGCCCTTGAACCGACCCTTCTTTGGACACTGACTTTCTCACCCAGGTAAGAGACATTTGCCATTAGTGTACAGAATCTCAGCCTCTTCTAGAAATAAGGACCCACAGAGATAGTCAGGTCCAATGTTCTCATTTTACAGATGAGAACACTGAGGCCTAGAGTCCTATAGGGGATGTACCACTTCTCCAATCCACACCATAGCTAAGGGCTCAGCCAGGGTATTGGTTAAAAGAGCTGACTCTTCCAGCATTGCAATAATTTCTCCTTCCGGGTTCGAAAGAAGCATGATATTATATTTCAGCCTCGCTCTCACTTTAAGCAAAATAAAGCTTAAAATATAAACCTAATGATTTTAGTTAACAATTTGGGAGAGTCTAAGCAAAATAGGGCTTAGGAGAAGGAGAGGGAAAAGTAGGGAGGAAGACGCTTGCCAGGTTCAAGGGGGAAAAAAGATTGTGGGCTCTTGGGGTCCTTCCTCTCCAGTGCTGAGAATCCCTCTTGCATATTGAAGAGGATTTGTTTCTTCACTCCTTAGATCTGGGGGTGCATATTCTCTGCTTCTTCTAACTATTGCTGAATAGAGAGAGTGTGACTGTACCCACCCTCTGATCTCTTCTTGTTGATATCCTAGTTTAGGTTAAAGAACAAGAAGGAAGCAGCTAAATTGAATCAAAAATGTTGGCATGACTTAGAATTTAATAAATAACTATGGTATCTAGAATCATAGCAATAAAATGTTTATGCAAAATTAAACGTCTGTATACAGAACTTGTAATGCTGGCATCTCTGCTACATAGCAAGGTTAGAAACTAGTGAAGCACATATGCTATTTGGAGCTGTGTAGTAATGAGACTAGTGGAGTAGAATCAAATTCAGAAGTGGTCAGTGATATGAGTACCTGGAGGAATGCAAGTCAAAAATAATTGCAATCTCACTTTCTGCTTAGGGTACCACCTACTCTTGAACAGGACATTTCAAAGGAGAAGGGAGTATCGCAGCCACAGACTCTCATGTTGGTCAGCCTGATTTTGGTCTGAGTTCATTTCTAGCACCTCAAATGCTCAAACAATCAAACAATTATATTGTCCATAGGATATTAGGGTATGCAAAAACACCACACCTGCACTACAATCCACAACTAGATCACTTGAGTATCTGCAGAAAAGTCTACATGGTAGTACACTTAGGGGCTGGGATACAACAGAATGTCATTATTGTGGTTGGCATTGCCTAGTCTTCCCTGGGGACACATTTATATGGGCCAGAGGAAAGGATACTTCTCTGTGCTAGAACACTGGCAGTTGTCAGCACTTGGGATCTTCATGGGGGAGCAAAAAGTTCTTGCCGTTGCTCTGTTGCATTGCTTTTGTGATTGTAAATTGAAATTCCTTATTAATGAATCACACACGCAGATGTCTAGGGTCTCTACACACCCTGATATTAACCGGGACATCATACATTTTAGAGGAGAGCTCTGGGAGCCTGTTGGCCTGATTTCAGTCTGACTTGACTTAGAAAGCATCTCAGACGAATTGTTAGTCCACAGGATTTTAGGGCAGGCTAGCACACCACACCTGCATTACAAACCACAAATAGGCCACTGAATAGCTGCAGAAAAGTCTAGAGGATTCTTCATGAGAGAAGAGATATCAATAAGTGGTGCACCTGAGGTCCTTTGCTTGCTAGACAAGGCATCCACAGAAGCTGTTTGAGCCAGTCCCTTTCTGTACTGTGTGTACTAAGGCACAATGCAGTGTGTGCAATTCTTTCATTCTTCTGAGGTGATTCTTTGTGGACTCGGTATAAGTTAGCCCTAAGGATGTTTCATTCAATAAAATTTATTTAAAAAAATGTGTCCTCCCATGATAACATACTATTATTTTAGCAAAGCAGGATGATCCAAAGTTTAATCCAAGGTATTTTTGGGCATGTTTTGCTTCCTAAGAGAAATTGAAATGTAGCATCCCTTTATACAAAAGAGTTTTCCATTTTTGGCATGGGAATCATCATTAATACAGTTAATATAGTTCATACCATTTCAAAGCAAATAATGTACAGGTGAGGCCCAATTACAAAAAGCAACAATTCCATATTATACCAGAGAATGAATCAAAAAGAAAGCATGCCTCCATTCAATCAAGTGGCTGTACCTGCATCAAGGCAAACTGCCTACAACCCCCACCCATTCTGTCAGTTGGATAACCATGTGCAGTGTAGACCTGTCATAGGTCCGTAATAGCCATGACATTTTTCTTTTAGATGTTAGCACTTTTCAAGGCCAACAATAACCCTGTGGGAATCACCTGTAATCAGCAAGTTGATCTTTTAAAGAAAACCACACAGCAGACATAGAACTGCAAAGTGGAACTATGACGGAGACACAGGCATAATCTTCAGTAGAAGAGAAAGGGATAGTGAATTCAGATCCATTTCAGTAAAATGGGAAAAGGGGGAACCCCTGAGAATTAGGCAGGCATTTTCCTCGCAGAAGTGCATAGCTCAGCCAGCTAAAGTGCTTGACAAATCAATGACCACTACTGCCATCCCAAGACAGAGCCTTTCTGGGTCCTCGCCTCATGAGTTCAAAGATTGAAATTAATAGATCACAGAGGATGAGTTTTACACTGAATTTATTACAGGATTATAGGTAGGAGTCAGATAGAAAGAAGGCAGGCAAAGTTCCTGTACAGCAAGGATGAGTCCCAGGCAATGTGTTTCTGCCAAACCGACTGTCTCAGGGCTTTCATAGGACTTATGGTAGAAATTAGAAAGTTGCATAGGAAGATGAGTTGACTGGTTCAGTCAGTGTTCCCACAATGTGTCCAGGTACCTTCAGTTTTACTTTCTCAGGTTTAGCTTCAAGACAGGAATGACAATCAATATTGTGTAAAAGGAGAAAAAGATAACAGGAAACCAGAGCAAAAACAGAGACTTGTTCTGGCATCTTTGGCCTCTAACTGTGACAAAACCAAGGGCATTTCCACCTTTGCGGTGAGAATGACAGTCCCTATCTCAATTGCCCAAATAGTTTCTATCTCCTATACTCATCGCTGATACTATTTGAAGGTCACACAATTCCACAGCTGATCATTATCAAAAATAAATATTTTCCATAGGATCATACAATTTGTTGTTGGAAAGAAATATGGATCATTTAGTCCTATCTAGTCACCTTAGAGTTAAGATATTCATGTGGTTCCTTGCTGAGTAACTAGATAACAATGAAGCCCAGAGTAGACACCAGCACTCATAAGAAGAAGATCGATTTGCATTTCAACCTGCCAAATTCAATGCTGCATACATCCATACATCTCTCAGTTGCATGGTGCTTCATTTAATCTGATAGTCTGCTACCCCACCTGTACCCCTCCCACATAAATAGTGCTCATTATTCTTTTGTATGCTCTCATCTTTGCAAGGGTAATATGGCTAAAGCACAATTAATAAAAAACCCAGAGACAGAAATTAGGGTTCAGCCTGAAGGTTAGAAAAGCCAAACAGCCAGCCACTGGCTCTTACCTCTACCTCAGTCAAAAATGGCGATCCTGCTTCCAGGAATCTCGGAATGAAACTGTGTCCTCATGTCTTATATTCCTCTCTAGGACTGAGATTAAAGGTGTGCACTACTACCATCCAGTTTCTACGGCAAAGTAGTGTGGCTACTGGGATTAAATGTGTGTGCCACCATTGCCTTTTCTATAAGGCTGATCAGTGTGTCTCTTTTACTCTCTGAACCTCAGGCAAGCTTTATTTATTAAAATACAAATGAAATAGCACTACATAAGACTGTGGTGGCTCTAATAAGAATGAATTCCATGGGTTCATATATTTGAATCCTTAGTCCCTACTCAGTGGAACTGTTTGGGAAGGATTAAAAGGTGTGGCCTTTCTGGAGAGGTGTTTCACTATGGGTGGGCTTTAAGGTTTCAAAATGTCATTCCCAAGTCAGTCTCTCTCCCTCCCTCCCCCTCTGTCTCTCTCTCTCTCTCTCTCTCTCTCTCTCTCTCTCTCTCTCTCTCTCTCTCTCTTCTCCCCTACTTGCAGATAAGAATGTAAACTCTCAGCTACTGTTCCAGGGCTATGCCTGTCTGCTGGCATGCTACTTGCCATAACTGCCATGGGCTCTAATTGTCTGGAACCATAACCCCCAAATTGAATGACTTCTTTTATAAGTGGCCTTAGTCAAGGTGCCTTACCACAGCGATACAAAATAACTAAGACTATGATATTCACTGGGGACTGCAGAAGCAGAAGGCTTTATGGACTAGATATACAGATTTAGTTTCATCTTAGGATCGGGTTTTATTAGCATGACAAATTTGAGGTGTTCTCTTCTACTCATTTAGTTTCTATTTTCCTTAGTACTCTCATGTCTTTCTTGAGGGCCAGCCTCAGGGGCATTCTATTATAGCAGGAAGAAGAGTATTAAAATGTTTACAGTCTTCTGCTTTCTTCCATGTCTTCCCCATAGTGTCTCATTCCTGACATACCCTCTCTGACGCTCTCTCTCTTTCTCTCTCTCTCTCTCTCTCTCTCTCTCTCTCTCTCTCTCTCTCTCTCTTTCACGCGCACACACACACACAGAGAAAGAGAGGGGAGAGGATTAAGGAGGGAGGGAGAAGACTTTAGTGCATGTAGTATTGTGTTGATATTTTAAAAGTCACTGCATGTACAACAGCGTTAGTTTACCATAGCTTAAGTCCGAATAGAATATGATGCTGCTCCAAATGATGCTGCTGCCGAGACTCTTATACTTTTCTCTGGGAGAAGCTTCTACATATAACTGAAACAGTCTTGAAATTTGGAGTAACAATCTGATCTGGTTAATTTTTTAGGAGAAACTTTAGGGGATGAGCTTAAGTGAAGATAGTCAGGCTCTCTGAAATCAAACCTTAAGGAATGATTGGTTGACTTAATCAATTAATTGAATTAATTAAAAATTCTTTTTATTTAATGACTTTTTAAGTTTTTTAATTTTATTTTACATTCCAACCACAGTTATCCCTCTCAGTGCTCCTCCTGTACCCCCCTCACCTCACCCAAGTCCACCCTCTTTTCATTCTTCTAAAAGGAGAAGGCCTCCCATAGGTAGCCAAGTCAACAAAACCTGGCCTATGAAGTTGAGAGAGGACCAAGTCCTTCACACCTGTATTAAGACTGAGCATGGCATCCCACCACAGGAAATGGGTTCCCACAGGCTAGATCCTGATCCTATTTCCAGGTGCTCCTCAGACTGCCAAAGCTACACAATTGTCTCCCGCATACCATGCAGATCCAGCAACCAGGCAGAGAATCAGGATGGTCTCTAAAGGCCTAGTAAATCTAATGATTCCTTTGGTCTAGAAAAGAGTTAAATGTAAGATACACAAAGAGGAACATTTGATCCAGGTGTTAAAGAAAAAATAAGCAAAGCAGTGAAATCAAAAACTTACTTTGCCTCCTCGTTGTGATGATGAGGAATGATAGATTAATATGGATTCATGGAAGAGCCCCTTATAGAAACAACACCTATTATCTCATTTTTAATAGTTTAATCTGTGATGAAGAAGATTGCCACGAGGGTGGAGGAGGTGAGTCATGGTCTATTTAGTGAGCTTCATGTCAGTCTGGACTATAGGGTGAGACCCGGTTTCAAATCTTAAAGCAGATAAGGGAAAGAGAGTCAATAGGTGAGTGATGGAGGGAGTGAGAGAAGGAGAGAGAGAGAGAGAGAGAGAGAGAGAGAGCAGAGAGAGTAGTAGAGCATATGAAAAATTTTAAATGATAAAATACTATAAAAGACAGTGCATAGACAAACATTCACAGGGCAATTGATTAAAATCCAGAATAAAAATAACGCAAAAAATCCAATGATAAGAGAACAGATAATCCAGTCAATAAATGGATCCATGAGTAGAAATAATGGTTTCCAAAAAGAAAGTGCAAATGTCTAACAAACACACATGAAACTGTTTACCATCCTTAGTCATGAAGGAAAGTCGAATTAAGCTTCATTGAAGATCAAGAGGATGGCACAGCAGATGCAGGCACTTGCTGTCAACCTCAGTGACCTGACTTCAAACCACTGAACCCACATATCAAAAGGAGAGAACGAACTCCTGCCTGCTCTGCTGTGACTGTCACAGAAGCTTGGCACACATGCACACACAGCATGTGCAACAGAGAATAAATAAATAAATAAATAAATAAATAAATCAAAAACCTGTGTCAGGATTGATAGCACAGTGGCAGTTAATGAAACAAACAGTGACAAATGCTGGTGGAGTGAACGGTGGAGAGTCAAACAATTGCTCATCACATAAGGCATAGAGAATGGAAAAGGCTAGAAAAGGAACTTCTGGACTCTTGATGGGAAGATGAATTATTGGCGACACCATAAAAGTCAGCATAGAGGTTCCAAGAAAGCTTAAAATAGAGCTTTCATGTCATCCGGATATAACAGTCCTGGGCGCAAACCCAGATACATTGAAATCAGCATATGCACATGGATGTATAACAGTGATGCATGCCGTATTTTCACAGACTCACTCACACTAGCCAAAGTATGGAATCAACCTAGGTGGCTAAAGAACCCGGGGTCTACTTATACAACAAGGCACTATTCAACCGTAAGAAAAGACTACAATTATGCTACCTGTGGGGACATAGGTGAACTTAATCATATTAAACAAAATTAGCCAGATTCAGAAAGACAAATATCACATTTTTCTTTCATGTGTGCAATTTATATTTAGAGGAGAGATGGCAGGATGAGGAAGAACTAACAGAGAGTAGGAAACAGGAAGAGAAACAACAGGCTAGAGGAGATGGAGAGACTATAATGGAGGGAGGGGCCAGTTAGTTATCTGACTTTTTGACAAAACACCATACCAAAGGAAGCCACTCAAGGGAGAAAGATCTGTGCTGGCTTGGCTTTGGAAAGTCTTCAGTCTGTTCTGACTGGCAGCTGCAGTGCCAGAAGTGGCTGAGGTAGTGGCAGTAAGAGCTGGAAACTGTTACCCCTTGTATTTTAGCTGGTCAGGAAGAGGAGATTGCAATCAGGAACTGGAAGTGGGCATACCCTTTAATCCTCCAATCAATATCCACACCCAGGTCAGTGACCTGCTCTATAATCTAGAACCCACGTCTCAGCGTTTCTGGTTTCCTCAAACTGGCTGTCCCAAGTAGGACGCATGAGCCTCACTTTCAAACCATAACAAGGGGTATGATTAACGTACATTATATTCAAGTATGAAACTAGCATAATGAAACCCATTGTTCTGTATAATTAATATATGTTAATTAAAAAAAAGAAAGGGCATAGTGTGTGTCAGAAAGATAAACGATCAACAAATGGTTGCAAATAAGACAACTCATTACTTTCTTGAAATTATTAAATGAGAAAATATTTCATGTGCACCAGACGTAGCAGACATTTCCACTCATAAAAAGTGCAGCCTTTACCCACACAACTTTAGAAAATACAGACTTACTTTAAATGTCTAAGTAGATCTGAGCATGCTGGTCTTCAACTGGGCATGTACTCAAGAAATGTTTAGTGAGCATATGCTCTGTCCACAGCTTGGATCAGAAGATATATAATAAGACTCCCTAGCAAATGGGTGTGCCTGCTTTGGGTTTTAGAAAAACGAGCAATAAATAAAAGATATTTCAGTGAAGTGAGTGATGTTACTGGGCTTAATGGTAACCTACATGGCTAGGAGTAGTCTTGAAAATACTAGCAGATCAAAAGTATAGTCTCCTCTCTAAGAAACCAATGAGAAGATCATAAAATACCTGGAAATACCAAACACCTTCTGCAACTGTGAAGTAAGTGAATAAAGCCTACTGTGTCTGTGGGTACTGAGGAGACAGAGAAAGAGAAGAACCCATGATTGGCTAGCAAAGGTTAAAGGCTACATGGGGAGGATAATTTAGCAAGAAAAGACATTTGTTGCTCAAGGTTGGTGATTTCATTTCTAATCCTAGAACTCACATAAAAGTAGAAGGAGAGAACTGTCTCCACAACATTGTCCTCTGAGCACATGTACACTGTAGCATGCACATATAAACACATATGCAAGCATGCACATGCATATGTGAACACACACACTAATAAAGATTTCTATTTTTAAGTCAAAGGTGATAGCTCTCCTCATCAAGAAAACCATATCTTCCCTCTGGCACCATCTGGCATAAGGAGGGTCTGAGTTAGCAGCATCTTGTGCATTTTAACTCTCATTTTTCCTCTCTTTCTAGCTGAGACGGAAATAAGAATATTAGCTGCATTCATCCGCCCATTCATCTAAAAGCTCGCACTATCAAGTATGCCGCATATGAAAGAAAGGTTTATAATGTATAGTACTCTATTTTCATCCACTCCCATAAATAATTTCTGAAAACTGCATCCAGTCACCAAATAATACTACAGAGCATCTGTTAAAGGCATTGGAATGTCTAAAGGGCCATGATAATTTGGCCAAGAAAGATGAAAATCAGAAATAATATTTGTCACAGTAGCCACAGCAGAGAATTGTGCTTGTGAGAAACAGTACAAAACAAGCTGTATAAGGCAATTTTCCTCCAATATAAAAATATCCAAGAAGACAATGAAATAGCCATTTAAACAGTGATCTCATGCTGGCTGGGAGTATAGGCGACCATCTCTCAGCTGTTGAGAAGGTCATTGGCTTAGATTACATTAAGGATCTTAGATTAATATACATGCAGAAAAGTAATTGAATCGATTCCTGACTATTCAGATTATATTAGACGAAGGAGAAAAGTAGTGAGGGAAAGAGAAGGTACAGTGTGCAAAAGAATTGAAGTAGTATTTAAGAAGAAGTTTTTAGGAGTGTCAAAAAATGGATGTGATCACAGAAGACTGGAGGTGTTGGAAGAGAGTAGGAAGCACATTCCAGGAGGGAGGAAGGGAGGGGAGGAGACAGTCTATTAAACCATCTCTCTTTACAGCCAGGACAATGCATATGTGCCTTCTAGTTACTGGCATACCAACTGAGCAGACAACCTTACTCTTTACCTTCATTCTCTAGAACATCAGACATCCAACCAGATGGCTCATACAGGAGGAGACTAGAATCAAAACTGGTGCAACTTTTCGTCAAGATTGTGATTCACCATAAAAGTCAAAGAAAAGAGGGCTATCGACCTGAGGGGTGGGGCATGAGAGGGGTTTGAGTGAGGGTAGCTGGGAGGGGACAAAGAGAAAGTAAAGTGCTGTGAGAGAATGGTCTTGTACTTTGTAAAGATTTGTCATTTGTATTTTTAACAAAACACCGATTGGCCTGTAGCCAGGCAGGAAGGATAGGTGGGTGACAAGGCAGAAAATAGAGGTGGGGCCACTAGAACAGGAGAATTCTGCAAGAGGAAAGCTCAGTCTGCAGTTGTGATCCAGCTGCAGAGGAAACAAGATGAGAATGCCTCACTGATAAAGGTACCAAGACATGTGACTAACACAGACAAGAATTATGGGCTAATTCAGGAAGTAAGAATTAGTTAATAAGAAGCCTGAGCTAATAGGCCAACCTATTTTTTTTTTTTTTATTTTTGATTAATGTAGACCTCTGTTTGTTTCTTTGGGACTGAAAGTCTGCAGGACTGGGAGGGACAGAAACCTCTGTCAACAGGGAAGTGATGTACTTATACTTTGTTTTAAAACATTAGAATTTTAAAAATCATAGGTTCTAAAAATTATGCTTCATGTCCTTATGTTGTTTAAGTGCATCTCCTCTCACATTTATCTTTCTTTCTCCATGTCCACTCACAAGTGTTGCTAGGTTGTGAATCAGCTACATTCATTGAGGGTCTCCTCTGCCGCAGCTCAGGGGTAGACCTTGGAATACAGAGACAAAAAAGATAACACCTTGGCCATTCAGAAACCTTTAATATAGCACCAGACACAGAACAGGCCAACAAGCGACTTCAACAGCATTTGACACACAGGATGAGTTCTCGCTTTTCCCCCAATACCTGATGGAGGCCTTCTAGATGGAACACTAAAAGGAATGAGGGGGTAAATGTGGGTGGCAAAGGTTCTATTCCTCCAGGATAGAGCTGTGTGACAAAGCACAGTTCACATGAAACCCAGGAATAGAGCAGGGCAGGCTTAAAGGTCATACCGAACAGGGATCAGTGAAGTGCTCTCTGAGTGTTATCGTCATGACCATTCATAACTCCATTCAGGCACTGACTCACTGGCACACAGAGAATGAACATTCCCTGGCACCAGGAGTCATGGCGGGTGAGCTCTACACAAGCACAAAGCTACACCCAGTGCTCCATTTTTCTGATCAGTCAGAGCAACGAGAGGACTGGGTGATGGATTTAGAGGTGCCATGCCCCACCCCAAAACCATTCTGCAATGTCTTCATCTAATCCTTTAGTTGTAATCCAATGTATTATTGCTTTTCAGGATACACTGATAGTCTGTTGAGTTAACTGTTCTTTTCCATCTGGTGCTTAAAAACCAAGATGGACATCTTTCCATTAATATTCAAAAATCCGTCTTCTAAATAACTCAGATGTCTGCATTGACATTCATTTTATTCTTAAATTTGTTGAGAAATGTAAAAGAGGGTTTTAAAAAAATCCATGTAGCTTTTAAAACTTTGAATAAAATTCTATTTTCTCTATTCATTCTAGCAATACATTGGAAATGAACGTGGAAAAAATATCATTCCTCTTCAGTGTGTGTTCTTCTAAAAGTCAAATTAAAAATGCAGAAACAAGCCGGGCGGTGGTGGCGCACGCCTTTAATCCCAGCACTCGGGAGGCAGAGGCAGGCGGATCTCTGTGAGTTCGAGGCCAGCCTGGTCTACAAGTCTACAAGAGCTAGTTCCAGGACAGGCTCTAAAAAAGCTGCAGAGAAACCCTGTCTCGAAAAACCAAAAAAAAAAAAAAAAAAAATGCAGAAACAAAAATAAATGAAATTAAGCTATAACCTTAACATAAAAACTTACAAAAACACGAAGGGTTTATCTCTACAATTTAACTCAGCATTTCTTCAAGGAAGAAATGCTTTTCTAGATAAGAGGCTTTTCTAGATAAGCCAGTCTTCATGAACAGCTCCTGCAGAGGAATGAGAGCGGGCTGAAACAACTAAAACAGTAATAACATGACTAGGATAAACAAGAAGCAGGGAAAATGGTGGCAAAAATGAGGGCGATAGTGACGAATACATAATAGACACTGAGGAAGCAATGTTTGCGGATTGAATACCACAGCAAGGAAATCAAACTCGGAGCGAGAGAAGAAATGAGCAAGACCAGGGTTCTCTCTCCAGTGAGGAGTAATTATCTGCTATAGGTCATAAAACTTTATAGACTAATAACCTCTGACCTTTGACCTCATGATTCATTTCCTCTGAGCAGAGTGACAGGCCCTCTCCTTTTGAGGAAAAAGAAAGAGGCAAGATGGCTGGGTAGCTTCTCTCAGTCATCAGGCAATGAGGTGTCTCTGGGTCTCAATTTGCCTGCAGCCTTGCTGCTCTGATCCAAGTCAGAAGAAGTTATAGACAAACACAAAGTTAAAAGACATACAAAACAGTGTGTGGTGTGTATATTGTGCGTGTTGTGTGTTGTATGTATTGTGTGTTGTGTGTGTGTTTTATGTGTGTGTTGTGTGGTGTGTGTGTATTGCGTGTGTGATGTGTATATTTCATGTGTGTTGTATATGTTCTGCGAATTGTGTGTGTGTGTTGTGTGTATTTCATGTGTGGTGTGTGTGTTTCTATCTATGAATTATTTCTTCAGGACCACATGTAACATGTAATAAGTCGCCGACTATAAAAATTAAGAGTCAACAGAGCCCGTGTGTAACTGAGCAGTACTGATCTTCATTTACTCCCCCGCACCACCACTAACACAAAAATTACTAAGAGGGAAGGAAGAAGCCGAGTTCTTTCATTTGCATTGAGCTTTTCTTCTTGGCAAGAGACTCCCATTGGTAAATGGGCACATTTCCACACACAGGCCATCAAAAAGATATTTGCTGAAAAGCAATGAAACACAGTACACACACCCTCTATGATGCTCCCTGAAGCATCAGCGAGACTGACTGGAGTCTGGGAGGAAAGCCGAGGTAAATAGTTCCTTTTAGGACAGTAGGCCCGCTGCCTGGCCAGAGCTGGCACTGACTTTGAAGGGCAGAGGAGACTGAGTCATTGCCCTCCATCCAGCTGAATTGTTGAAAGAGTGCAAGAAGTTCCCAGGGGTTTCATGCTGTTTGGAGGCAGGCTTCATTCCGAATGGATGGGAAAGAAGATGGGGAAAGGAATTTTGTTGCTAAGCCTCCCGGTGACTTGCCAAAATTTTGCCTGTTTCTTTGTGAGTCCAGTAACCACCCCAGCTGGGCTGCCCATTAAACAGGAAAGGGATGAATATGCCTGGTCCTTTTTCAGCTTTCAAATGTGCCCTGGTGAGGGTAAACATGGCTATGTTTGTTCTCCAAGGGGAACAAGTCAGGCATGAAGTTCCTTTTGTTCAGATCAAGATCAACCCCTATCATTTTGAAGACCCAGAGGGGTTGGCAGATTATTCTGGAAATGTGAATATGAAGCCCACCTGGAAAGGACAGAGCTTTCCAAAGCAGCCCAGTGGTTGCCTGAAACCCCTGGGAAACAAAGACACAGCTGATAGCCGGGAGAGGCCTCCTCACTGAGTGTATGGTTCTGGGAGAAAGCCTCACACAGGAAGGAGAACAAGCTCCTAACCCCGCAGTGCTTCAAATGCTATGGGAATGTAAAAGAGAAACCATGACTGATGTATTAGTGTCTGTTTCCTGTGCAAGTATATGCAAAGAAAGCAGGAAAGCAGAGCCAAGTGCCTCTGTGTTTCAGGGAGAAACTGAGTGTCTGAGTTGGTGAACACTGTGAGGTGTGTGTGTATGTGTGTTTGTGTGTGTAAGTGTGCATGCACACGTGCACTAAGATTCTTAGCTCCATTTCCTGTCATTCAGCTGTATGCTGAGCACTTCTGATTCCAGTTACTATATCTTGCTCCCTACCTCAGTCTCTTGACCCCTGGGCAGTTTTCTGCAACTCTTAAAAGAAGTTGATGATTAGTGCCGAGATGGATTGATAACGAAGAAGTGAGTAAGCCATCTATAACTTGTCATCTACCACCAATAAATTTATCAAAAGGAAAGCAATGTTCTTCGTCAGAGTCACAGGATCACAATCGAGAGCGAAAGCTGACCAGTGACGTGACACTACTGAGAACGAGAGAGAGAGAGAGAGAGAGAGAGAGAGAGAGAGAGAGAGAGAGAGAGAGAGAAACAAAGTAGGAGAGACCGTACTTTAGGAAAGCTGGGAAGGCTTGATGGACCATAATGATCTAGACACATGAGGATTTCCACATAAGAACGGGGGTGTTCAGAGGGTTCCCCCATTAGCAGACCAACACCGTAGACATCATTGATGCTTGGACATAGAGCTGTTGGGTTGATATATCACATTCTCAAAAACATAGTAAGAGTTAACCGCAAACAGCTAGATTAGGACGTGAAGTTAATGACGTCCTTAACTCTTAGATTATACGGTTTTTAACTAAATAGAGTCTTTGAGGGTTCTTAAGAAGGAAATGACACAATTAAAACTGTACATTTCAGAGATTAATAATGGGCCATATTAGCATGATATTAGCAACCAACTCATGAGAGTCAGTATCTTCATCATCTAGTTAAATTCTAACAAGTTTTTCTGCTTTGGGGTTATAGCAGAAAGAGTAATAAAAGAAGGGAATGATCGGGGACTTTGTGAAAGCAGAATCCACAGATTTGACAGTTCATTGGATACGCCTGGCAGAGGAGGGAGAAGAGTCAGAAAGGATGCCAGGGTTTGGAGCCCCAGGGATTGGAACAATAGTGTTGCCATGGAGAGACAAGAAAGTCTGGAGACTTGGAGGAAGTTGAGCTTAGTTGGCAGTGTATTGAAATGAAGGTACTAGCTGGAAACAATTAGGAAAGCTCAGCATGAGGCTGAGTTACAGGAAATAGGACAAGGCTGAGGCTTAGAGTGGGAGTCATTTATTCAGCAAGTCATTATGGAAAACCTATTCTGTACCAAGCACTGCATCAGGTACAAGAGTCACAAACATAAAACAAGGCATGCAGCTTCCTCTTTAGAGGCTGGCAGCACTGGGAGAAAAAGGCAGGTGAATTTACCAGCGCCTGAAAGCTGATAGCTCAGGAAAAGGAAGGCAGGCAGACTATATGACATTGGGAAAAATACAAACATCACTCACTGCATGGTCAGGAAAAGGTCCTAGCAAAAACTGACCTGTAAGTGTTGGGAGATGAGATGGTGAATGCAAAGAGAGTTTTCATGCACCATGAGAGCAGCAAGACAGTGAGCAGGAAACACAGCTGGGGAGTTCTAAGAAAGGGGGCTGGATGATAAGACCAAGTATTTTTAGTCTCAGGGACTTTCTGAGTTGGGGCTGCATTTAGAGTATCACAGAGGCAGCTGGTTGGTTTTAAGCTGAGAACTTTTCGATACGAATGTTTTAGAAATTTCTCTTAGCAGCAATGAGGGAACAGAGAAAAAATAATAGAGGCAATAAAATCTGGACTGAGAAATGTGAAAGGACCCAGCAAGTAGAGTGGAGGCATCCCTAAGTACCTTCACTAAGACAGAGAGTCTGATAGGAGAGTCAAGAAAGTCATCAGATCATTGCCACACATGAGGAACAAACACAAAACCCTGTGTGTGTGTGTGTGTGTGTGTGTGTGTGTGTGTGTGTGTGTGTGTGGTGTCCTCATCCGTTTTTGTAGTTTAGCCAAATTTGGTGACTGACAGAAAGAAGGCAGTTTTGTGATGCTGAATTTGTGATTATACTGAGGATGGTATCCAGCAGGCAGTTAAATATGTATTGATTGTATGTGAAGGAATTCAAATATAGGGATATAAATTTTGGAGTGATTATCATACAAATGATAACTGGGCCTTCAGAAAAGGGTGTCACAATAAAGAGCAAGGATCTATCCTGAAGAATATTGCTACTTTAATGACAGGAAAAAAGAGACGATAATGAACAATGGGGAATTTACCACAGAAGTGGGAAGAAGTCTGCATTCCAGAATACAAGGTAGGATGACAGATAGGGTTGGTTGCAGTGAACACTGCTAAGGGTCAACAGGGAGTCTTTATTGTCCACAACGCAAAAGTCATTAGTGTCTTGGGTGAAAGCTGCTCTTGCAGAAGGTATGAACACAATCAAAGCAAAGTGGGTTGTGGAGTTAGATTCTAAACTAGTAAGTGTGCAGGAACAAGATAGCAGAACTAGCCTGCTGGTCTATAGGGAAGCAGAGGTGGAAACAGGACGGGGGTTGGGGAAGGCTGAAGAGAAAGCAAGCAGATGACAGAGAGTGACATAGAGGAGGTGTGGAGACCACACATCCCGCACATTTGTTGGGCTACACAGGGTTACGAAAGGCATAGAGGGACCTGCTGGACATGGGCAGGCAAAGTTACTGAAAAGGCAGAAAAATGGAAAACACAGAGGAGAAATCTAGAGGAAGAGGTGCTAGGTAGCTGTGTTGAGTAGAGTAGGTGGGAACTCTGGTTCTGAAGAGAATGTTTCTTTCCCCCTTGTCCATGCTTCACAAAGAAAAAAACAAACAGCGCACACACGGGGTCAAGGCCATGCTGGTTCCCCAGTACTGCACTGTGGGATAGGTAGGATGTGTTAGATTCAGGCCTAGAAAGCTTAGGTATGCTGGTCCAGCCAGAAAGGCATCAGCAAGCACATTTCTGAGAAGGTCTAAGATCCAGGACTCGGAATCACTTACTGTTTGAGTGAGCAACATCAGCTTAGGTGAAAGACCTTCTTTTGGTTTGGTCATGATTATGACCGTGGGAATGGGAGACACAAAAATGTGACAAAGGATTTAAGAGAAGTTCAGATTGCTTGGGAAGAAGGAAGGAGATCTCTGCAGTTCAGATTCCTCCCAAGCAGCCACACACTGGCCCCCAATCCTGTTCCCTTCAGGTTCTGCCTGCTCCACCCCCCTGCTTTCGCTGATTTTTATTGTGAAGTACTCATTTAGTTAACACAATCATATTCACAAAGTATCTTTACCAGCACCGTAGCAGGAGCAACTTGATAGCAGGCCCATAAGTTGTGGGCTTATGTTCTGTTGAGCCCCCGGGAATGCAGAGGGAAGTCGGTATATTCCTAGTACATCACGGAGGGGCAACCAGGAAGTTGCTTAGCCTCTGCCTGGGCTCACTGTGGAGTAACTGGAGAACTTCAATATGGAAGTTCTCCTTTCTGACTCTTCTCCCTCCTCTGCCAGGCGTATCCAATGTACTGTCAAATCTGTGGATTCTGCTTTCACAAAGTGTCCGATCATTCCCTTCTTTT
Source organism: Arvicola amphibius (assembly GCF_903992535.2). Classification (NCBI taxonomy): domain Eukaryota; kingdom Metazoa; phylum Chordata; class Mammalia; order Rodentia; family Cricetidae; genus Arvicola; species Arvicola amphibius. The sequence continues at coordinate 52,285,113 of NC_052051.1, forward strand.
ATTACTCCTTCTGCTATAACCCCAAAGCAGAAAAACTTGTTAGAAGTATCATTTGAGTTTACTTACTTGAAACTAGAGAGGGGAGAAACATATTAAATTACAATTACCTCTTTGCCTCTCACGATTACTCCAGGAGTAGGACACTCAGTGCCCTGGTTTTCAAAACCTCTCAGTCACTGAATGCTAAGGAAATGCTAGGAAAGCAATTCCAATATGTGCAAATGGAAAGCCAGAATAAGTCCGCAACCTTTATTCAATGTGGAAACTTTAAGCACTCAGCAGGGAAGAAGCATTTCTCCTACTACAGATACAGGAAGTTGTTTGTTTCAAAAAGGAGAAAGTTTTTTTTTAAAAAAAAAAATAAAATAAAAAGTGGGATTCACGAAGCCCTGTTCTGGTGTGAACTACACAACAGAGTCAATACATCAGCTCCAATGCCAAAGGACTATGGATATGGGAAAGCAAAAGTGGTTTCCAGTTTAGTGGTTTTTTTCCATCAAAGGAGATCATTTAATGTTCTGAATTCAGTAATAAATAAGCCTAAAGAATTATCTTCATTTGCTTTAAATGCTTACATAAAACACACCAGAGTAGTCAAGTGAGGATGACACCAGCCATACTGATTTTTCTGTGATGAGTGAAGCTGATCATTGAGCTGATGAATAGTAATGCAATTATAAGAATAATACCAATAATTAGACCCTGATAACTGGGTTAAGGAAGACCATTTCCTGTTGTATCCATGTTTATTGTTTGAGGGGGGGAAGTCATATAATGGCACATCCCCTCTATCTCTTTTGATATTGTCCCACACCCTAGTCACAGAATATGTGTTCTCCCAACAGCCAGCACCTGCATGCATCTCCATTTCAGAATTGCTCTGATGCTCCTGGAGCTTGCTTTGCTTGAAGGTGTTGAGAGCCAAAGCCTCCCTAATGATACCTAATGTCTGCTTTGTTGGACTCTGCACTAACGACTTTATTGAACTAAATTCTCAGAGCAGTTCTTCATAGTATGAACAAATAGAGTATTGATTCACTGATTTTCACAAAACTGTTGTATGATATCACTTCACTCACACACACACACACACACACACACACACACACACACACATACACACCTGTTCATAAACTGTCTAGTAAGTCCCACAGGTACTGAGAACCTGAATTCTCAACATGAGATTGTGGAAATCAGTGTTGATGTGTGCGTAGAGCTTTATGCACCTACACAAAAAATGAGATATCCCTGTGTGGACTTTAGTGGGCAGTTTCTAAGACACGGTGTTTGGTGAAAACAAGGTACAGACTACTCGTGAATGTATAAATGTGTATGGGTATGAACAGACCATTTCTTTAGTGAGAATTTGAAGCTGGAAGAAGTTAGTGAGATAATATTCCTCTGGAAAGAGGTCCTGGGCTCTGGGCCAGGAGGAAAACATTTTTATTTCATACTCTTAGTTTTGTGCTTATGTCACTTTTTAAAATACAAATAACCAAAGAAAAGTAGTTGGAGTTTGAGAGAGAGAGAGAGATAGAGGGAGAAAGAGAGAGAGAGAGAGAGAGAGAGAGAGAGACTACTTAGCTAACTCTCCCAAAGCCTCCTCAGATAGAAAGTGATATTAAAAGGACCCAAGAGACAGCTCAACAGGTAAAAGCATTTGCCATAAAACCTGATGAACTGGGTTGAACTCCCAGGACCCATGTGGGGAAAGCAGATAATCAGCTACCCCAAACTGTCCAGTGACCTACACATCTGCTGGCTATGCTTTCGAGGTTGTTTGTGTGTGATCAATTACTGCGGAATGTTGGATGAATCTGTAGCTCTTTCTTACTGGGAGCTGGAAGTCAGGCATGGGGACAGCACTCACCCCACAGAACCAGCAAATCCTAAAATTCAGGTCTTTGCCCCATCAAAAGCCAAGTGTTAAATGAATATGAACATACCTCCAGACTTAACCTCATTGATAGCATATATATTTAAAGGTTGTAGTTTGTGTGTGTGTGTGTGTGTGTGGTCAGTTTATCACTTCTACCATGTGAGTCTTGGGAACTAAGCTGGTCCAGCATTGGCATAAACAACACTCACTAAGTCATGCTTCCAGCCCCTATGTCTTTCTAATGTATACCCAAATACTGAGGAAAGCTTGAGGATTTCGATAAAATATGACTATGAGAATATCTAAAATGAAGCACTGACTAGTAGTTCCTGTGATTCTAAAAATTGTATTTGGAGTTCTTCTTTATCAAATATATACAGGTATCTTTTTAATAGAAAGAAAAAGGAAAAAATACAGGGCAAGATATTTTTACCATATGCAGCATTAGGCTTGAGTCACAATCTCTTCTAAAAATCTGTGTGCATCATCCATGAACAGAATTTTATATGTGGATCTATTTTCTATGTTATATGCTTGTAGATTTATAAAACTGAAGAAATGGTTTCTTGCTCGTCATAGAAGCAAACTTTTTTCTTATTTTCTGGAACAAAATGATAGACACAATTCCAAAGATTAAAATAATTTAAAATTCATGAAGTGGTACAAGCACATAATGAATGAGTCTTGAAGACAACCCTCTAGAGACGCAGTGATATATGAATGTCACACCTGCGAAGGTTGTGCAGAGGATTCCAAGTGTTCTTCAGGGTAAGGTTTTGAATGCTAAAATATTTCCCCAAGACAAGAAAAGTTGAAAAATCAGAGAAGAGCAAGGGCATCAGATGAATGGTTTCATTGATAAATCTCACTTCACAACCATTCACAAAAAATAATTTATTTTGGTCAGTAGAAAAATTTAATTCAATAACTATAGAATCCACTTGCATCAATCCTCTGCATATTTTCAATTGTGGTGTGTGTGTGTCTGTGTCTGTGTGTGTCAGTGAATGAGTGTGAGTGTGTCAGTGAGTGAATGTATGTGTGCCATGTGTATAAGTATGTGTCAGTGAGTATGTGTGTGCCATGTGTATGAGTGTGTGTATGTCAGGAAGTGAGCATGTGTATGAATGTGGTGTGTGTGTGTGTGTGTGTGTGTGTGTGTTACTCTCAGAGAAGTATAGATAAGGACATAGGACCTAGCAGAGAGGATCTAAGGCTAGCTCCATAGTTATACTGCTCCTCAGGCTCACAATTGGCTTTGTTAAACAGAAGGCTTTCATATTTTTTTTCCTTTTGGGGAGGGAGGGTATGTTCTAGAATTTACCAGATATGAATTGTTTTGATTTAATAATTTTTGAGAACTTCATGCATGAGCACTATGTGGACCACAGACCTGCTGCTCCCTCTCTCCTCCAATGCCTCCCGATCTCCCACTACTAAATTTACAATCTCTTCTTTACTATTGTTGTTGTTTAGATGTGTGTATATGCATATAATTTTATTAAAATATCACTTACATTCGAAAATACTGAAAATTTATGCCACAGATGAGTTAATAATGCAAATCCAAGTCACTCAAGGCTTAAGAATAATGTCATCTCTGTACCCAGCCTGTTTATTTTACCTGTCTTTAAGAGAACAAAGTAACATCAAACCTTACTTGCCATGGATTTCCCATCTTATTAGCTCCCACAAGCTAAAATAGCTTTCATTTGAAGCAATATACCCTTCCATTCCTCTGACCCAGAGAGCAGGACCTGTACTTGCATATGTATTATGATAACTTGCTGAAAATAGAAAACGGGTTAAAAGTGATCCCTATCACAAGTATCAGTCATAAATGTTGAAGACAGCATGCTTGGTAAGTGTATGTTTGCAGTACCGAACACTTTAGGATCAGCAGTAACCAGTGATTTAATCCCTTGCAGCCTCCAAAAGAAAGAAAAATTAAGAAACCTAATCACACTTTCGTGAAAGATGACTATGATTACAACCTTGAAACACTGAGGAAAGAAACCGAAGAAGACAACAGAAGATGGAAAAACTTTCCATGCTCAAAGATTGGTAAAGATCATTGCGGTGAAAATGACCTCTGTGCCAAAGTCAATCTAGAGATGCAATCTCCAGCAAAATTCACAAGAAAATCTCCACAGAAACTGAAATGAAAAAAATCTCAGAATTCATGTGGAAGCACAAAATACCCCTAAGGACCAATATAGATAGATGATGGATGGGTGGATGGATGGATGGATGGATGGGTGGGTGGATGGATGGATGGATGGAATCTAGGGAAATTATCACTCCTGATTTCAAGCTGTTTGTCATAGCTGTAGTAATTAAAACAGTGTGGTACTGGTGTAGATACAAACACACTGATCATCTGAGCAGAACTCAGGACCCAGGTATAAGCCCATGTACTTACAGCTGCCTCTTTTGATGAGGATGCCAAGGCACTGACTTGGAAAAGACAACATCTTTAACAAACAGTGCTGGGAAAATGGATATTGTTACTTAGAGGAATGACCCGAAACCCTTCTCTTTCACTCTGCACAAAAAATGAAGGCCAAGTGGGCCAAAGACCCAATGTCAGACTTGCAACTCTGAAATTTCTAGAGGAAAGAGGAGGGAATAGACCTTGGCTATATCCCAGGTAATGTTCTGAATAACAATCTGGAAGGACAAAAAATCAAGGCCCACAATTGCCAAGTGATGTGACATAAATTAAAAAGCTTCTTACTGCTTAGGAGCCTGTTAACTGACTGCAGTGGCTGCTACAGGAGGGGGAGCATCTTTGCCTGGTGTACATGGCAGAGGGTCAGCACCCTGCATCTTTATCTAATGTACATGGCAGAGAGTCTGCATCCTGTATCTTTATCTGGTGTACATGGCAGAGGGTCAGCATCCTGCTTTCTTTCCAGCTTCTTCTGTCATTTTAATCTGAAATCTTTTCATCACTTCTTTGAAAAGGAACTCAATTGCACCTAACTATATCATGAGTCTATAGGAGTTTTAAGATTCTTTTTGAAATGGGATTCTTGTTACTACATTAGCAGCTTCTATTCTTATCAAACATGTTTGTTTTCCCTCGAGAGACATTTATTCATTTTATTTATAGATAAAAAATAACATACTTGAATTGAGCTCTCCTTCATACAAATGTAACTTCACCTCTACATATAAAAGCAAACAGGTACATACAAACAGACATGTACACACAAGAACATGTTTGTGGACACTTCCAGTTCCAATCAGTAACATGGCATTACTGCATGTGATTTTTACATAGAATTAGATTACTGCTGTGCTTTCTTTTTAATGATTTCCTTGCTTTATTTTACATGAACAAGAATTTTGTCTGACCTTACATAGGTGTGCTATGTGCATGGTCAGCAGAAGGCATTGGATACCCTGGAACTGTAGTCATGAAGGTTTGCAAGCCACTGTGTGTGCTAGAAACCAAACCTGCATTCTCTGTAAGAGCAGCAAGTCCTGTTAACCTGAATCATCGCTCAAAGCCCCTGTTTTGGAACTGATACAGACACATCTGGGTTTGCCACTGTTTGTACTGCAAAATTATGCTGCAAACACAGTGAAGAGTGCATCTGTGGGTAAAATTTCCCACAGCGATTTCTTAGTTAGCAGTTTACCTCAGTGTCATCTCAAAACTCTTAGATTTAAAGGACTTTTAGCAGGTGCCTAAACTGGCAATTTTCTAGTGATTGCTTATCTCCTAACATTTTAATATATTTACTTTTATTCATATTTGTGTTCTGCACTCATTAGTAGCAATAATACACAGTTGTGCTTTTAGAAATTAAATTAATAAACTAATCTTGATTTTGGCAGAAATTTGCATATGCCACATTGGGAATCAGATTTAATAACAATTTTCATAACATTTTTTCACTTAAATATTCATATGAAATATTACCCATAGCTCAATTTCTGTATGTAAACACAATTTGAAATTTAGCAGAAAATTAAAATATTGGGAAATGAGCTTTTCTTTTTTTCTAAATGGCCATCTAATAAGATCCATTTGTTGAATTGATATTGTTTCTAGTGATTAAGTTGGGCTTTATTGTTGCCTGGAGTGTTTCTTTCATGGTGAATGATTGAGAAAATAATTATAATAGACTATGTCTTTGACAGAGTCTATAAACACTGGGATGGCAGCACATGATTAAATTTATGTTTAGATTGTAGCAATCATTGCTGCCTAAGATGAGAACAAGCATATTGATCTTCCAGAGTGAAATAAGACTAGATGAAAGAATAATTAAATCAAGTGCTATCAATGTTCCCATCCATAGCACTACAATTGTACATATTACACTTCTGCTCACCCTGTCTCTCCTTCCCTTGAGCAAACTTCTTGAAAAGGATTTTGCCTTGCTAAATTTTAAAGTTTGCTACAGAGAATGTTTGCATTAGAAACCTATATAGTGTGGGAACCTGTTTCAGTCTTTGCCAATGGATCCTCTGTGATCTTAAAACTCTATGAGTGCTTCATTTGCTTGGAGAAGTAAACACTGAACTTCCTTTCCCCAGGAAAATACAATTTAGGGCCAAGGCAGTAATCAAGGTACTGTAGGGTATTGGGGAAATAGCTGGGACTGCACCCCTTCAAGATATATACAAAGAAATCCCTAAGAGTTAAATCTAAGATAAGTTGAAGTTGCAAAGCACAGAATAGCTTTCCAATAACCCTCAACTATTGCACTTTATAGAAATGCTGAGGCATGACTCAGGATAGACAACTCCGAGAGCCGAATCCTTTCACTTCTTGTTGTCATTTCAATGATGATAATGACTACGTTTAGAGAGACATGCTAGGGCTCCTTGTGTCAGAGTAGCAAGATCTTGCCTAGAGATGGTTCCTCAACTCATCACCCTCCTGCTCCAAGTAGCATCCTCTCCTTCCTATTTCTTGCTAGTCTTGCAGATCTAGCTTCCTATTGCTATTTTATATCCAACTCAAATGAGCGCTGTTCTGTTCTTGTACATTGATAGACATGAGCATATGTGTAATATTCAGCTAATATCCACAATGATCATACAAGCATTATGTTTGCTCAAGAACCACATCACAGCATGTGTCCATACCTTCTCCCTCTTGCATCCCTCCCCTTCAAAGATCATCACTTCACAAACTATACAGAATATAACCAACCCATAAAATACATTCTTAAGAAAAACAATAAAGTTGGAGAAATGCTGAAGTCTACCTTTTCTCTGACATGTGATAGCCACTCTTCCTTCCTGGTCACCAAGAACGTGAAATATCCACAATTGAAATTGAGATGCTGCAAGATTACAACACACATTGGACTTTGGACACATTGTAGAATAAAATGTAAAATATCTCAATTTTTATACTGACTATATATTAAATTATAATATTTTGATATGTTAAGAAACATTAAAATAAATGTGTCTATTAGTGTGACTTCTGGGAAAATCTTAATAGACATATGACACAAGCAACATTTCTATTAGTCAGCACTTCTCTAGCTCTTTTGGATTTTAACTATAAATAATTAAATCGAGTCTAAACAATCTTTCAGTAAGTAATTCTGCTTAACATTGTAAAAAATAACTGTGTTTCATGAATCTCATTAACCATAGAGCCAATTTTCACACAAGAGTCATTAATAATATCCCAAAGCTATTTCTTTACAAAACTGACTCTGGAAAACAGAAACAATGAAAAAAATTACTACTCTTTTTTTCTGTCCATAATGCTTCTTGGTTCCCAGTAAGCGGTAGAGTTGGGTAGGGCACATGCCTGCCTGTCTGGCCAAGATAGCCGCAATACATCCATTGCATTAATTTGAATCAATTACTTACACTCTCACTGATTATTTCTGTCAGTAAATCTAAGTGGTATTCAAACTCACAAATTTACTAATGGTTCTTCTCTGCTGAAGACATTAACCACTATTCAGGATTTAGCAGTGTTAAATCCATATATAAATGTAATGATTTGATGGCATAGAGAATGGAGTTTCTATTAGCTCCATAATCATAACATGCATTTAAACATGGCTTGCTGTTATCCCGAGGCAGAGGAAGAAATAAGAATGTCAAGATCATGAAAAAGAGGACCAAGAAAAGAATTAAAAGGAGCCCACTATCATATCTTTTAGACTGTTATTCTTTAATATTTAGAGGATAGCATAGCAGCAAAAAATAGATCATTCTAGTGATCTCCATACCTTTGCACTTTGTTGGTCACTTTATTAGCTCAATCTTTGCACCCACAATAACTTCACTAGCAGGGAATGTATTTTCTTCATGATACTCACAGAGAAACTGGAGTTCAGAAAGGTTAAGTACCTTGATCAGAGTTAATTCTGGAGCATTGAGCTCAGAGCCTGTTTTCTTAACCCTGCGACTCACTGTAAAGTAGCAGAGGCATACACAACTTCCTTTCAAATACAGCTTCAAGGATTGCAGTGAGGGTGGTATATGTGTGATGGAGTAAGGGTCCTTTTAATTTCTTTCCTGCTTTGAAGCATCTATGGCATTGCCACAAATATGTCTAAATACAATTGACTAGAAGATGGGCATTGAAAAGGCTCCTTATGGAGTTTGTTAGATGAGCTGAACATGCAGAATCCACAGATAAATGACTGCTGAACTTGCCTGAAGGTGAGATTATCTTTTAGGGTTCCTGCTTCATGAAAGAATCTGCCACACATTCTGTAGGACACAGAAGTAACTGACAAACTGACAATATAGGATAAACTGTCTTTGAAATTTCCTGCTTCGTGAAAAACTCTGCTGGATATTATGGGCCTGTAGGCTGAAGATGGATGCCCTATCAGTACAGAAGAACTTGGGGCGACTGTTCAGGTAGCAAGATGTTTCTGTCATTTCTAGAGTTCTAGAAGTTGCTTATAATGTACTTCCTGTTTACTTAAGTAATATTATTTCCATCTGGAGTCTTTAATGGAGTTGAAGAATAGATAGATAATTATAGTTATAGTTTTCCTAAGTTGTGATAAAAGATAAAATAGAAGTAAATATTATAACTGTAAATCTTGTTTAATACCTGGTTTGTTATATGTAATTTTACTATTTTAAAACCTTCCTTTTTGTTTAAAACAGAAAAGGAGAAATGATGTGAGAGATTCTTCTGTCTATGTGTTGCTTTTATTAGTTAATAAATAAAGAACTGCTTTGAGCCTATGGCAGGGAAGAACAGAACTAGGCGGGGAAAGCTAGGCTGTATGCTGGGAGGAAGAAGGTGTAGTCGGGGAGATGCCATGGATCCTCCGCCTGAGATAGACATACTGAAACTTTGCCCGTAAGCCAATGCCACGTGGTGATACACAAATTACTAGAAATTGGATAAATAAAGATTTAAGAGTTAGCCAATAACTAACTCTTTTAGCTAGAGCTAAAGTGCCAAGCTGTGATTTAATTAATATAGTTTCTGTGTGGTTATTTCATTTCTGGGTGGCCAGGATGAACAAGTGGCTCCTTGCACCAAAATGTATTCACTTATACCCAATTGTAGCTTCTTTCCAGAGCCTCTTCTGTTACTACTAAAAAACCCAGTCAGTAGGTTATATTTTCCCCAGGCAACACAAAATGTTTGGACAGCACATGAGATTCAAGGCTAATTTCAAACCATTCAGTACTATGAACAAGCCGTGAAATGCTTATCTTGATCCTTGCTTCTGCACCTTGACTGATTTTCTACCTGACTGTGGGAGCAATGCTAGTCTTCAGCTGAGATGTACTTTCCCCTCTAACCACATTACTCAAACTCAAGCCACACATCCAATTGCAAATATCACTGCTACCGAGATCCTTCCTGATCATCCTCCAGCACAAACTGGCTCACAAGAGCGACCTACCTTTGGGCAACTTTGTCCAGTTATTTTTTTTTCTGTGACAAAACCTAACATTCATTCTATGTCAAAATGCTACAGTAAGAAATGTCTAGTCATGAATATCATTACCTTCACCTGGGCTTCTATTGATATTTAAGAAATGTTTTGCTTTAGAAGAGTTTATGCAAGTGTAACTTGATTTTTCTCTGATAGGAGAGATTGGTTTTATTTATGTCTTTGGAAGGCTTGGTGGTATCTGAAATAAGAGGATTATTCACAAGTGTTTCAGAAAAGATCTGCTGAGCTTAAAAGTCAGCATGGTAAAATTACTAGATTTGTTTTAGACTCAGCTCTAAGTCTTATAACTGAATACCATTTGCTCATGGCTGATTGGTATTGGTTCTAAGAAATCCCAGTAAACTGAGTGAAACCATACCCTAGTCTAAAGTAAAACCATCATCATCATATAAAACTGATGCAAAGAAGACCTGGCTGAGGCAAGTCTATAATCAAAATTCCTTCGCATAAGCTGAAGACGTTTGTCCTACGACAAGTAGACTTGCCTGTGGTCAGGGCTCCGTTAAGTTTTACGTGTGGATGAATTGCTAGAGAAGTTGACTGGGAAAAATATTCCAGCCTTATTTACACATTGTATCACAGGTTCTGTGGTCGACAAGTACGTGCTGAGAAGGAGTTTATGCTGGAAATGTATTAGAACTCTGTGTTTGAGAAAGAAAGGGGGAAAGCAACATTGAGAAAAGAAGGCAGTCAAGTGCTGACAGAGGACGACAAAATTGGATGAACCCTACAGGGAACCTGTGAGATATTTGTCATTATTGTCCAGTTTGGGAGCAGAGTGGCCAAGCTTTTATATTTTCTTGCAGCCAGTCATTGAACATGGGCTCTGCAGGAATAATTGTGACCCTGGAAATAATGGCACTTATAACTGAAGCTAGCCTTGCCAGAATTGATAATAACACCTGGTTTCATGATAAATGGAGCAACTAGCCTATTCTTAAAGGATAAATAAATATTTATCCTTATGAGTTTGAATAATGAATGAAATCTGATTATTTACTTTTCCTTGAAGGATATTTGGACCCTGTGATTTCTTTGTATTCAGAGACATCAAAACCAAGTAAATTGGTATCAGGAAGGTTTCTTGGAACATAGGTGGACATCTCCACATAGACAAGCAGTAGAAAACTGGTTCCAATATCAACAGTCAGCCCAGAGCCTTCTTGGTAGAGAAGAGTCAACATTCAGGTGGACAGGATGACTCTTTGTGACTGCTGTTTATTTATCTTTCTTTGTCCTTTAATAATGCTGACCATGTTCAAAAGAAAGTGACATTGAATTGTGTGTAGCTCAAAATGATGGACTTCACCTGGCAGATACGTATTTCCATGCTAAGTGATCAGGTAGTTGGTAACAGACACTAACCCAGAGTAGCCCTCCCTTCCTTTCCTTCAGTATGGGAAGGTTCAATTGCACTGGATCTTTAATATTATAGAAAGGATGGTAATCAGAGAGATTTATCTGGAAATCACTCAAATTGCTTTGCTCATTGTATTCATATAATGCTAGCAATCTGAGGAGTCACAAAATTGCTGTTTTCTTCCTAACATCTGATATTAGACTTGGACCACAAAGATAAAATTAACAACCTGTTTTCCTGTTTTTTCCCTGTTCACTGTCAAGATTATTATTGTTATGATTACTTTTCTATTGTACATTTCAAATATGGTCTCAGATCCTAAAAAGACTTGTTGTTGATAACTTTAGGGCTCTCTCTCTTTCTCTCTCTCTCTCTCTGTGTGTGTGTGTGTGCTTGTGTGTGTGTGTGTGTGTGTGTAAATTTACACTTGTGTGATGATATGCGTTCAGGTATGGGTGCAAGTTAAAACATGCTGTGCATGTGGCTCAATACCAGGCATCTTCCTTGGTTATTATCTACCCCATTCCTTGAAAGAGGGTCCCTCACTGAACCTCAAGTTTGTCAATTGGCTGGATCAGATGACCAATGATCTTTAGGGATCTGTCTGTCTATTACCCAAAAACTGAGGGTACTTATTCCTCTACCAAGTTTTAAAATGGGTTCTGGGGATCCAAACTCAGACCCTCTCACTTTTAGAGCAGGCACTTTAGCACCTGTGCCATCTTCTGAGTCCCAGAAATTTTGCTACTATGCAAACCTTAAGATCTGCTGAATAAAGAAGCAATGATTTCCTCTAAGCTTCTGACAATTCCGTGGGAATCTTAGTTGAAATCTCATGTTTTCTTAAACCTATTTTTGTTTATTCTTTGTGTCTTTCACATCATGCCTCCTGATTCCACCCATCTCTCCTCCTTCAAAATAAAACAAAATAAAATTTAAGAGAAAAGAGAAGGGGGCTGAGAGATGGCTCAGAGGTTAAGAGCACTGACTGTTGTTCCAGAGGTTCTGAGTTCAATTCCCAGCAACCACATGGTGGCTCACAACCATCTATAGTAAGATCTGGTGCCCTCTTCTGGCCTGCAGGGATACATGCAGGCAGATGTTGTGTACACAGATAATTAATAAATAAATCTTTTAAAAAAAGAGAGAGAGAAAAGAGAAGAAGAGTGAAAGCATGGAAGTTGCAGGGTGATCCAGTGAGTCAGGCAGTGAACCCCTTTATACATACATTTGTATATGTGGGTGTTCATCATAAAGAATCATTGATCTGTTTCAATGCCCCTGGTCTCTGCTACATTATTGATGCTCGTCTCTTAAGTATTGCTGTAACTAGTTCACCCCTTGCAGTGATGAGCAAGGCATGGAGCCAGTTTGCCTGCTTTCACATCTTTGGTATAAGGTCTACCACACCTATACTTTCGGGGACCACTCTCCTGAGTGCTACAGCTGTTGAGAAGTAGGGACAGCTCTCTTGCTCTTATGACCTTGGGGCCAGCTCTTCCACCTGACTCAGGTTTTGATCAGAGGGAAGGGGAGGACATATCTCCCCTGCCCATGCCACCACAAAACAGATTAGTAATGCAGACAGCTTTCCTATGCTCACAACCTTGAGGCTGGATCAGTCACTCCTCTGCCAACAGGATTGGTTCTATTGTAGTGCCCAGGTGAGTATTTTTAATACTTTTGACTTGTTTCTGTTAATCTATTTCCTCAAATTAAATACATAAACTTATGAGAGAATGCATGCTCATAACAGAGAGAAGAAAGCACAGAGATTAGAAGTTATGAAATATCACACTGGTATGCAGGACTTCCTATTTTTTAAATTTGATGATTGATAATCAGACTTAACACGGGACATCAAATGGTTCCAGGCAGCCCCCGCCCCCATAGTAACCCAACCAAAACTCTTTGAACAAGGTCTAAGAAGCCAGTTATCTAAATCTTTACAACATGAAACATCAAGAAGAAAAAATTAGTTAGAAGACAATATGGAAGTTGGCCAACAGCAAACACCTGGATGCTCCTAATCAGGCATTTACTTCTCGGGTCACAGAACAAAGCCACTGCTGCTGTTTTAATTTTTTCTTAAGGAAAAGGGGGAAATTATTATATATAAACAGCATGCTATTATCCAATTTTTCATTTTCCTCCCAAAAAATAAAATGATATATAGACACAGGATGAAACCCACATATATATGTATCAATTTTAGAATTGAATTTCCCAAATGGCAACATTTTGGACCTACTGGAGTATGCTGAGAGAGCTTTAAATAACCAGTTTTTGAGCATCGTTCTTCGGAAAACTCTCTTACTTCAGCTACCGTCTGTCCACGACAAAATGAAAGAAGGAAAAGGTCCACAGTTGCCTCGTGGATAGCTGTCCTTTTCCTCCTACACAGTCTCAGATGTGTTCCTTGGCCCAGTTTCCGGCACATTGCTGGGGAGACCAATTACATTTGAACAGGCTCCATGCTAGCAAACTGCATTTAGAAGTCACCATAGATCCCTTGACTCTTCATCATCAGTGGAGTAAACTAGCCTCCAAACCTACAGTTTTTCAGTTGGATTGACTGAAGTGTTCTCTCACGCACACAAACAATAGGAGTCATTAGACTGAGAAGTAGCATAATTTCCCTTAGGAACAAAATGAGCACAAGGGGTCACTCGATGCTCATCTTCTAAGAGTCCTTCTTACATTTTAGAATATTTTCCATTTGTGGAGGCATCTCAAGAAAGTAAACAGGTTTGAAATTGTTCCTGGAGACCCAAGAAGACTGGAGGAAAATGCTTTAGTCTATACTTACAGGATAACAACTGAACACTAAGATACCAAAAAGAAACATGACTCACACCCTAGCTGCCACAGAGAATAATTCACAGAAAAATTTAAGCTTATCACAGTGTGTGTGCATGTATGCATGTGGTGTGAGTTTGTGTGTGTGTGTGTGTGTGTGTGTGTGTGTTCCATAGAGCATGTGTGACCAGAGGACAATTCACAGGAATAGATTCTCTTCTTCCAACATGTGGGTATTAGGATCACAGTCAGATTTGGTAGCAAGTGCCTTCACCTGCTAAGCTGTGCTATCAGCCCTCAAGGGAATTTTAGAGAGCACATCCCTGTGGCAGGAGCAGGAGAACACCATATTCCATTAGACATGGTAGTTGAGTCATCCAGATTCCCTTGATATACACCATCTGTGTATGTATCTTCAACTGCTCTGTGCTCTGTTTCTTCTGGATTTCATCTTCAACCATTTCCGCAGGACTGACCTTGAGCCATGTGAAACTTGAGCCATTTTGCCTACAGATACAGAGAAACTGGTGCATCCAACAACTGGCACTGTCAAAATCTCCCTCCTGGAAGAAAACAAGAGCCAATTATGGAGCCATGAGACAGTCTAAAAGCTCATCTTTGTAGCACAGTGGTTAAGACCAATTAGAGAAGCACTCTATACTTCAGAGCAACACTACACAGGACCAAGATGGTGCTAGGACTTGACTTGGCCTTTTCCTTTTTCATGAAATGCTTCTCTGCTGTCTGACTGGGTTTTGCTGAGAACTCTTTTAATAGATCATATGCTCATGTTTTGTCTTAAAACCTTTTGTTTGGAGTCTCAAAATCAAATACATTTTATGGACGAACCAGAATTTGCTGTAGAGCCTGAAGAAGAAAAAATACTGGATTTGGAAATAAAAAGTTGAGGGAAAGCCTATCTCTACAAAGTCAGGGCAAATAACATGAGAAAATGTTCAGGTCAAATTCAGAAGCCAATATAGTATACTGGTATCCAATAATGATAAAATTATGGCTGTATTAAAATACTGCAAAAGAAGAAAAAAGAAATGTATCATGCCCTCAATTCATCTTGATATTTTCTGCCAGAATGTACCATATAAAAACAAAATTCATCTTTTTACAATTCATGATCAAATCTATCTTTTCTTCCACGAATCTGAAGAGATAAACCATGAAGTATTCATTTCCAATGGAAAGGATGTACAAAATTAATCCTATTAGGGAATGAAAGAAATTTTTCCTGTAAGTTTCTGCAGCCAGAATGAAAGCTTGCTCTCCTGCCAATGAGATGAATTAAAATGCTGTAGATGTTTTGAATCATGTACACAGTTGAGAGTAAACTCTACAAAGAATGCAAATACTATTTAAGAAAAAATCCCTATTATTTAACTGTTTGCATGATAACTAAGAACTTTTTCATCTGGAACTGGACTACTTCTCAAACATTGTCTTCTACTATTCTTCTCCTGTGTATGTAATTGTACATATCTTCATGAGGATCGTTGCCATTTTATTTGAAAATATTACACTACCTCACACACCCTTGCTATTCTTTTTATTCCTTCTACCCCTTCTCTATCTAATAAAATGATGGGTTTTTTTTATAGCCAACTCAGTTATCACATTTTCTGGTGTGATAGCTTATCGTACATATTTTCAGGTACTTTATCATTTCTGTCTTAATATTTAGCTCACACAAATACATCCGTTCTGTCACTTGCTATATAACCCTCAAGTGCAAACAAATCCTTGGAATCCTAGTGGGGGAACATGTTTATTTCATCTTTGTTTCTCTTCCATGCTGTATGGACTGGAAACTACTAGATTGCTATAAATTTCTATGAATTTGGAAATGAATACATTTAACTCAATAAAGTGGATCCAACTGCAAGAGTTTTTGAATCACAAATTATCTTGAAATACGGTAAATTCTTAGAATGTATTGAAGAGAATGAGGAAACATGACAAATATCTGGAAAAACAATAAGTTAACACCATCCACTCCTTGCTCTGGCTTCACCTAACTACCAGCTAGATGATGAAGACTGAATGAATGTGCAGTTCACCAGCAGAAGCAGCTAGAAAAAGGGATGCACAAACTGGCTGATGCAACCTGAGCAGTTTAGATTTCTCTTTTCATTCCCCAACATTTACCAACCCTTTGAGAAGGACAGTGACTTTCTGAAGACACAATGGCTAAAAATCAGAAAAGATTTGGGTCAGAATACTGATGCTATTGTTGAAACTCTTTGACTTTGTGGTAAGCCAAGGGACAGCGACCTCTAACAGTTGTGTGAAGAATAGTAATTGGTCTCAAACATTGAGAATTACACAGTGTCATTGAAGCTTTCTTCCATAACCATTCCTCATCTTATCAGGTGTTCCCCCAATATGCTCACTCAAAATATCTAGCATTAAATTATTCTACAATCCACAGTTTTTGAATGGAAAGAGTGGGGGAGAAAGATGAAAAAGAGAGAAAGAGAGAGAGAGAGAGAGAGAGAGAGAGAGAGAGAGAGAGAGAGAGAGAGAGAGAGAGAGAGAACAGAGTTAACCCAGATGGTGGGTTAAGCCACAAGGAGTCAGAAAGACATAATAAGAATGGTAGCTCCTTCCTTGGCTTCTGCCCTCACACCCTTTAAGAGACAAAACAATCAATTCATATAGATCTGAATTCCTCAATCTCACGTTTCCCTTGCAATATGAACGTTCTGAGTCTGACTTAGCTGTCATACTATAGCCAACTCCATTGTACTCTGCAGTGCACAAACCAGGGTCTGGGTTTTGTGGGTCACTTGCCCTGTCTTCCCTTTATGGTGCAGGTCACATCATGACCTTGGGGAATACCTTAGGAACAAATATTCTTTCCCTCAAATGACTACAGCTGCAGAGTTAACACTATAAAGGAAGTATAGAATGTGAACAAATCTCTGGACTTGAAGCATACTCTAAGGGAAATAAATAACCAGGCCACCAATTTGCCCTGTGCGTTTATGTTCTTTGGGTTCTCTATTCACATTAGAAAAGAAATTCTTCATTACCTAGACTTTAATTCTCTTTACTAATCCATAATGAAAATCTAAAACAATTTTCTTGCATCATCTTAGATACCTGGTCCATCAGCTAATTTATGTCTTTATATGTTACCACAGTTAAAATTGTCTCCACAGATGCTGTACAGGCTATCACAGTTGCTGCCTTCTTCTTCCTGCCCCAAATTAACAGGCACACATTCCTAAATAATCACTTTCCTGATGTCATTTCTCTGTTCAAAATGCTTCCTACCGACCTACTTGTGGAAGCAGTAAGAACACTTGGTATTGTTAATTTTCCCCTCAATGACTTTGATTGAGTTAGCAAGAGGATGGTGAGGTAGGGTTGGCCTCTCATAGATGTCTTGAGGTATCGGTATGTTGTACATGTAACTGAACATCTTCTAAATGTACTTGACTAACTAAGAAACGTAAGTATAAGAAAGAGAAGGAAGAGAGGTAGAGCATGGGGAAAGGATGGAGTAACACAGAGACAAAGAGTATGTGGCAGGTGGGCACTCTCCTAAGAGTAACAAAACTGTTTCTTTCCATATAGCTTCTACCTTTAAAGGTCCAGAATTCTTTATTTGGGTGAGTCTAATTCTTAATGAAAAAACAAAATTGTTCTAAAATTATATAACAAAAGAGAAAATCCTGAATCTGAAGAAAAATACATGGTTTGCCTTTTCTTTCATATTTTCCTGGAAGATACCAATTCATGAAAGCTAACTTTATTCCAATATTCCAATTTAGAAAGGGGAAATAGAAAATTATTTCGGTGACTTTCTCTCATGAGAGCCAGAATACCCTGTATGTATTAACCTACATGGTTCAGAGGTAGAATTTAACCATCTGTTTCTTT
This sequence comes from Arvicola amphibius, assembly GCF_903992535.2. NCBI lineage: Eukaryota > Metazoa > Chordata > Mammalia > Rodentia > Cricetidae > Arvicola > Arvicola amphibius. The sequence goes on from NC_052051.1 coordinate 52,302,970, forward strand.
CTTTTATTGTCTCTTTTCTTTCTGTCACCTTTGTCCATATTAGTTAATGTATCAAAGAAAATACCGAGTCTGAAAAAGGCAGTAGCTCAGACACTTTATTAGAATATTTACTGGAATAAAATATAAAAGGTAAACTAATTTAAAACTGGAAAGCACATTTATTTGTGCTTTTAAAAATGAGGGGGAGGGCCGGGCGATGGTGGCGCACGCCTTTAATCCCAGCACTCGGGAGGCAGAGGCAGGCGGATCTCTGTGAGTTCGAGACCAGCCTGGTCTACAAGAGCTAGTTCCAGGACAGGCTCCAAAGCCACAGAGAAACCCTGTCTCGAAAAACCAAAAAAAAAAAAAAATAAAATAAAATAAATAAATAAAAATGAGGGGGAAAAGGCCATGGATTTGAAAGAGAGAAAAAGGAGTTATACGGGAAGGCTTGAAGGGAGGAAAGAGAAGAGGAAATAATGATTATTTTATAATCTCATGAAATAATTTTTAAAAGAAAATGAATAGAAGGGTATGATTGAGAGAAAACAAAAGGGGAGCAGAAGTATTCATTAACCATAATGTTTCTATTTTAAATAAGTAGCAAAACATAATAAGTGTTGCTAATTTTAATATTGAGTTTGGCTCTTTAAGTCACCCTGTAAAAAATCCATTGGGAAGTAGACCCTAATGTGAGGGAGTTGAGTTAAGGTCCTTTAATTAAATTTAAAGATTTTCTTACCCATGGGAAAGGGCATAATTAGCTGTTTTCTAATGCATCTGACCTAAAGATGCTTGAATCAGCAGATAATTGAATGTATTAAAAGAAGTAGCAAATTCTAATTATGAGACTTAGTTGTGTAAGAAAAAAAGAGACTATTCATTACTTATTCAAGAGAGCTCACAAATGTAGAAGGAAGAAAGGGGAACAGGCAATTACCAACTGTCTTGGACCAGCAAATGGGCACCCTCACACGGTAGCTCTTAGAAAAATTGGGCAGTTCAGGGCATGAGTCATTTTGTTGTTCCCACAAAAGATCTCCATCTGCATGCCAAAGAAATTAGTACTAAAAATAGAGCCCACCACTCATAGCAGCAGGGTGGACCAGCTGGACTGCAGCCTGCATTAAAGATTAATGTTGGTGTATTGGGCTTTGGCATGTTGCTGTGATGTTTCTAATGACACATACACCAAAATCTACACACTAACAAGCTGTTTGTTCTTAGAAGAAGTTCTACTGAATGAGTACTTGGGTCATATGTTGCTCATACACTTTTGAGTATGATATTGTCTTTTTAGAGAGGAAAATGAGTCTTGTGAAACCCTAGTCCTATGTTATTTTATTAGCATGGTTCTTAAATATTTATATATGTAAACTCTATTTTATATATATATTATGCTTATTATCAATTGTTAAATTTCTGAAAGTGATTCACAAAATAAATTCAAATATAAATTTATATAATTCAAATCAGCAAATGTAAATGTGAATGTGATGGAGGCTATGCTTGTTGAAAATCTGTCTCTATTCAAAACAAAAGATGATATTAGTGACTGTGTGAGCCTGCTGAATGTCTCATCCTTCCTAGTGTGCACCTTGAAGTGATTCACTTATATATTGCTCTTCTTTATTTGAACTCATGGAAAAATTGGATGTTCCTACTACATGCCATGAAAACATTTGGATTTAATTTCCATTGATACATTATTAAATATTAAGCAGTCTTCTTTCTCTTATTAGTCTTCGATTACTTAATACATAATGATATTGATATGAATTAAATGAAACCAGACTTAGATGATTATTATTTAGTTGATGTGATATTTTTCTTTTTAAATATGAGAGTATATGACTTAATTTCTTATTCATGTGACCATTTAACAAATATAACTTGCAATATGTTGCCCAGAATTAAGATGATAATGATAGTGGTAGTAATCATACTGGTGGAGATGGTGGTGGTGGTAATGGTGTTGTTAGGGACAATGGTGGTAGTTACAATGATAAAAATGATAGTGATTAAGGCTGAATAGTCAAGAATATCTAAATAATTAAGACTGAGAATGGTTTACTCTCAAATTTTCAATTTTAGGCTATATTGAAGTATATGTATACAGTTAATAAAGCTGTAATGTTAGGGCTGGAAAGATGGCTCAAGGGTTAAAGTGCACACTGCTCTTGCAGAAAACCAGAGTTCAGTTCCGAGCATCCATATCAACTGGCTCACAACAGCCTAAAGCTCCAACTCAAGAGACCAGGATACCTTCTTTTGGCCTCCACAAGCATATGCACTCACTCACTCACTCACTCACTCACTCACTCACTCACTCACTCACGTGCACAGTCCCACACACAGACATATGGTTTGCTGAGTGTTATGCTTTATCTAATGTATGCCTAGGGGTGATTTCCATATATATTTTTTATTCAAATTAATGGAAAATTGAGTGCTCCTACTACATGCTATGAGAACATTTGACTTTTATTTGTATTAATACATCATTAAATATTAAGCAATCTTCTCTCTCTCTTGTTACTAACACTTTATTTATTTATTTATTTATTTATTTATTTATTTTTGGTTTTTTGAGACAGGGTTTCCCTGTAGTTTCTAGAGCCTGTCCTGGAACTAGCTCTTGTAGACCAGGCTGGCCTCAAACTCAGAGATCCGGCTGCCTCTGCCTCCCGAATGCTAGGATTAAAGGCATGTGCCACCACCGCCCGGCTGTAACACATTATTTAAAAATAAAAATAAATCTTTAAAAAAGAAAGTAGGGAAGTAGCAGACACAATTCATTAGAGGAAATTAGACCCTGAATTCAAAACAATCATGACAGAATTATTTTAATGCAATTATTATTGTCATCTTTAATACTATGAAATGCTTATTAGATGACAACCACCAGTTAGGTGTTATCTCCTCTTATCTTCACAACAATCTAATGTAACAGTTGTTAATTTCCTCATTGTAGAGACAAATCAGTTAATTTCTAATAGTATACAGTTATTAGTGATAGAGATCAAATTTTATGCAGAAAGAACAGCTTCAAAATATTACTGTTCAGTGGGAATTTGAATTTGACATTTTTAAAAAACAAAAACTGTGAATCGATCATGTATTAGGTGGTTTTGGATAACAAACAGTTCATGTTATAATAAAATGTATGCATAATAAATTTTATCTATTATATATGTGTATGTAATGAGATATTATATCAAGTAAAATATCATAAATTTAGAAAGAATATGGCTAATCTCATCTGTCATTTGACTGAACCATAGAGTGATAAGATATTAGACTGAATTTGTCTTGAGTGTGTGTACAAAGTAGTTTTAGATTAAATTAACATTGAAATTGATAGGTTGAACACAGAATACTATCCCTAAGTATGGGAAGTCTTTAACCATTTGAAGGGAAAAACACAATACTGAGCTCCGCAGAAGAAGGAGAGAATTCTTCCTCTTGGGTCCTTTCTAATTACGGTCTTGAATATTTGATGCTTTAGTCTTAGACTAAAATTCTGCCTTTCCTATTTCTCAATCCTCCTGACCTTCAGATTTCAAACTGCACCTTGGCTCTCCAGCTTGTTGATCTAATCACCTATCCATCTATAACAATAGTACTGTATTCACTGTAGAACCCTGAATAACAATAAAGCTAATATTCACTAGTGTTGACTAACCAGCAGGTATAGATTATGAGCATTTTGTCTGTATCCCTTGGAATACCATGACACAACCAGATAAACTTTAATTATCACTATTGAACATGGAAAATCAAACAGGAAGAGCAACTTTTCTGAGCTTATACAACTCAAAAGTGATGAACTTGAAACCTAAACCAAGGCAACTTGACATTAGTGCTTTTCATCTAAATCCTGTACAATACCACATCTTCATGTTCAAAAGACCTCCCCACACACACACTCACAAGCAATCCTCCCAACTTCTGGCTCTCACAAACTTTCTGTCACCTCTTCTGTGTTCTCTGAAGTCCATCCAGGAACTCATGGTTGGGGAAGTCCAAAGCCCTAGTGGAGGACCTATCACTATTATTTTGCCAGATAGACATAATGTTAAATTGCCTTCACATTTATCTTTATACCACTAGATTAGTTCAGCTCTCAGTCCCCATTTTAGAAGCTTCTTTATGGCATAGGAATCAGTTAATACAGAGACTGACATTGATCCACCTACAGAGAGTGACATTGGAGAATATTCGTGTTTCTGTGTTTAATTGACCACACTTAGTGCCAAAGACCTAGAGCATCTGCATGGACCCTTCCCCAACCCAAGAGAAACAAGAAAGACAAGAACGGAATATTAACTTGCACAATGAGATGATTATACATAAGAAAACTACGAGATAGCCTTGAAGTATTAAAGCTTTGACTTCACAAAGTGGCTTTTAACTCTAAGAATTTTTGAGGATTAATTATCTCACCAAATAACAGAAATAAAACCAGGATTATCTTAAGCAGTGATTATTAACACTGATAATAAAAGAAAGGATGTCCAATTATACTCAGTGGGTTTTTATCTAGCCTTAAATTGTTGTTCATCACTGATTGGTTCCTGATCATAATTTTTCATTTGAGCATGCAATTTTTAGTGTTCTACTTAGAAAAATCACAAATGGGAAAAGTTTACATTCCTATAATAGTCTTGGTTAATGATGGCTATAATCATACCCATTCATTTGGACCATGAGATCACTGTGTAAGTATCACTATTAAACTGTTGAAAATTTATCTAAATTGCAGGCATAGCCTGTGGGAAGAAAGAAATTGTATTTATTTGATGACAAACCCAAAACTTGGAGGAAGTAACAATTGTCCTCCATAATACCACAGATGCTGTGGCTGGGTATGTTACATAGCATCTAGTGACACAGTACAGGGTACTGATGGGGCTTCCTTTGGCCAAGAGGACTGTGGAAAATATCTAGCAGTGAGGTGTCCACAGCCCCAGTGAGCCTGTTGCGAACACTGAATTCTTGCTGCTACACTGTGGAGCAAGGCAAGGAAGTCACCGCCGAATAGACGGCACTTGCTCCACATTAAACACTAAACTCTCCTCAAATCTGTCTTCCTTTGATACTCATCATCACATTTCTCAACTATTTAACATGTCAAAGAGAGCTACTTTACAGCAGAGTTTTGATAGTTTCAAAATAATCCTAAACCTCAGATGTATTTCATAAATCCACATAAAAGGCTTTGTTTCTGAATAAATCTTGACTCTGAATCTAAGTCACACATCCTTTCTCAGATGTCCTCTGGACTTTTAAAAGGACATCAGGTTTGAAATAAAACAGTTATTGAAATTTACACAGACAGTAGTCTCAAAAGCATAGCCAGTCAATAATGGAATGTTTCTGAAATTTCCATGGCAGTATACTATTCTAAACTTACATAGTCCCAGAGACTCTAAATGACACTACCAAAATATACAGGTGAATGATTATGTAGAATCAGGTACTCGACCATTAAGTCACAATTTAATTCTGCAAAATCATGGTCCTAAATTACTGCATATTTTTCAAGTTTTCCACTTACTTGGACTTAGAAAGGTGTATGAAGTGAATATGAAGAAGTAAGGAATCTCCTCTAACATACCTTGTGCTGGACCTATCAGCTCAGTTCCTCCAACATGCAGTATTCTAGCAAAATAAATAAAACCATTATGATTTGAGCAAGCTAATGCTATTCTTTCTCTCTCTCCCTCTCTCTCTTTCTCTCTGTCTCTCTGTCTTTCTGTCTCTCTGTCTCTGTCTCTGTCTCTCTCTCTCTTTGGGTTTACTTATTTTTATTTATGTGTATGGGTATATTGCCTGCATTACGTCTGTGTATCATGAGCATGCAGCATCCAGGGAAGTCAGAAAAGGGTATTTGGATCCCTTGGAACTGGAGTTACAAATTTTTGTAAGTATCCATGTGAGTATTAGGAATTGAACCCTGGGACCTCTGAGATAGCAGCCAATGTTCTTAACCTCTGAGCCATCTCTCCAGCTCCCATGCTATAGGGTTAATTACAATACCAACACTCAGTTCTGCATTTTGCATACTTATTATTTGAGTACATGGCTAAGATGTTAATCATAAATGTCCTGCAAGTTCTTAGGGAACTGACTTTCCAGAACTCAACCAGTGGTCCTGGAGTCACTCTGCAAGTGTTTGCAGGGAAGTGTGGTTCAAACATGTAGAGAACCAGAAGAAATGTAGAATTACGTTAGCTTTCATAGACTTCTTGTTGGCTCTGCTGGAGCTCAGAATTAGCCTCAATGTCTGTATTGGAGGAGTCAAGCAGACCCACTTGGCAACCTTATGGAGGTGAGATCAAGAAGAACATGTAGTTGTCCCAGGCTGCTTAACCAGCAGGGTGCCAAACAAGAGCTGAGATATACATGACAATCTTGAAGTCATGAATGAAATTCATAAGGCATAAATACAAATTCACACTCTTGTAATTTCTCACCTTCCTTTAGCACAATCCTAACATGTTCCTTTCGTTATTCTTTCAGCTCTGAATTTAATCACCATGCTAAGAAAACATCTAGAGGAAATGAAGGGTTCATTTTGTGAAAACAATGAGAAATAAGAATAGAAGATTTGGATACACTTAACATCTTGAGAGAGAGGGCAGAAAGAACGTAGCAAAAGGCAAAGGAATGATCAATTCCTCCACATCTGTTCATGTTTGCCAAGTGTAACCAAAATGATCATCAGAACTGTCCTGGGAACTTCTAGAATCAGATGGAAGGTACAGTCTGGTGATTATGCAACTATATGAAACTGACTTGATTACTAAACCTTACCTCTTTCCACTTCAATTTCAGGAAAAGCCTACTGCATATGTAACACTAGAATTAAAGCAAAGGAACTTCAAGGCTGAAAGCAGCCCATAGGACAACCGATGAGAAACAGTTTCTAGAGACAAGACCAGCAAAAGCCAAAGAAAACTCCAACATGATCAGCTTCAGAAACTGACCATTCTTGCAATTTAGGGCAGGACAATCATCCCAGAGGACTTTTGTGAGGTACATATTTTCACATCACTAAAAATGGGGCATATTTTTCTTTGAAAAGCTATTATTAAATTGGTGGCATACCTTAATCCACTATGAGCTCAATGGATGCAGGAAACCACTCCTTTCCATTTCTCATTGTTTTCTTTATACAGATAATCTGTTGTATTCCATCATGCATACAGTTTGCAACACAGCACGTGCTTAGTAATGTTTATTAAAGGACTATGTAGTAATGTGGCAGAGGTGAAAGGGTGATCTCATTTTAAAACTCAGCTGCTTTTCCTAGAAATGATTACTTTCAATACTCTCTAATTGCGGTCAATTTGTTGTGTTACTTCATATAATCTTCCAGTACCAATACTTTATTTATGTTGATTTCACAAATGATAAAATAGAGTCGAGAGAGAGAGAGAGAGAGAGAGAGAGAGAGAGAGAGAGAGAGAGAGAGCGCACTGTGGAGTCAGGCGAGTGCCTTTGGGTGAGCGAAAGCACAAATCATTGCACTCTGCTACTTCAACAGAACAATCCAGGAAACAGCTTAAATAGAATATTGAAAGAAGAAAGAAGTGGAAGCAAGATCCAAGAAATATATAGGAATGGAGAAGTTTTGGTTGGAGTCTGCAATAAGAAAAGCTAGGTATCCAGTGACTGACATGACACAAATACCTAGTTCACTGGTGGTGGTGGGGGCAGATATTTTCATTACCATTTTTTTTTTTTTGGTTTTTTGAGGCAGGGTTTCCCTGTAGTTTCTAGAGCCTGTCCTGGAACTAGCTCTTGTAGACCAGGCTGGCCTCGAACTCAGAGATCCGCCTGCCTCTGCCTCCCAAGTGCTGGGATTAAAGGCGTGTGCCACCACCGCCCAGCTTTTATTACCATTTTTTATCCATATATTAGGAACATTTTAGATTTGGAGGGAAGAATAAGTAATAAATACTATATTTGCAATTTTCATTTCTCTGTAGCCTACCAACTTGAAATTACAACAAAGTACTTTTCCAAATAGTAAATCTTTGATCCAGTGACCAAAAGGAGCACCAAGTACTCTCCACATATAAAAAAACAACATATTATGGCAGAGGACAATCCTGTCCATTTGCATTAGTGTGTATACATACAGACATAGATTGTGTGTATATTCTATAAGCAGAAGGCACTATGCTGATTTCACAGATACTATCTTCAGACCCAATCTCAAATCACTTCTGCTAGCATACAATAATGAGGAAAAAATTTCATGGGCACCAGCACAGATAACAGAAAGGACAATAGCTATAGCTCCCGTGGAAATTACAAAGAATTAAGTAAGGTGAAATTACTGAGCAGGAGGCTCAGTATCAGAATAGTTGAGTAGCATGGATAGATGGAATTCTCATTGTTGTCTGTGGTGCCCACTAAAAATGAGCGGCTGAACAGTAAAGATGCCTCTCTGTCTATACACTGGCAATTCTGTGGTTCCATCGATGTCAGTGTCCTTTGCTAGCAATCTATGTGATTTTTCTCTCTTGGCTATGCTCCATCCTGGAACCAATAACAAATTGCAAGTATCCCATTGATGATTATATCTTCTTAATGACTGAATCAAGATGCACTCACTTACATGTGTCTTCCCCTTGGTGAAAGCTGAACTGAGCCACACGTAGTTAGCTGCCCCATAGTTTGACATACACAGGTAGAAATTTTAATTAGATCAAAAGTTCTTCCTATTCAGCCTTCTATTCACATTGCTCTTATTCTCTCATTCTCTCTGGATAGCACCCAAATTCTCTATTTCTTAGTTCAATAATGTGCTTACAATGAATCACCCTGGAACAGAAGTTAAGATCAGAACCACAAGAACTATACTAAAAAAAAATGTCTAGGAGTTCCAAAGTCCTGCTCTGAGAGGTTGATTTGAAAGAGAGGGAGTGTGTGATTAATTGCATTACCTTGTATACTAGGGCATTCAATCATATGATTCAGAAACTGCCTGAAAAACCAATCACATCCGCTCATATGCAAGTTCTGTCCGTGTGTTCCAAAATGAGTTGTGTTAGTAAATCAACAGATTCCTAATTAAACCTAAGGTCCACCTAATAGGCATGAATTCACACCTGGTACTGTAAACCCAGCCCACTGCTAGCTGGGGAGGTCAGGAAACCTAAAGCAGAACCTACTGGTGCCACTTCCCTAAAGCAGAATCGTTCATAACTGCATTCTAAATATTTCTCCTTATGCCCGTTGAGAAGTGTAGTTTTCACCCTTCATTAAAGAAGGTTCCTTATGCAGCAGGAGACCATCACAGAAATCCATGACTGGGGTTCCAAACCCCAATGGACATATTTACAACACAAACCCTACACCTCAGGGAAAATCATGAAAAAGGGGAAGAAATATTATATAAGAGCCAGTCTGCTGCAAGAGTATGTCCTCTATATATTACACCCTTGAAATCTCAACAATGTGGTCATCTAAACAAGGTATAAACAATGTCAACAAGTGACATACTAAGGTGGGTAGTGGAAAGCTTACAAGACCCCACCACTACATGGAAAACTACAGGCATTTAATGACTACCTAGAGAGGGAGCATCAACCTTCCCAGAGATTAGACCTCCAATTGTCTAATACCAAGTAGTCAGTCCTAAAACTATATAGTATGAGCAATACTAAATGGTTCACTCCTGGTGGGGAAGACAAAGAATAAACCTCAAAAATGGACTTGGATACACAGAGGGCAGCAGAAGTGGCCCTTTTAATGACACTCTGATAAGCAGATACACACAGAGCAGTTACAATAAGCATGAGCTCTCTGGCACATCAGAACAGCCCCAGTTCCTCATTGGCTGAGTACAGATACACAGACAACATCAGGTGAGGCTTGTTGTGGTTTCCTGCTAACCAAACCTCAAACTAGAAGGTACAAAAAAAATGGCTGCATAGTCCATTTGGTCAGGGCTAAATTGGAATTTAGCCCATTTGGAATGGGGTAAAAACATCAGTGGATTACAGTGGCAGAAAACTGCACACAATCCCCACTGTGGCATCTCAGGTAAACACCATCAGAAAGTCAGGATAATAGCCACGCATTTGGCGTATGATGCCAATAGCACTTTACCTCTTGGGTCTTCTTGACTCAACCCAAAGCTGCAGTCTGATAACCACATAATCACACAAAAACTGGTTAAGAGGCATTCACTAAAGTTTCTGAGCAGTATTCTCAAAACTGGCATAGTTATTCAAAACAAGGATGTCCCAGGCAAGCTGAGGCAGAGGAGACCTGACAACTGAGGTAGCCTTGGAATCCTGGAACAGAAGAAAGGGAAGACAGACAGACATGGTGAAGAGAGACAGAACTGAGTATCAATTACATGGACTTCAGTTAGTAGTATTATACACCCTGAGAATATAAAATGTTAGGTTGAAGGTACAGATTCCTGAGAGAATATATGCTTATCAGGTGCGAGAACCTGGGTCTAATGTCAACATCAAAGAGCAAGATTAATATTTAGGGAAATAATTTAGGACGACTTGTAATCCTATTAGTCATTCTTCCATTGAAGTCTAACTCTCTTCTAAAGTGGACATTTGTTTGAAATGAAGCATATCTGTGAATATGCACAGACCCCCACACAACCTTCCACTGTGGCTAAAGATTGGCACTGGCACTCTGTCTAGGTTACACATTTCTTCTTTACACTTCTGACAGTTGTGTGGGCCAGACCTGCTATGTAATTCCTAAAGGATAAATAAATTTCAATGGAATTGAAGGGAGTGCTGCAGTGTCCACAGGGCAGCAAGCTGCACAGTAAGGAAGCAAATGTTCTGTTAAGATTAGTTTGTGGTGGGCATGGGCAGGCATAGTGGGCTCTGTGAAGTCTGAGATGAGACCAGCGTTTTCCACTCTTAGAAAGTATTGCAGGATTTGACCTTGCTCTGAAAGAATGGCCCAAAGTGCTGGACTGTAACACAAATAATAAAAACACAGAGACAGATATTGGGGTTCAAGGCAGAGATTAGAAAAGCAAAGCAGCCAGCCACTAGCGAGATCCTGTTTCCATGAATCCTCAGACTCCATGCTCCAGTGAGTTCCTATCTCTTACCCCTTATAATCCTCTCTCTGCACACCAAATCATAACATTTCTGTCTCCACCTCCCTAGTGCTGGGATTAAAGGTGTGTGAATCCCAAACACTGGAATTAAAGGTGTGTGACTCCACCACCTGAATCTGTTTCTAGATCAATCTTGTGTAGCCCAGGGTAGCCTTGAACTCACAGAGATTTGTCTGCCTCGATCTCCTGAGTCCTGAGATTAAAGGTGCATGCCACCACTCCCTGACCTCTAGTGGCTTAGCTTTGCATTCTGATCACCAAGCAAATTTTGTTTATTAAAATACAAATAAATATCACTACACTGCACTGAAATTGAAGGAGAGAAAAGTAAACATGAGGTTGCAAGCTGGAGTTAACAGCAGCCCCATCTAGCCACCGCTCCTAAAATCTCTACTTGAATTTGCAAAATTTACCTTAGACTTTATTGCTCAGAGTCAAAACAGGGAAATATATACCTGAATTTTGAAGGTCATAATGAGACACAGAAGAGAAAATATAGGAATATTCCCTTGAAACCATTTCAACAACAAAAAGATGTTTATTAGGTATGTGACAGAAAATTCAAATGTCCCTAAAAAAAGACAATGATCATAGCATACTGGCTGTATTATAGCGCCTGTTTAATGGCAGAATTTAACAAAGCAAAGCAGGTCACAAAATGCCATGTACAAAATAATTACTGAATTCAACTCAATTGTCTTTTTGTGGGACTTTCTATGTTTGTTTATGTGTTGGTTCTACTTTCCTGGTAATTGCATATTTCTTTGACTAAACTGTAAGAAAGTATGCATGTCTTAGCAGTTTGAGGAACATAATAGATTTTGGCACACAATAGACATTTGCTCATTTAGCAAGGATTTCTCAGCATTTCCCGTAAGTTGTGAAATCAGTAAGAGACTGATTTTTCTGTCCTCATAGAATTTACATTCTAATTATAGTAGACTGCAGTGCTATGAGATGAGACTGGAAAGAAGGGCGAGTCACAAGAAGAGTGACTGAAAGGGGGAAAAGCCTTCAATACTAAGCAATGTGGTTGTGTGAGGAATGATTTGACCATAAACTTCAAAGAACTAACAATTTAAGCCAAGCAGAATCTGACAGCAAAGCAGAGAAATAGGCTGCTGACCCTAAGGTGCAAGGTTACGTAATATATCCTAAGGTGAGTATAGAGATTAAAGTCACTATAGCAATGTGACAAAGAAAAAGTAGTAGACACAGCCAGGGACAGCAATGCTGCACACATCCTGGTGGACCTTTAGAGAGAGTTTTCCCAGCAGGCACTTGAGCCAGAGTTGTTTGTTTGGCCTCAATTTTCAGAGCTTACGTTGACTGCCTTGTGGACCCCAGGATTTATGATGGTTGCAGCAAACGCAGAGATCTTTAAGGAGTGGCTGCCATGATGTTTCCATGATTAAAATTAGAGACTGGATGTATTAAAGTGAAACCAGTAAGATTAGATAATAAATTCAGCAAAAAGTTTGAGTGTATAAACATTGTCCATAATTCATTAGTAGGCAAGCAGCACTGAGAGTTAAAAGTTTAATAAGCATTTCTGAGTAAAACAACACCCATTCTTGTTCCATTAATAATACATGTTTATGTGCGTGTTCCTGCTTATATGTATATATGTGTATGTATGCCTCTGCATATGTGCGTGTGCATCTTTGAGTATAAAGTGCATTGGCATGTATATGTGTGTACCTGTGTGAGTATATATGATGCATGGTTTATGTTATATGTGTATCATTGTATATGTTTTTCCATGTGTGCATGTGTGTATGTATGGATCAGTATGTGCATGGTATATGTCTATATATATTTGTATATGTGGCATATGTGTATATATGTATTCATATGTGTGTGCTTATCTGCATGTTTACATGTTTGTCAGTATGTGTGTGTGTGAATGTTTGTGCTTGTGTCTGTCTTTGTTTGTACTCATATGCATGTGTGTCTTTGTGAGTACATATGTGTATCTGTGTGAGTGGTAATTGTGTATGTGTATGTATATATGTGTGTGTGTTTGTATGTCTGTGTATGTATATGTGAATCTGTGTGACTGGTGTGGGGGGATGTGAATGTGTGTGGGTTACATTTCTTTGATGGCAAAAATAAGATTGTTTTGGTTTCAGGTTACCACATTAATATCAATATGCAGCCTATAATCTCCTAGGACTTTGGAAGGGGGCAGAGTCTGCAAACCAATAGCCAATATATATGAGAAAAAGGTGATGCTGATGTTGAACTGGCTTATCACTGGTGCTGTGAAGGGCACCTCACCTGCTTATAAAGTATATTGTCATCTGATTTTAACTTAATTTTAATGATCTGTGTCTAGGGCAGGCATGTAGATTTGTCTCTGCTTATAAAGCCATCATTCTGTTCTTTTGATAAGGATATTAGCAAAGTGTCAGTAAAATTACATTCCTCCGCAGTCTCGGTAGCCCCATTAGCTAGCATCTTGACTCTCACTGCTACTCGACCAATGTCCTCGTTAAAGAATAGAGGAAGCAAAAGCAGTGACAGGGACTAGTGCCTCCATATAGTATGGCTTCCTCTAACTAGTATGAGCAATTGGTAGATCAGCTCTGGAGAGACTAAGATGAACAAGATAGCACTAGCTTCTCTGCTTCATTGATGGGAGTGGGGATGCATTCAGTGGTACAACTGCAAAGGTCGGAGGACAACTTTGTGGAATCATGTCTCCCTTCCACCTTTATATAGGCTCCAGGGACGATCTCAGGGGACCAGGCTTGCATGGCAAGCACCTTTATTTCTTGAGACATCATTCTTATACTTCTCCCTTCTTGCCATGGGTCCAAGCCCTCTCGTTAGGAAATAACTGAGATTAGCTATTTATTTTTCAAAGTGAGTTTGCATTTTTTTACCATGTGACCTCAAGTCTTGGGCATGCGCTTGAATTACAAAGTGTAAGACATCCTCCCTCTTTCATTCTTTCAGCAAAGGGGCTGTATTAGTCACTCGGGGAATATTGGGAGCATGGTGTATTTGCTCTGGTGAGAAGAGTAGGATTTTGGTAGTCAGGACATGTCTAGGTTTCCCAAATCAGTTCAGTAGCAACCGCAACAGCTCTTACCTAATTCCAGACTATGCTGAAATTAAAAGACCACGAGGCCCATGATGGAAGTGAATCAAAAGTCAGAAACGTTTGCCTCAGCCTTGGATTTTATTTTTATATGAGATAATGTCATCTGCTCAGGGAAATCGTATCTCCCTCCAACTCAATGAAGATGCTATGCATTGTGAGCAAACTCTCTCCTCAGCTGAATTTAGAAACTGCCCATGACAGTGCTTCCTATGTCTATCCACAGCGCTGCCTTGCCGTGGAGCAGTGTCGAGGCCTGGGCATTTGCATTTCTCATAGGGCTACCACTCTCATGGCCAAGAAACACGTGAAGAAGGGTCTTACTGGCTCAGGGCCCTGATAGGATCTCATTCATGGCTGCCACTCACTGCCAGAGAAAGAGCCCAACAGCAGGCTCTGCTCTCATAAAGAGCTCTGCCTGACTAAGGAAGACATGGCTTTTTGTTCAGCACCATGGGACCCTGTGTGACACTCCACAGCCCAGGCTAGAGGCTGTCACAGTGGCCTTTCACAATTCAAAGAGAAAAGGAGAATAGCCTGCCTTTGAGCATCAGAAATGTGGGTGAGGCAGGAATGAAATCATGAATAAATAAATAAAAACACCAACAGCTGTGGTATTTAAAACAGACAATCGCTATAACCACAGATGACAGCCCTGCAGCCTGCAGAATCTGCTAATAAACTGTCTGCTGGGACTGGTAGCAGAGATAAACTCACGAGTCATGATCATTCAACCATTAGACCTAAGTGGAAACCAGGAGAAGGGCTGTGCTGGATGATATTTTTGGTGTCACATGACCTAGGAAAATTGCTCATCAAATCCAAATCATGATGTGTCTGTCTTCTCCAGATTGGTCCCTTGAAAGGGTGGCACTATTTACATAGAAGCTTTTTGTTATTTTAATCATAATTTCAGTTGGCCAATGACAATTTTTGTTTTCAGTAATTCGACGTGCTAAGTGCTTTCTATTAGCCACAGGGTAAAGAGGTGATACTGGAGACACATATTTGAGAAGGAAAGAAAAGAATTTCCCAAGGAGTGCTGGTTGAGCTGGGCAAGCTCCAGAAACCCCACTGCGGAGAGGTCTGGCCAAATGCTGCTTGATTTAACCTACCAAGAATCCTTTCTGTTTAGGCTTCAACCTGTTCCCAGTTTACTTCATTCAATCTGTGATTGCCCACACTTTCTGCAACAAGGCTAATATGAAGAGTGGCTGATGATGGTGGAATCATGGCAGGATGAGGTTATTACATGAGCATCCTGCTTTGAAGGCATGGAGGATGGCCCAGACTGAAACAGCCTTCAGTTAATACCTAGAGTGATACCTCTATCATGGGCAGGATTCAGGAGAGTCAGAACTGTCCAAACCACAGAGCTCTTAATGGATGCTTTTTGAAGTTTTGGTGTATCATTTCCTCTGTACTCTGAATTAGGATTTTGAAGTAATCCCTACTACAGAAGGTGGCAGCTATTTTTCATAAGAAATTCAATTTTTAATTGTTAAATTTTTATTCAATCTATAGTGATACAGACACATGTTTGAGCTTACAGGAATAAAGTTTGTTAAAGCTACCATTTTAGTTTCTTCTCTGTTCTGTGTATATGTGTGTTCACATGTGTGTGTGCATGTGTGTGCCCATGCAATGCATTATGTGATGCGTATATGCCCATAAGTGCACATATAGAAGCTAGATATAGAAGAATGTGCTCTCCCATTCTTCTCTGCCTTTTAAAAAAATTTATTTATGTGTGTAGTGTACATACTTGTGTGATGTAGGTGTGTCTTCCATCTATCTGATTATTTCATGGTTAATTAATAAAGAAAACTGCTTGGCCTGATAGGTCAGAACATAGGTGGATGGAGTAGACAGAACAGAATGCTGGGAAGAAGGGAAGAGAGTCAGATGCAATGAAGCTCTGAGATGGATGTAGGCTAGAATCTTCCCGGTAAGCCACCCCTCGTGGTGCTACACACATTACTAAATATGGGTTAATCAAGATGTGAGAGTTAGCCAGTAAGAGGCTGAAGCTAATGGGCCAAGCAGTGTTTAAAAGAATACAATTTGTCTGTTGTTATTTCGGGTGTAAAGCTAGCCGTGTGGGATCCGGGCGGGATGAAAAGCAGGCCTGCCCACAGCACATCGCTACACTTGTGTGTGCGATGTGTACATGAAAGTACATGTGTGCCTGAACATGTGTGTGTAGTCCATCCATGCCCACATTTGGAGATCAATAGTCAACTCCAAGTGTTTTTCTCCACCACATTTCACTGATTTTTGAGAAAGAGTGTTCGTTTCGTTTCGTTTTGTTTTGCTTAATTTCATAAAATAGCTGGCCAGTGAGACCAGAGTCCTGGTTCCCAGCACCAGGATTAAAGAAACATGTCGCCACATCTGGCCTTTCATGTATGTGCTGGGGACCAAACTCAGGTCCTCATGCTTTCATAGCAAGCTCATCTCCTAAGCAGTCATTGCTGCAGCCTCATCTGGTTTTTGCCTCTTCAGGATCTTGCTGTGCAATCCAGTATGACCTTGAATCTGCACACTCTGTACTTACGCTTCTTTCATAGCGGCATGGCAGGAGTATGTCTCTTTGCCTGGCATTTACCCTTTACTTTTAGTTTGGTTTTGCTAATTGATTTTGGGGAGTTTCGTTTTTTTTTTTGTTGTTGTTGTTTTTTTTTTTGTCCTACCACTTCTATGTTTAGACCATGCTTCCTTCTAGCAAGTGAGTCTCTGAGGCTCAGGTCCCTTCATCTGTATGTACACGTGTATTCTAAATCTTCCTGCTGGTCTATGTTCTACACTCAACAATACCAATTAATAAATGGTCGGAACTGTTGATTGCTGGACTTAATGGCAAATTATCCTAGGTATAGTTATAAATAAAACAATTAAACACATAAACATATTGTTGGTATCATGGACTAAGCAGAAGTAGCCAAGAGGCAATACATCAACTTCACACGTCATCATGAGTAAGAGATGTGTCCACAGAGAGCCTGAAGTTCAGATTGAAAATAACAGTGGAAACACAGTATAAAGTACAATTATATGGAGACATTAACTCTGGTGCTTGTTTTCAGTGCTAAGGATTGGACCCAATACCTCACACAAAGACTGAGCTACACACAGGTCCAGTGACATCCATCCTAATTCAGGAAGGAATTTAAGAAACAAAAATAGTAATTCTGATACATAGTAGGACATCATAACACCTGCAAAGTTATTTTTTTTAATTCAAACTCCAAGAGCACCTTCAGGGGTGCACCCTCTGAGCTGTCTTTGTATTTAAAATAGCTGTCTTCTACTCCATAAGTTGCTTTGAGAGGGGCGAAATCTCTTGAAGCAGTTTGCTACCATGGTTTAGGTAAAACCAGGGTTGGCCACAACTCCCACATAGTAACACAGCTAAAGGCTTTTCAGAATAGCAGAATCAATCACGTGTCCAAATCTGATTATCATGAAATGAGAGTGTACAGAAATAAACCTCTTTGGATTCAATAGGTAATTGCTACTGTACAATTGCAGAAATAACCACAGGCTTTTCTCTCACACACTGGGCATCTTTATAATAAAGGGTTACTTGGAAGAGGCGAAGCCACACACTGCATGTAAAGCGCTGCCCCTGTTCTGAGGATCTGGCCAGCAATCTGAAAAGCTTTTACTTCATGACTAGAGAGCAGAGCATGTCTTGTCTTTGTGGCAGATGTGTTTTTTACGATTGTACAAACCTGGGAGTTTTCAGATGGCTGAAATGATTAGCTTTCTATTTACAGAACATGGGGAATAGCTCATTTCTGAAATTAAAAAGAAAATGGAGATATAAATTCCCTTTGAATATACATATTTTATCAGGGTTTTTTTTTCTATGTGTGTACATACCCAGGTGCACATGTGAATGATGAGGGGACAACCTGCAAGAGTCAGTTCTCTCATTCTTTATGTGGGTTCTAAGAACTGAACTCAGGTCACTTGGTCACAAGCACATTTGCCCACTGAACAATCTCACTGGGGCTGGCGGGTGGGGGATGCATCTGGTTTTGCACTGCACAACTGTGTAGCCCTAATAGGAATCCTGTTTTTGTGTTGGTGTAGTTATCATGTGACCTTCTGAAACAGAAAAGCATCTAGAGAAAAGGTGAACCATAGCCTGGAATTAGCCATGGGTATTAGTAGTGCAGAAATGCAGACGCATCTGCTCTGTGAGGGATCCACATTGCTTACTGGTAAAGTAACTTCATGCTTAGTATGACATGCTGGAGCCAAGCATTCTTAACACGGACTGCTTTTAAAACTGGGGAAGGATAGCTTATTACTTATTTTTCTTAACAGACACCTATAGATGTTTCTTAAAGTGACTGATGGCTCTGAAACTTGAGCTTACATAAAACATTTACCAAACTTTCTACACACTGGCCACTTTGTTGGAGCCTTCTCCCCCAGGGAGAGATTGCTTAAAGTGTGAGCAGAAAATTAGCACACTCGCTTACCCTACTTCACAGGTGGAGAGAGGAAGCTCTGAAAATTTAAAATGGTTTCCCAAGTCATGCATTTAGTCCATGAGAGAGAGGAGAATTCTGTTCACATTTCCGGGCTTCCAAGTCATTCTCATCAGTGAATACAAAGAAACAGCCTGTAAGTACTAAGGACACTTCCATATAAAGTGAATCCGAAAGTGTCACTTTTGTAGGCCCCGGAAATGAATTCTCAGCTCAAAATAGAATTGTCATCATTTTCTATTCAAAATGTAGAGTATATTTAGACCCCAAGTCAGCAATAATGTTCCTTTCCTTACAGTGCTTTAGAAAAGAAAAAAAAAATATGTTGCAACAAAGCTGTCTTTGCTTTGAGGAACTTGTGCTGAAAGGATTGGTCTTGTGTGGAAGAAATGTGGCACTCATGACCTCAGATGACTGGTGGTCCCTGTAAAAGATACCGAGAGAACAATGTCCACAGCATGTCTGCAGTAATCCCTCACCTGAAGCCGTAGGTAACCGATGTGGGTACCAGGTTCTTGCTGAATACCTGAGGTGTGTGAGATGAAAAAGTAGGCAGGCAGTATGAAGACCTTTCCCTAAGTGTGGCATTGTAGCTTGAGAAATACCTTCTCACTTTTTGAGGCTCCCTTTTTTTATGTAGATACGGCCAAGATGTCACACTCAGTGCTGGACCGTCCTCCTCCACACGCCATGCGCTTCAGTTTCAATACTGAATCTCGGAGAAGAAACAGTGAAATGTGCCGGCCTCTTCTTTCCTCTCCTTCTGAGTAGTACTGCCCATAAAACCCATGATCGTAGTTAAGTCTCTCTCCTGAGAAGCCCTGCCCACTTACTGAAGGTATCTCATATTGACTCTCAAGAGAAACTGACTCATAACAGAAATTATCTGGAAGTTCAGTAGAAGTTTCCCTTCCTGATTTTGACACAGGTCCACCAATTTCTTTGTGTTGATTTTTAACATCATAAAAGTGAGGCCCAAGAAATTCTTTCATGTGTTTCCATAAACATTCCCTTGGAAACAGATATTTAATTTCTGTCTTTTAACACTTTATTTATTTCTTGTGTCTATATGAGTAGCTGCACGCCCTGTATGCCCTGAAGTCCTAGAGTCCAGCAAAGGTCATCAGATTCCCCTGGAAGTAGAGGTGCAAGTGGTGGAGAGCTACCGTGTGGGTGGTGGCCAACCAAACTGGGTCTTCTAAACGAGCAGCAAGGGCATGCAACTTCTGAGTCATTGTTTTTGGCCGAGGATTAGTTATTTTTTTCTCGTTGTTGTGATAAAATGTCCTGGGGGAAAAAAGCTACTGAAGGAAGGAAAGGTATATTTTGGCTAAACATTTTAAGATGCATTACACCACAGAAGAGAATTTAGAACAGAAGGGGCTGAGATAGCTGGTCATGTTGGTATCCACAGTTAGGAAGCCAGGAGTGATGAACATCGGTGCTTGGCTAACTTGCTCCTTCCCTCTCATTCCAAGACCACAACCCATGGAATGATGCCATGTAGTAGGGAGCTGTTGGGCCGCTTCCCGCAGCTCAGCTCCTGGCCGCCTGGCTCCTGCACGGTTAGCTTAAAACCCGAAATAACATCACACAAATTGTATTCTTTTAAACACTGCCTGGCCCATTATTTTCAGCCTCTTACTCACATCTTGATTAACCCATATCTAATAATCTGTGTAGCACCGCTAAGTGGTGCCTTACCGTTTAGTTTCTAGCATACGTCCATCTTGGGCTGGAACTTCGTTGCATGTGGCTTCTCTCTGAGGAGAGGCACGGCAGTCTGACTAACTTAGGAGAGGCGTGGCATCTGACTGAGCCATCTACCTCACTTCCTTCTTCCTGTTCTGTCTACTCCGCCCACCTAAGAGCTGGCCAATCAAATGGGCCAGGCAGTTTCTTTATTAGCCAATGGGAATCCTCCATCAATGCCAACACCAGCTAATGTGGGTCTTCCTACTGGAATAACGTCATTTTATGCCCAGAGGCTTGTCTGCTAGGATACTGTGACAGTCTCACTGTGGAAATGTGAACAAGCGTCTACTCACCCCAGACAGGGAAGCGGCAGCGGACATTCTGCCTCCATTCGAAACAAGCTCTAGTTATCACTTTCTGTTTTTATAAGAGGGACATTTGAGGTTGTGGATGTAATTGAGATGACACAGTGTTATGCCTGAGCTGTAAGACTACCAACAAGACCACCATGGAGCCAACTTTCCAATGCAATCACACAAGGCTTCTTTATTCTTATAAGCTTGAGAACAAGGGCTTCATTGTCCACACCAAAAGAGCCAGTAATGGAAGAAGGGCCCCTAGCACACAGTGCAAAGGGGTCCTTAAAGGGAAAAAACGCAAGCAGGGAGTTACATGCTGTCATTACGGGATTGAGTAGGGGGTTATGCTTATGTTGCAACTGACTCTTAAGTCAAGAGGGAATTTTTATAACTTTCCACAAAACACCTGGTAACTGTAAAAGTTTGTATGTCTAGTTTCTGATTGGTTGTCCTCAGATCTCTGGGCAGCCAGGCAGTTTTTGGGCCATTTGTGGCTTTTCTCAGCATTTCCAGGTACACAGGGTGGTGCGCCTGGGATGGTGTAATAAGGAGGAGGCCTCTTAGCTGCTTGTTGGTTCCCAGCCACCTGCCTAGCTTAGACCCAAAATAATCACAAAGAAACTGTATTAATTAGAGTACAGATTAAAAGGAGTAAAGAAAAATAAGCCACATAAAAATGGAAAATTCACAGAGAGTCGGGATTATATATATTATTGTGTTATCTTTGAATTTTTGACTGTGAATGGGCTAAGTACAGAGAGACAATTCATTGTGTGGGCTGCTAAGATAAACAGTATGTATATTATAAAGATATCATGACTTCCTAATTTGGGTCTAACGATATGTTGCTTTGGAAAAGAGGTTCTTCTCTTGTTTCCACAAAGGATGAGAACCTGTGGATTGCTTTCAGACTGGTGCTATTTGATGGAACACGACCCCCCAAAGGTCACTCTGAACACCCCCAAAAATTACTACGCCCAACAATCAGCAAGAAGCAGTATGGAAAAAACTACACACGCATTCCCAAATATTGTCTATAAATGTTTGTTTGCATTTAAAGGGGGATATGATATAGATATGAATAATTTGCATTGGTTTGGATCTTGGCCTATTGATACAAATTGAGGTCAGTTTTGTTATATGTATATGTATTTCTTGACTAAGGTATTGTGTTTTGTAGCTCATTTAAAAATATAATGTATAATTAAGAAATATATGTTAATAGATACTCATCCATAATAGTCAAGCTTGTAGTTATGTTAGTTAGATTTTCTAGATATTTAGAGATATATTTGTTAGATAGGTATTCTTCAAACCTTTCAAAGACTATGGAATATGGCATTTAAAATGTTTTAAGTGTTTAAGACATTTTCATGACAATGAATCACATCTGCTCCTGACAGCACAAGCTACTTCAAGAGGAAGATGGGCATTGAAGAGGCTCCTTATGGAGTTGGTTAGTTATTTTGCCAAGAAGCTGCTTTTTCCTGGACTGTTTGATAAACTGGACATGAAGGACCCACAGAGAAATGACTGCTGAACTTGCCTAAAGGTGATATGGTCCTTCGGGGTTCCTGCTTCATGAAAGAGTTTGCTAGACATTCTGCAGAACACAGAAGAAAATGACTGAAAATATAGGCGGAACTGTCTTTGAAATTTCCTGCTTTATGAAAAAGTCTGCTGGATACTATGGGCCAGTAGGCTGAAAATGGATGCCCCAGTGGTACAGAAGAACTTTTGGTGACCATCCAGGCAGCGAGATGTCTCTGTCATTTTTAGAGTTTTGGAAGTTGCTTTCAATGCACTTCCTGTTTACTTAGGTAATATTATTTCCCTTCTTGTATCTTCGATGAGGTTGAAGAATAGATAGTTGTAGTTACTTTCCTCTCATGACTTGGCCAAGTTATTTATAATACAATACTTAAATTCATTAGGCTAGAATAATTATTGAAACATTTATCACATGTTTCTTTCTTGATATATTTGTTATTATTGTATATAATTCTGTATTAGCCTTGAACTCTCTTATTTAAACAAAAGAGGAAGGTGCTGTAGGAATTCCTATAGCCAGTAGCCTTTAAGTTCCCTGCCCACTTGGGTGTGGCCTCTTATACTATTTATTCCCGTGTAAAGCGTGTGTCCAGCCTGTTTTCCATCTGCAGGATTCGGTTGCTTTTTTCCATTCCAGCAGAGGATTGTGTTTTGTGAGTCCACTCCTAAATAAATAACCCTCTATTATTCTCAATTCTAGGTAGTGTGGGATTTCTTTTAAGCGTCCTTCTTCAGGGTGGGGTGCCTGCTAGGTTATAGTCTCACAAAATGGGGCCTGAGTTTAAATGGCTTTAGTTCTGTCTCTTCAACGGTATTTGTACTTAGTGCCTGGCTTATTTCACTCAGCATAATAAGCTTCAGTCCTACAACTGCTGTTAAAAAAGACAGAAATTTATTCCTTTTCAATAATAAATAATACACCCCCACACACACACACACATACACACACACACACACACACACACACACACACTTTCATGTGGTTGTTGTGAAGAGTCCATCAATTATAAAAGTAAAGAGATTTCTCCAAAACATGGATTAATTTTTTTCCTCCTTTTTCTTTCACTTTTTGTTTGTTGTGTTTTGATTTTGTGAGACACACTCTCACCATGTAGCCCTGGTTCCTCCCCTACACACCTCAGCAAGACTGGATGACTCACACTGGTGTACTCCTGTCTGCAGTGCTGAGACTGCAGATATATGCCTGTGTGCCCAGACTGATTCACAATCTTTGACTACATTGTCAGAAATAGGATTGATGGATAGTATGGTAGTTCGGTGTTGAAGTATTTGAAAATCTCCAAACTATTCCAATGCTGTCAGTAATTTATTCTCTTACTAATGGTGCTCCAGGAACTCTTTTCTCTCCATCCTGGAGAACACGTGTTTGGAGACCTACAATTCTAACACTTGCAACATAATATCTATTTGTGGCTTTCATTTGTGTCCCCTGATAATTAGCAGCATTTAATGTTCCTATGTGTACTGGCCTTTCCGATCTCTTCTTATGAGAAATTCCTGTTATGATTATTTTCCCATTTTTAATTGGGTTATTTGTTTTCTTGATGTGGAGTTTAGTTATTCATTAGGTTTTAGATATCAACCTTTTCTCAATTGCATAACTTTCCATTATTTTCTTCCAATCTTCTAGATTTCTTTCCACCCTGTTGTTCTTTTTCCTGGGCTAAATTTTCCCTGGAGCTCTTCTTAAATGCAGTCTTCTCTATGGGGCCATTGCTGGGTTTTCCGGTTAATTTTGGTTCCTCATTTACTCTCCTGTGTATTACTTATCCCTTTATAATGTTCCTATTTTAAAAGAGCTGTTGTAGTGGCTCCTTTTTAATTGCGGTAAGTAGAGTCTCTAGTCTAGCCACTGGCATGTATAGTGTCTATGTGTGCTAATGATAGGTATACAGATATTTGCTGATTGATTGGACTGGCAATTTTAAGCTTCTGAACTTTATCTGCACGCACACATAAAGCATTTCAATTTATTACTTAACACTGAAAAAACCCAAACTGTCACTTGCCTATCTTCCCCTTCATAGTGAGCATTCTTGGCAGGAGCATTGCATATACATACATACCTGTGTTTATCTGCAGAGTGAGTTATAATTTTAATCCAGGACATGAAAAGAAGGATGACAAAGATGATATACATACTTGTATATTAACATATATTAGAGGATTTGGGGAGAGAAGAGATTTCTAAATAATAAAAGCTTTGTATTTCTAAAATTTAAGTTATTTTCAGATAATTAGGAATGAACATTTTACCAAATTTCACCACATATGTTACTTGTTTGATTGGGTTATTTTGCCTTAAGTTTCCTTTTTTTACTGAGAAATTCATCAAAATCATGCTACATTAAGAATAAATAAGAACAGATTCAGCAGATTTTATGTATATGTTTATGTGTTTATATATACATGTAGCAAAAGAATTAAAGAAAAAGAAGTCATGAATTTGAGAGGGAGCAAGAAGGTTTGGAGGAAGGAAAATGAAGGGGGAAATGATACAATTATATTTTAATTTAAAAATTAAAATTAAAAAATGAATAAGACCTCAGTTGCCATCTATCATATAACAGAATAAAAGACAATGAAACCTATACTCTTGAACAGATACCTAAGATGCCAGTGAACATGCTCCAACGCTCTGCTTTTATGTCTATTGATCCTATTTTTTACAGTTTCTTCAGTGTTTAAACCCTTCCTCACAATCCTTCCATAAAATCTTTCCATTTAGAGAGGGAAAACTTCTTAAGATGGGTTGTTAACAGGGAGATGAAAAAACAGGAAGTTCTAAAGGGGAAGTAACACCAGAACCTCCTTTAGGGCAGGAAGTAAACAAATCAAACTAAGTTCAGGAAGTCCCTGAAACCAACCAGATTCACTAGGCCCCTTCAGTAAACACTGCTGAGAGAAAATTCTCAGACTAGCCTAGCATCCCAGAGGAAGCAGTGAGAGACTAACCAGGCTTCCCAGAACACTCAAATCAGCCAAGCTGCCTGGAAGAGAGTCAGCTCAACTGGGTCACCTGGAAAGGACACACTCTAACTTACTGAACTGCCTGCAGATTACATAGTGTGCTCCAGGTTTGGCTTCTGTGTGTCATCACCCATGCAGGGGTGGGCCCTTGGTGATGCAGCTATGTTTGAGTCATTTCTTCTCACCCATATTCCTGTAGGCTACCCATCACTCAGACTCTGGTAAGTAACCATAATAAAGCATGTTGGTTCACAATGTGGGACTTTGGTGCTCCCTGTACTTTGGTCTGTCCCTGCCATCAGTTCCTCTCTAGGCTGAATAGATGTTTATTCACATCTGCCTAGGAACAGTGTCATATACCTAGGTCTCTTTTGCAGAAAGTACTTTCTCTGATGGAAGAAGCTATACTTCCTGCTCCTCTATATCAGTTATAATGTGTTTCCACATGTGCAGAGCACCAGTTCCTGCTAGCATTCCCTTTATAAACAAGATCAAATTAGTTATTAAAAGGGAAATCTTGAATTTCTGAAAGTTGAATAACAACAGATTTAAAAGAAAACATTAAATAAAAATCTAGTTGGTTAGATTACTGACCATTAAAAAGAAGCTTAATTTAGGAATTATTTTTGGCTATATTTTTATATACAATCTCTATAGTCTTAATTCCCATGCAACTCTTATCTTTCATATTTTATTCTTTTTATGCTGTTAAGTGTTAATAGTCATGATAGGCTAGGCTAGACTGCTTCTATGACATCAATACATACTTTAATTGTATCTTTGCCAGTCTTGACTTATTGACATTTTTGTTGATTGCCTGTGTAGGCAATGTTGATCCCTTTCTGTGACTTCTACTTCCTTGAACCCTCATCCACTATCACTTCTGTTACCTAGATATTTTCTTCTTTCAGACTTCTTTTATTTTTATCACATCTACCAATTCCTACCCTCTGCCCTCTTCTTGTCCCATAAAATAAAGTGACTGCCTTTTTCAGGCATCTTTCCAGAGTATGTCACCTCTCCAAAGTATGTCACCTGTCCTTTTCAGTGGGATAAAAGCCAATGGATGTTCAGATTGCTTCATGAGAGAGAACTGTCTTCTTTCTTTGATACAATGTTGCTCTGTTTTGGTGTAAGGAGGGGAGGGCAGAATAGGTGAGGTTAGAGGATGTTCAAAAGCAATAAAGGATCGCTGTAGGACAATTGGCCTTCTCTAAGCTTTGTGCTTTGTGAATAAAGGAAAGCAACTCTCAAGCAATGTCAACAAGTGAGCCTGACTTTCATGCTACATTTATTTCCCCAATTCACAATGGCTTTCTGCTGGGATTCATGAGCTTATTGCCTCACTCACAATCAAATTCCTATGTTGCCTTCATTGCATGTTCATTTAAATAAAATATTTGCATGCTAATATATCTGCCATGAAATATGTGAAGAACAATGCCGAGAAACACTGCTGAGCATTCTGGCGATATAGTCAATGGGAGAACCAAATAAAAGTATGGCTTAAGAGTGTTTCAGGCCATGTCCTCAGTCCTGTGAGTTTGAGGACTGTCTTAGGCATTAAATGAGGATGGCCAAAATGCACATAGAGTCACATTTATTCCTCTCAGGAATAAAACTAAGTCACGGTAGACATGCAGCAAGTATCACTTACTGAGTATATAGTGTATGTTCGTAGTATTATAAAATTTAGTTCATTTAATCTGCATAGTATCACCATTAATTTAGCTTACCATTGTTCTTTTGATTTTCAGTTTTGCCAGCTAAGTCACATTTGCTTAAAGTCACATATTGGCATTCAAAGTTAGGAAATCTCAAGAGTACAGTCTTCATCACTAATTGATGTCCTTTTTCTGATCCTGCATGGGAGTCATAAGCATGTAGTTAACCACCAGCATTGCAATGGATAGGTTCCCTGGAATAGTGAAAGGAGAGCAGCTTAGACTGAAGACTAAAAGCCACCCAACTTCTCATCCTCGTGGCATCTTTAAGATGCCTCTTTATAGGATCAGGTCTCAGGCACTGAACTCTGTATGGGGCAATAATTCTGGAGCTTCTTATCCCAGCCTACCTTGCAAACAGATTCAAAGCATGTACCTTCAAATCTTTTGAGACCTAAATGGACTCAAATTTCTATTTCTGAACTACAAAAAAATAGCTGTAATGCTAAGTTTTAAGACAATCTATTTCTAGATTTTCCTTTTGCTTCATACAGTCCATTGTGCAGTCCTCTCCAGTCACATACACATGTACACACACACACACACACACACACACACAAACACACACACACATTTTTGGAGAGGCTCCCTCCACGCCCACATCTCCTGTGCACAAAACTACCTTCACACTTTCTCTAACGTGTACCTATCCTTTTGGATGCCCATTTTTTTATGAGCCCCTACTTAGCTGCTTCCCCTCTCCTCTCAGCATGGCATGGTGATTGCTCAATATGCATAAGTAAAACTTGTGCAGATGTTCCTGGAAGCAAATGTTTATCTGTTACTCTAATTTTATTTTCAAATAATCAAAGGATGCTGTGTGGTTGTTCATCACAGTTTAAGTCACCAGCCATATATAATGTATATCATGCATGAAAAGCCAATTGTCAAGTCTTAAAATTCAATAATAGCCTCAAACCTAAACTATACTGAAAATAATTGAATTGTCCATTAATGATTCATAAAGCACTTTAGGATTTTGCAGAGTCTTGAGATTAACATTGTTATTGTCCTATTTGGGTGGGGAAGTAATATAGCTTTCCAGTCCATAGGCAATCAGATTGATCAGCTTCTCCTGCATTCTTTAGGCTTGCCTAATCTCCTCCCTCATACTCTCAGATAGTTAAGAGCTACGATCATACCTTCTGTGTGTATGGAACTTTACAAAGGACTTTACACAGATGAAGGCAAAAATCATGTTTTTCTTTTGTCACATAGAGATCAAAGTTCACAGGAAGACGGGTTTTAATTATGTATCTTTCTCTTTTACTGTATGTATCTGGACTTCTCCACTCCTTAAGGAGAAGATCACTTTGGAGTGATCACTAATGCTGATTTCTTCATTAGTGACCCAGAATCCTTCCTGTATTTCTGTATGGCAGGAGTTAGCAGAGCTAGCACATAGGATAGAGTCCCAACCTGAATCCAAGCATGGTTATAAAAGTTGCCTGACAGTGTAGCGTTCATAAGCGTGACATCACATCCATCACAGGGATTTGCAATGATGCCTTCACACCTCCCTCCTCCTCCCACCATGCTTCTGAAATCTCCTGTTCATTTGAGATTGACCCAAGACTGAAACAACTAGAATAATGAGCTTCCTATTGGAGATGCCTGCCTTCTAGGGACACTTATACCTGAAGAGTAGCATTTGAGAAAATAATAAAGACTTTGAAACACTTTCAACAATTTATAGAGATGAGACTGCCTGAAGCCTTAGATAACGCCCTTAGATCTTTGTAACTGCAGTTTCCCCAAGGCAGATCTCAGAGTAGCCCAAAATAGTCCTCATTTTATAGACATCTTCTGATGGTTTGTTCCCCTTAAACCATACATTGGAAACTCAGAGATTATCGGAAGCAGTTCCTTGTGCTCAGATCTTGCAGAAGTTGTTAACGAATGAGTCAGACACTACTTTGGGGGTAGGAAATGAAGGGCTGCCGACTTATTTCCATAGGGAGCACATGCTTCTCTCTGTGCAACTAAATTCTTCATTCTACCTCTCAGAATTGATTTGGCCTCAGAGATGTGAACCTTTACCACACTTTTAGGAGTCAGGGGTTTTCTTAAACCACTGATTCTCCCCCAGTAATGACTTCTTAGTCAAATCTGAAATGTCTCCTCTGTCCCATTGGCTCAGCACATCTACTGCTCGTGTACTGATGTGAAGCTCAGTTTTCTTCTGTTTTCCTTCTCATTTTTAGAGCTGCCACTTATGCTACTGTTTCACTTACATCCCTCCATATTAGTTACACAGTCGGAGGCCATTTCCTCAGCTCATCCAGCCATTTTAATCTATTAGCCAGACCTGCTAGGAAGGCTGCACACTGTTCTGTGTGGGAGCAGACCTAATACAATGTGCTCAAGTTACATATATTACCTATCTTCCTCATGTCTGCTGGTGTGATTCTTAATTTCCTCATCAGAAGACCCCATGGGGCTAGGATCCTGTCAAAGAGTGGCATAAGAAGTTTAGAGTATAATGTAGACTTGTTGTTATCATTAATCCTATTTGGCTGAAAGCATACTGCCTTTGGAAGGAATTTGGCTGAGACCTATGTATTCAGCCCAAACCAATTGATTCAGCTCCATATTTCACTCAAAAAAGATATAAGTAGGCAATATTAGGAAGGAGAGGGAGATGCTGAAATGTGACGCCATGAATTGGAAGTAACATGGACCTAGAAATCTGACAAACCAATCTCCAGATTGCAAAGCCTCTACCCAGCTACAAGAGTACAAGTCAAATAAACCCTTTCCTGCCCAAGTGGGTTTTGCTTATGGTGTTTTTCCCCCATGGCAATAATAACTTTAACAATGACAGAATTTGGCCGGGCGGTGGTGGCACACGCCTTTAATCCCAGCACTCGGGAGGCAGAGGCAGGCAGATCTCTGTGAGTTCGAGGCCAGCCTGGTCTACAAGAGCTAGTTCCAGGACAGGCCCTAAAAAGGCTGCAGAGAAACCCTGTCTCTAAAAACAAACAAACAAACAAAAAAAAAAACAACAACAACAAAAAAAACAATGACAGAATTTGATATCAGGGTAGTCAGATTTTTCTCTGACAGGCCTTACCATGTTTTTTTGGACTTTGAAACTTTGAGCTAGAAAATCCATTGAGTTTTGAGAGTTGAGTGAGCTGTTCTTTCGAATCTTGGAAGATAAGAATACTGAGATCAATCTAGACAATGGAGACCTGGCTTGTGACATTTCAGAAGGAAGTTTAAATATTCTGTAGGGCCATCCCTGGGCTCATGGTCCAGGGTTCCATAGAAAAGCAGGCAGACCAAGTCATGTGAAGCAAGTCAAGTCAGAAAGTTTCATACCTCCATGGCTTCCACATCAATTCCTGCCTTCAGGTTCCTGCTCTATTTGAGTTCCTGTCCTGACTTCCTTTGATGATAAAGAGTGCTGTGGAAGTGTGAGCCAAATAAACCCTTTCCTCCACAAGCTGCTTTTGGTCATGGTGTTTCATCACAGAAATAGTAACGCTAACTAAAACAATGAGGCAAAAAATTTCCATTTTGAAATTGTTTTCTTTCTCACACACACTCACAGTCATAAACTCACACCCATATACCCAAACATATGCATGCACACACACCTGATTTATGCTGAATTTTATTGCATGAACATGTTATTTTTCTATTTATTTCTATTTATTTTTCTATTTATTTCTATTCTATTTATTTATTATTCAACAATAGCTTACAACTCTTTTTTTATAGACTTTATGTTACAATTCATACCTAAGTTCTTTAATTTTTGATTTTATAAATTCTATGTTACATGTTATATTTACTTTAACTGTCATGTTATTTTAATTGTCACAAATTAAGAGACAAGTATTTTTGGACTGGTCTTATTGCATTTGCATAGAAGAAATGTACTTTAAATTCAAAGATGCGATAAGTTCAAAGCTAAAAAGGAAGATATTTACAGTAAAGAAAAGAATGTTGGAATGTTAGCAACAGACAACACAATAAAATGGAAATCTTTTTAACAAATGATGCTAGAACATAAGAGGATGTGATGTTTTAACTAAAGCACACCTGGTTGTGACTGGGTGTTTCCAGAAGCCATAGATGAAGAGAGAAGATTCACTATGAACCTGAGTGTTGCCATCTCACAGACTGGGGTTTCAGGCTAATACACAGGAGACAGTGAGCAGAGCACCAGCACAGCCCTCTCTGCTTTCTGATCATAGATGCTCTGTGGGGAGCCGCTCGACACTCCTGCTACCTCACCTCCCCGGTTGTGACTGACTCTCTCCCCCCAAACTATGAACCAAGATAAACCCTTCTTATTTTCAGTCCCTTTTGTGAGGTATTTCCCCCTGCAACATGATGTGTAACTAATGAGAATCTTTTCAGGAAAATAAATCAAATGCAAATCTTTGCTTCTTGGTGGGCATACAAGTTTTCTAAAGGAAAACAATACAAAACAGAAGTTCTAACACTTTGGGGAAGGGGAGGGAAAAATTCCTTGCAATATCAGAATAGATAAAATTATATAGAAAATAAAGTAATGGATAATAAATTTGATAAACATCAAAATTGAAAACTTCTGCTATTTTGTATATCATTCTTTTAAAAATAAGAAGTCCAACAAAAATGGTGAAACAATCATTATTTTTATTTATATATATATATATATATATATATATATATATATATATATATATATATATGACAATGGTCTAGCATATAAAATGCATGAACTTTTACCTCAGTAAGAAAGAAAACTCATTCAGCCTCGATACAAGGCTTTTTTTTTTTTTTTGGTTTCTCGAGACAGGGTTTCCCTGTAGTTTCTAGAGCCTGTCCTTGAACTAGCTCTTGTAGACCAGGCTGGCCTCGAACTCAGAGATCCGCCTGCCTCTGCCTCCTGAGTGCTGGGATTAAAGGCGTGCGCCACCACCGCCCGGCGCTCCTAGTCTTATTGTAACTTGTGGTGCTGGGTTCAGTTGATATTCCTGGGAGACTGACTCTTCTCTGAGTCGATATGGAGGAGAAGTGAATCTGGGGTGGGAGAGGAGAAATGGGGGTTGAATTGGGAAGGGTGGAAACTGTGATCAGGTGCATTATATTAGGGAAGAATACTTTAAGAATATTTTGGGAAGAAAGCAAACAAATTTAAAATGGGCAGAATAGCTAAACAGGTATTTAAAAAGAAAATGCTCACATGACAGGCATGAAGAAATACGATCAATGACTAGAAAAATGAAAAGTTGAACTCCAGTGACTAAGTGACAGTCTGGCCAAGATGGGGGAACAGAAGAGATGCTCTTGACTTTTGCAGGAATGTCAAATAACACACTACTTTAGAAAAAATAGCAGTTTCATATACAATTAAATGAACTCATGACTCAGAACTCCCCACCCTAGATATTTACTGATGAGAAATGAAAATTTTTTTTATAAGTAGACAGATAAGCACATTCAAAGAAGCCAATAAAGTTAAAAGAGGAAAACCTACTGGGTGGGTGACCACGGAGAACACTGAAATGAAGTGGCCCTTGGTTTTAGCACAAAGACCATGGACAATTAGCTCTGATAAATGATTCTCAGCAGGAAAGGCCAGATACAAAACAATAAATAATCCATGGTCTAGTTCTAACAAATTATAGGAAATGCAACTGTAATCTCTGTTGACATAAAGTTGATTGGTGCTCTGGGTCAAGGGTCAAAGGAGTTGGCAGGAAAGAGGCATGAGAGAACATCTCAGGGAATGAAAGTGGTGGGAAATATGCATTGCTTGAATGTAAGGAGGTGTATGCATCTGGAAAATCCCACCAAAATACAGTAAAGTCAATTTATACATACACACACTTACATGTGTGTGTATACAAATATATGTATAAATTATAACTCCATAAAGTTAAAAATGTCCATAGTAAGAGCGCTACAGAAACATTCATTTTAATGTTCCTCTAGAAATTGAGAGTTACAATGCAGTGGCTCCTCTTATCCTTAGAAATGAGTAAGCAACGCAGCTTCACCTAATTCCCCCAGGTCTGTGCACACTAGCGGCTGTAGCTCTTGAGGAGAGACTATTTCCACAGAAACACACATATTTTCATTAAGCTGGAATCTGATGCTACCCTACGGCCACTTTGGGCTTCTCTCACCAATGAATCAATAGGCAAAGATAGGGGTTACCTTGTCAGCCAACCAGATTGATGTTGACTTTGAAGGGGAAAATGAGACTGTTGCCTCTGGCAATGAACCATACAGCATTGTAATAACACATTTCCTATGATAAAGGGTAATACGGAATTACAACAATCCATCCATGATTAGACTGGTAACACTTAGACTTTACTGGAATGAAATCTCAAGCCACCCACTGTGTGCTGCAGTACTTGCCGGGAATAAAAGGAACATGGGAGGGATACTGGAAGATTTCAAAGTAAAACTGTGGCCATGTCGCCAGTGATGACCGCTACCTAACAACTCCCTCTTTGTTTTTACATCAGCAACGTTGTTGCATGTGGTGACTACTTCTTCCTCTTTTTTCTATTTCCTATATGATATTTTAATAGTAGCTAAGTTAAGATCTCAGTAATTAAGAGCTAGGCTGCTGATAGAGGATATCACATCTCCAAACATATTACAACTGTGTCTCGTCTAGGCAGATGGTTGGTCAACAACGAGGAACAACAGAGGTATACCCGGATGCCATAATGACAGCTGGGCGGGGGAGGAATTGTGCTGATGCAGCTACGTGTCTTCTTGGTCCTCCACTTGCCCTCTGCACATACGGAAATGGAAGTGAAGTGGTGTTTCCTGGCTTTGATGGCCCCTGAAGTTGTGGGCACACTGCTGCACTTCCCTTGAACAGTGGGCTGATTGATTGAACTGCACACAAGCCCTCAGGTGCCCCCAGTATTTATCCTCACTGGGACTCACTTCAGATACATGTTTAGTACTTTATCAGAGGAGGCTTGTTTCCCCCACAGTTCATGGGAAGTACTGAGACTGGAAGTGCTGAAAGAGAGATGCAGGTTCCTTTTTCTTTTGTATACAGTAGCATTACATTTATCATGTTTATGTAGTCAGTGGTATTTGCCTACGCCTCAGGCTGTCGCTGCTGGGAAAGATGCAGTCAAGAGAAGTAACTCAAACCAATGAAGGAAAAAACAAAAATGGTTTCTTCTCAGAAAATAATAGGAAGTTTTCTGCACTCTGAATAAAAGTTACATAATCATATGCAACTTTTTGTTTTGTTCTAGCCATTGGATATCCTACATCACTTACAAAATACGGTTACACTTATTTATTATTTTCTTCTGTGCATGATAGGGAAGCACACTCGTGCTACAATGTGCATATGGAGGTCAGAGCACAGCCTGTGAATCTTAGTTTCTTTCCGCTACCATAAGGCTCCTGGAGCTTGAACTCAGGGCAACAGTCTTCACAGTCAGAACATTAGATACCTTTACCCACTGAGCCATCTCACTGGTGCCTGAATCTTTTTTAAAAAATTTGATTCCAGAAACATTGCTTCATGATTCCACTGCTTCATAGTTCACTGGCTGTACTTCTCAGCTAAATTATATATTTCCAACTTAAACTGTATAGTCACATCAGCTACCTGAAACACTCATTAAACAAGTTGAAAAATAGATGAACGCCTAGACAAATGAGCATATGTATGAAAAGCAAACACATTGGCTAGCTATGTTTTCTAATGGATATCCTTATGTAAGTACTTATGCTAAATATTTATCTCCCCGATTCACTTTTTATTTGAAAGGTATCTTACTCATCGGTGGGTGGGTCATCCTTCCTAATCTATGACATCTAAAATGTATTAAATGTATCATAAAATGCATAACAAAATTTTTATTTCTGATAGATATTTTTAACACTCATCTTTCTTCCTGGGTCTTTCTAACATAAGCATATAATTATATCATAAGCATATAATTCTTTCAAATCAGCAACTATTCCCATGAATGTCAGTTTTGGTACTTAACTGTTGACTTAAGATTATACATCTTATTTTTCATTCACAGAAATTTGGAGTATTTTAGATAAATGTCTTGGTTATCCATTCTATGAGCTAAAGCAACAGCTGGGGAAAGCTCTGGATGTGTTAGATAGGTCTGCTGTTCTGTTCAACTCAACGACCCCAGCTGTCCGCTCTTCATGAAGATGCTCTCAGCTTTGCAAAATCACTGTTGCTTTAGGACATGAACGCTGCCAAGAGAAGTGCTACAGTCATTTCTAATTCTACCAGTCCTGGTGTCACCAGTACCCCTAGATTTCGCCATTTGTTTTAAGGAGAACTCTGTTCTCTTTGCCCATTTCCTGTCCTTTCAAGGCCCTTCCCTTTTAAACCTGCAGCCAAGCCTGCAGGAGCCAATAAGTTGGGAATTTAACAGGTGTCTTGAACTGAGTTGCTCTTTCTTGGCATCTAAAGCGGAGGGATCTATGGCTCTGCCATGTTCTATTTCTTTCCTTCCATCTGGTGACTTCGGTAATGGGCCTAAACAAGTACCTGCTCAGTAATCTAATAACTCCTCTATCAACTTCTCAGCTCCATTTATGTTTTGATAAAGTGTTGGGATGCTTTACGGACTGAACATTTGGGTCCCACTGCCTTGGCTGAAAGAAACTACAGTACCTTCTATCTCAAGGAGATGGTATATGGCAAGAGTTTGAGTGCCGCTGGTATTTAAATGATTGAAGTTTGCAATAAGAAAGCACAAATTCTAAGAAATTATGTCGCTGTTGGACTGGAGCTGCCATTTGCTGAAGTATAACACCCATTTCTTGTCAGGAAATTTTATTCAAGATGCTGAACTGCAAACCACGGCGAATGAGATATTGGCACCGAGGCTATAGAAAGAACAACAACAAAGAAAATCTTGATGGATTCCTTAATCATATAAGTCACCAGTGAACAATAAAACACTGTTAAGATTGCTTTAGAAATTAGGTCTTGACCTGACTTTTTGAAAAATAGCACAAAGTAAATTGAAAACATAAACGGATACGTGTTTTTGAGAGCGGTTGGAAGAACTGCCTTTCAGCATAATGAAGATGAAGGGTGTTTGTTTTATCAGAGACAAACATTAAAATTAATGACACCAACCCTAAAACGAATGAATTATTCAATTTTTGAAGTATTTATCATATGTTACCTTCATTGGTATGTGTATGAAGGGTGTGACTCACTCAAAAACAATTTATGTAAAGCTAGGGGCACAGAGATAAAACAGCAGTCATCTTGTCCAGAGGTCCCTGTCCACTCTGTCAATCAGAGGACACAGAGCTGCAGGGACACTACACACACAGCAGCGCTGTCCTCTCGGTTCCCACAGGCCTGCTTGTTTCTTCCCAGGAGTCTTGGCTGCTCTCCTGATTCCTCATGCATCTTCCTTGCCTGCTCCTGCCCTCCCCATTCCGGCCCTTTTCACCATTTGTCTGGCTACAGATTTATGGGTGTTTTCATCTGGTACCAGCGACAGACTGCTGAGCTAGCAGAGTGCATAAGCAGAGGTAACACTCAAAGATTTCTCATCTCAGTCCTTAAAATTCAGCACAGCTTACCACATGGCCAACTCTGCATTGATTGTCCACAAAATTGTTTGACCACATTTGAGCCCACTGGAAACTCGAAAGTCTCAGAAACCTAACTATAAACAATGCCGATCCCTTGGGTGTTTCCGTGATCCAGCACAAAGGGCAGCATGGTGACTTTACCTTTCATAGGAACTAGACTCGTCTGAAAAGCAACCATTAAAAATAGTATCGTTTCAGTCAACATATGCAACTGAGAAACAATCAGTCACCCCACCCTCATAATGGTAATTAAACATAAATGTTCAAGTGAGAAAAACATTCCTGAAAAGATGTTAGCAGGAAAATTCACACAGTTTAAATCATCTGGATGTCTTCATGTACTGCAAAGTGCCATCAATGTGATCTCAGGGCAGTGACTCTTTCCAGGTCTCTGCCACTTAAAAATGGCCAAATTAACACACCAAACCACCCTGAGCTACAGTTTCTGTACTACTGAAATCAAAACAATATCCTCTTTGTAAAACGTAGAATACTGTAAAATGAAAATATATCATCATATGAATGTTGATAAGTAGCTTTAATTAAATTACTCTGCACTTTCTCTACATATATACATATAACATAAATATAGTATATATATGCATATGTGTATTATATTGAAGCAACATTTCATGTACTAGACTTTTGCCACACAGCCACTGCCTGTAGCGTGACGCCATTGTGCCCATTTCTCTCTTCTCCCAGCTCCCAAATCCCTGTTTTTTTTTTTTCCTAAGGAAGTTGAGAGTCAGCCTGGTTCTCCACTTCCTACAAGAAAAAACTTAGGAAACTTGCACGTTCTTTAATGTGTCCAGCAAGGAATAAATGCTTTTCAAAGTCAGCCACTGTCCCTTCCAGTCTGTTTACTCAAGTGGCAGTAACAGGGACAGATCAGAGAGAGGTGTGATTTTCTGGTAAAAATAGTCTTCACTTGAAATGCAACTCCAGTCTTCCCTGTGTCTTTCCAGCTGCAGGCAGCTGTGCTGGCTGGGAGGGCTCTGTTCCTCAATTTGCACCTTGCTGCTGGATCACTTTGATGGCACAGCTTCCACGCTAAAACTGGCATAATCAGGTAAAAACTATCCTTATTTTCTGTGATAGTAAATGTGTCTCTTTCCCAGCCCGCTGTTAACTGGCGTCCTCTTTATCCACCTTAGGAAGCATCCTTTTCTCAATTCCTTGCACGTGTTAAAATAGTTTACTTACTTAACATGCTTCCAAGGATGCTTCAACATAATATTTTATTGGAATTTTGTTGCTGGTTCTGAGATAAGGATTCCAAACTTGTCAACCTCATGCCTCAGCCCCCCCCCCCAAAGGTTGGGAGAATGCACCACCATATTCAGTTTATCTTAATATTATTGATGTACTTATAGTTTGAAAGTACTCCAGATACAAACAACTCACAATTATAAAGGGACAATGATGAAAACTGGTTTGTTTTCAAGATGGTCCTGTGGCAGAATTGAAAGGTAAGGGAATTTGTGGAGACATAGGTAGGGAGAAAAAGCCTCTCCTGGGGTCTGCATGAGGCCTATTATTAGTAGGGAAGCAAGAACTCCAGCACAAGAAACAACATTTGCTGTAAAAGCTACTGGCACAGAAATGGCATTCCTTTTAAGTCCATCTGTTTTGTTTTAAAGTCCATAAACCAGGCTTACTATCTGAACATAAATGACCTTGGGCAGGGCATTCTTCATTCCTTCAGATCATCTGAGGATCTCAAAGAAAACTGTTAACTTCATCTGCAGTAGGGAGCCTGGCTCTGAATCCCTGGAATCTAGAGATTTACCATCCTGCTAGGTACCTCTCTGAGTTGCTTGGTGGTCTCTCTGGGATCCTTAGCCAAACTTCAAAGATAATAGCTTCAAACTGTCTAAATCTTAGATAAGAGTACTGTAAAGAGAAGTTCACACCCACGCTTTGAGCCATGTCTTACTTTTTTCTCTTAACCCTCATACTTAAGCCTGTATTAAAATGTGAGGCTATGCGATGATTCAGTGAATTGAAGTGTGTAGGCGTGGGCCTGACAACCTGGGTCTAATCCCAGGTCCCACAGGGCATCAGGGAAAAACCAAGACCCAGGTGTTGTCCTCTGATTCTCTCTCTCTCTCTCTCTGTCTCTCTCTCATACACACACAGAAAGACAGGCAGATAGATAGGTAGATCGATAGATGGATGGATGAATAGATAGATAGATAGATAGATAGATAGATAGATAGATAGATAGATAGATAGATAGATAAATTTAAACTCCATTTCTGGTTTATACTGACTAGTCCTGAAAGTTGTGTCTTCAAGTTCAAGCCTGGTTTGGCCTGGATTGAGGTCCCCAGGCTGCTGAGGAGTGTGCCTCCTGCCTTTACTGCTCCCATCTCTGATAGTCTGACTAGGATAACAGATAATTGGATAAAATGCCCTAAAATTCAGACAGAAGTACAAAAAAAAAAATCAATGGGTATTAAATGAGAGTTGGGAGTTGAGACTCTGTCTCTCCCTCTCTCTCTCTCTCTCTCTCTCTCTCTCTCTCTCTCTGTGTGTGTGTGTGTGTGTGTGTGTGTGTGTATCCTAAACTGTCATGACTGAAGTCCCTCCCTTTCTTGTTTTCCCTTCAAATTCTAAACCACATGTATTCCCCCTCATGTATTCCCTCTCGCCCCAGCCTGAGGTCGCTAAGAAAAGTCAGAACTACTGACTTCCTGGTATGTCCTTGACACTAACCTTAAAACAGGCTGCAGTATCTTCAAGTAAGAAACACAAAACAGAGTTTCAAAAGTTAGGGCTGGAAGTGTAGCTATGTGCTAGAGCACTTGTCTGCATGTGAGAAGCTCTGAGTCTTGTTACCAGTGCTACTGAGAAAGGGAAAGCTGGGGTCAAATAGGAAGTAGCAGAGCTTGCATTTGAAAGCTGGCCCATCTGAAGCAAAACCTAACTTTATTCCACACATGGGGTTTCTCCAGGAAAGATCATGAAAAGCTAGTTATTTTCATAAAGGAAGTCAAAGGTAGCAAGATGAGTTTCAAGATGATGTATTGTTGACACTTACAAATGGCAAAAGGCTGCATTTAAAGAGACCCACAAAGAATATGGACACAGAAATAGCCATGGGAATATCTGAGCCATAAGTGGAGCATCCCAATCCTTCCACCTGACTGCCTCATCTAGTTAAAGAGACACATTTGTAGAAGATGCTGAGGACAGCCCAGGTCCTTGCACCCTGAGCTGAGAAGTTGAGATTTTTGTCCCATGGATGATGGGGAACATTTCAGATGCTTGAGAAGAGGGATGTGTTTCCAGAAAAGTGGGATGAAGAAGTGCTCCAATCAATCAATTCCTGATGAGAGAGGAAAAATCATTTCTCTGCAAGGGACAAGCCTCTATAGTTTAGCCAATTCCACATGGTCAGTTTTAAACATGTACAATTCGTAAGTATCAACAAGCACTGCATTTGACATGTGCACATAAGTAACAACAAGCACTGCATTTGACATGTGCACATAAGCAA
Source organism: Arvicola amphibius (assembly GCF_903992535.2). Lineage (NCBI taxonomy): Eukaryota > Metazoa > Chordata > Mammalia > Rodentia > Cricetidae > Arvicola > Arvicola amphibius. Next base: position 52,343,074 of record NC_052051.1, read on the forward strand.
CAACAAGCACTGCATTTGACATGTGCACATAAGTAACAACAAACACTGCATTTGACATGTGTGCATAAGTAACAAGCACTGCATTTGACATGTGTACATAAGCAACAACAAACACTGCAGTTGACATGTGCACATAAGTAACAACAAGCACTGCATTTTACATGTGCACATAAGCAACAACAAACACTGCATTTGACATGTGCACATAAGCAACAGCAAACACGGAGACACAGACACAAGGACACTCACATGCACACACATGTTCATAACTATAATTAGTAGTGATCAGAGGCTCAGAGGGAATGGGCGGAGAAACTCAAGCACAGACATTCATGCTGGAGAGAAGACTTATCCCCATACCACAGTGCACTGAGGATGGCAGCACATTTTGTCTTAAGGCAGAGAGCTTTGGAAAGGGAAGAAGAACACTCAAGAAGTCAAGGAACCATCAAACATGGCCTAGGAGGTTATTTCACCTGGGTTTCTCCTAATAATTTGTGCTTTGTATAAAAGTCCTAGACAATATTTTAGCAATATAAAAAAGAGAAAAAAAAACAATACTGTGATTTTAACAGGGAAGCAATTAAAGTTTGAACAATATCATGGGAGATAGCATCATTTTCACTCCAAACCCAGACTTGGAAGTAAGTATGATACCGGAGAGCAGGTAAAGTCAGAGAAAATGAAGTTCCCAGATGTAGTTATACAGGTAAATTGATACACTTTAAGTTGAATTTTAATTTTTGGAAAGAAAAAGGAACATACATACAGTGAAAAACTTGAAGGATATTTGATAATATGTTCAAAAAGACAAAGAAGCCCTCCTTCCCAGTTGTTGGTTCTGGGCTAGTTCCATCATGGCCCGCAGCTGCCCACTCTTTCTCTTGCCAGTAAAGACAAAGTCCAAATAAAACCAAAACCCACAGACAAAGCAAATCCACACAATTTAGATAAAAGGTGATAACGTGCTACAAAATCAACAAGATGGAAGAGCAAACTAAAAATTTGGACTAGATAAGATATAGTAGAAATGATAATAAAACAGAAAAGATAAAAGAAGTTGAAAGTGCACAAGCCAACTGAAAGAAAGAGGACACTAAGAAAGTAGAGTCAGTAAGAGGACACCCTTCACAGAAGGACACAAGAACACAGCCCTCAGAGGTAGCCCTGGGGACAGTTTGGCCGGTCAGCTTGGAGCATTCACTGAGTCAGACTCCCTCCTATGGATCCTATGCTTCAGGTCACCATCCATCTTCAAGAATGAGAGGGCCCTGGCAAACACACAAGGGTGGGGAACTCTCATACATATGTCCTTGGGAAGAATGCTGTCATTTCTATGACCTGGGCTTCTTCAGATACTTGACAAAGTTTGAACAGCCCAATGCCAGCCATAATTCTAACTATAAATTCACAAATTCTTCTCAGCACTAATAAGGGGACTTCAGTTGAGAATGAGCAGAATAGTTCTTAAACACAGGAGGAGTGGGGGTGAAAGAGCCAAGAAAGACTCCGCCATGATGGTCGTCATCCTAAAATTTTCTAGATTGCAATGGAGATTTAAACATTTCACCTGTGTGTGAAACCGTTGATATTGTAAAGAGACAGCTTGCAGATAAACCAGATGGAAGCCAATCAGCAAGAACCAGTACTAGAAAAGCCATTTGTGACCTTCATAATTTGACTGTTGGAAAGAATTATACTTGTGATGATAAATCCCATCAAGTCGTTGATAAGTCAGTGACAAAATTTCTGTTAAGTTTCCAGTCCTGTGCTGAGGTGGGTGCTCCTCCTGGGCTAAAGGAAAGCAAAGGTAGTGACAATTTGGTGGCCAGTTCTAAGTGCAGTGGGAGATGTCAAAACCCAGCTTGAATGTCAGTCCCCTGGCCTTGCCCTGACTCGGCCATTTTCTAAGTCTCTGCCAAAATACCACATGCTCCTTCATGTTCTTCATCCGCCAAGTGCACATTAGACAGGTATCTTCTCAGTGTCCTCTCGGTCAACACGGCTCGACCACTTCAACTTCCTTAATATTTTGTTCTGCTTTATTCTCACCTGTTTTGTTATCTCATATTGTCTGAATCTTTAACTCCTGTCTCATCACGTTTACTTTGTACCAGGACACCACTGTTAATCCAAATTGAATGCATATTTGTTTTATAGGATACATGCAATGAGAAAGAATCCCTGTAAAGTATTAATCCACAGAAATCCTGGTGCTTCAAATGTGGCAAATGTTTGCCCTCATTATTGTTCTAATAGCAAGGGCTTGTTTGAAGTTTTGAAAGATACTATTCTTGGAATATCTGAAAAATCACAGAGGAAATCTCAAAATGGGAAGCAAGGCCTGGATAGCAGCAATAAACGCAGGGCAGGTGGGAGGGGAGTAACATGGTGCAGCTTTGAGAGAAAATTCCTAATACCAACAGCTGACCTTTCTAAAGAAAGTTTTGACAAAATGTCAGTTAAAGATAAAGGGCACACAAGTAATAAGAGCTAGCATTTATTGCATGCGACGAGTCAGGCATGGTTCTAAGCTTTTTACATTTATTAGCTTATTGATCCCAGCAACCGTGTTTGAGGAATAGACCGCTACAAGTCAGTCTGCCCCTGGAAAATGCAGAGCATGCATCAAAGGTCATGTAGTTACTTCGTGGAGAAGCCAACATCCAAACACAAACAAGGAGCTGACTATCTTTCTAACCCTAAGACAATTCTCTTCTCCTGATGAAGAAATCTTGAGTTGTCTCCTCCTTCCCTGAAGAACACACTCATTGGTGCACAGTCTTTTTTTTTTAAACCCCTCTTGCTTATGGATCCATTAATCACACCCCTGTTTCCATGAGCTTGAATGTTATGCCACTTGCTTTCTATCTTTGCTCTTCCTGGGCTGTCCAGGCGAGAACAAAGAGGACCAAAGCTCTAGAGAGACAAAGACTAAACCCAGCTTAATATTTTGTACAGCGGGTGGACAGGGCAGGCCACATCTGTAATCTAGCATCTGAGTTGTTAAGGTAAGAAGGTGGAGAACTTGAGGGAAGCCTGGGTACACTGTGAGAATCTACATAAAATATACAACAGAGTCTCTCCCTCCTCCCGTGTGTGTGTGTGTATGTGTGTGTGTGTGTGTGTCCCCTTCTCTCTCCCTTTCTCCCTCTATCTCTCTCCACAAAGGGACTGACTTCTTTATTTCATCTTTATTAAATTGAAGCCTATGTTTACTTTTTAAATGATTTAAAACAGACATATACATATATGCATGTATGCACATATATGAAATATATTCTAGTAAAAGATTATTTTGAAATAAGTTTTTTCAAAAATAATTCAAAACTAAATTCTGACTCATTAGCTACAGACTTCACCTGATAGTGAACTCTCATTTTAATTGGGATTTCTAATAATTCAACTCATCTGCAACCATAACACCCTAAAGACATCCAGTCTCCAATAATCACCTAATAATTCAGGTCATCTCCACCTCTCCTGCCATCTCATTACATAGGTATAAAAATATAAAATAATATCCTTTGGAACGAACACAAGGGAGAAAATGGCCTTGTGGCTGAGAAAGACACCTTTGAGAAATGTAAGAAAAAAACAGACCAGCAGTGATTTCACCAAGTGGTGTGGAATAAATGGTAAACACCTCACACAGAGAGTCTATAGCACAAAAATAGCAACAGAATATCGAAATAACCCACCCTGCCCACTGATTTATGGAGCCGGGCTCCAGGGGTCCTGCACAACTGGAATCCCAAAGGCACAATGCAGCACTGCCTAATCAATTCATAGGGTGACCCTTCAGCATCAGTCAATGGAAGCAGCGGTCATTTAAAATTCACTGTGAAAGAGTAGCTTTTAAGGAAGCCCTTTAATCAAATGTAATTAGTCCAGAGGGTGATGGAGGATCCATTTAGCCATTTGTGTGCATTAATACATGGTAATCTTAATTGGGGCTGGCCTTGGAGTATCTTATTTACCAAATCAAGTTCACTTTAATGCCATGAAACTTTTTGTCCATACCTATCTGATCCCAACCCATACAGTGATTAAGAGAGTCCTGGGGTTTGTGTTTCCACATTCTGCCCTGTAGTTATACAGAGGCAAGACACAATACTCTCATTGACAACATGGATCCTTTTCTTCCTGGTTCCTTATTTCTGCTAACAATACATTTGGAAACTAGAGAGAATAGCATTCAAGAATTGCCTAGCTACAGCTAGCATTAATAGTCTGAAATTTGGTCTTGCAGATGAATTTTCTTTGAGTTTCTATGGATTGGTAATATGTTGAGACTTTCTTTTCCTTGTTGTTTTAGCCTTTGAGCCTTCCCTTACTTAGAGAAATGTACAAAGCCTCCTGGAGAGTTCAGATTTCTATTACAGGGAGAAAAGATGATAACTAGCAAATTCTACTGGGTTTGACCTACAAAGCCAGCAATTAAGACAAAAGCAAAGGGACCTAAGAAGATGTGGGGATAGCTTGTGACAAGATAACAGACTAGCGTGAGAGTAGGAAACTGGGTATGTTCGTCCCTGTGGTACCTATTGAAAGTCACTTGGTAGTTGGGACAAGTTGTGGATGGAATGAGGTGGCTAGAAGGGGGCCATACTCAGAAGGACACATTCAGAACATTTGCACCATGATGGAGGCCCAAGTCCTCTTCCTCCCCCTCATGCTGAAGTCCTACCATGTTTAACCAATGTCTGCAGAACAGCGCCAGCAAGCCACCAAACGTTTCAACTGTGCTGAGAAGAGGCCAGCCAGCTTTCTTCCTGGGAAAGGGCCTTCCAAGGAAGGCAGTAAGCAGGCTAAGATGCCAGCATTCCCCCTGTAATAAAAACAGGGGAGCCTGCATTGTCCACCCCAGACAAGGTAAATAACTTGCATTTTTATACCTTCCTAATGATTCTGGGAAGCTAACTAGATGTCTTTTTGTTACTGTGAAAAGATTTTTTTTTAAATTCCCATTGAGCTTAGAAAAACAAACCCTAAAGAATTGCTTTATATCTGAAGTATTTTGAAATATATGTATATTCCTCATTTAAGCTTGAGACAACAGGATTATGACTTTAATTAACATAAGAAAGATGGCTCAGAGCTTTACAGCTTTTTGTCCTCAGGATCATATTGTACCCAAGCATATTATTCTGAGAGCTGCAGAGAAAGGATTTTGACTGTGTTTGACGTACAGTAACAAACATTAGGTTGTCAGACATCTGGTCAAAGATGTATATGGATGCAAATGGAGAGAGTTAATGGCATCATTTGTTCAGCCTCAAACCCTTTGGGGAACAGACAATTCAGTTCTTCCAGCTCAGGCAAATTTGTGATCCACGTGAGAAAAGCATTTCCTTCACCCTGTCTGCAGTCCCATTCATCAGCTCCAATACATCTCCCTAGAGGATACCCAGAGGAGCACATGGAGCTGGCTTGCTACCTCTATGCTGCCTCCCGAAGGGTTTGGCTGACCATGGGTTGCCATGTAACCATGGAGAGCTTCCCTCTAGGGAAGCAAGCAAACGTACTTCTGGCTTGAAAAGCAGAGAGTCTGAATTTCTTTTTTTTAGTCTGCATGTACACAATGTTATTTCTGTTCTATCAACAATGGATTGTAGTACCAAGCTCAGAAACCTCCTCTAGAACTGACAGAGCATTAGTGACTGAATTCAGAAAACCTGGTTTCCAGTATAAATACTTGGGTACCTATCTTGAAAATCCATGGTCACCTTCCTTGATTTCCTTCTTTCTCGTGTTATTCCATTTCGTAACCTTGGTAGATATTAACTTTTTCTGCATTTTCATTGACTGAATACAAGCCAAAGTGTGGCTCTGGGCATGTTCCTATCTTTTGAGATTCAATCCTCATATAAGTAAACAAGGATCAACTGGATCATTTCTAAGTTGTCTTTCAAGATTCAAAATATCCTATAGTTATGCCAGTATCTGTCACATATGAGGTATGCAAGTGAGTGTAGTACCCACAGAGGCCATAAGAGGGAGCTAGATCCCCGGAGCTAGAGTGAAATGGGTGTTGGGAATTGAACTAAAATGGAACTCAGGTTCTCTGGAAGAACATTACTGGTTGTTAACCATTGAGCCGTTGCTACAGTCCCAAAATTATACCCTTTTGATTAATGGGAAAGCATACTTTATAATCTGCTAATGAACATTATACTTTAAAACTTATGATAGACTAAATAATGTCCTTATCTTTGGAACCTGTGAACGCAGTCTTATATGGGAAAAGTGGTTTTGCAAAATATAACTGAACTGTGCCTTTGAAATAGGGACAGTATTCAGTATGTGGGCTTGCCTCATGTAAGAACTCTGATAATCTTATAAACAAAGGGATATTTAACATTGCATGTCTGAAGCAAAATCCCAAACCACTGACCACAAGGATGAAGGAATGGGCTGGAAACCATGAAAGGCAATAAGGCTAGCAGCAACTACCAAAACTAGAAGAAACAGGTCCCCATCTCCCCACCTACCCCCTGCCCCATACACCCCAGCCCAACATTCTACAAGGAAACAGCTCTGTTGACACCATCACTGTAGTCCAGTGAAATTAATTTTGGACCTCCAGAACTATAGGAAAATAAAATTATGCTACTATAAACTATCAAATTAGTAACATTTTTCAAAATACTGCCAAGAAATGAATCAAGCATACACATACACAGTCTTGTGACGTGGGTACTGACTGCCTCTAAGAGTTCACTGTATTCAGCTAGTGTAGTTGTATTCCTTTTTATTGTGACCAAAGTTCTTCCCAGAAGGTACCATTTACAGCCTACAGTTCAGCAAGACATAGTCCATATGGCAGGGAAGGCCCTGTAGCAGGATCAGGAGGCCAGCTGGTCTAACATTGCTTCCACAGTCAGGAAGCAAAGAGTGAACAGGAAATGGTACCTGGCTATAAAACCTCAAAGCCCACCCCCAGTGACTTTCCTCTTCCATTAAGCTCCCACCTCCTAAACATTCTCCAACTTTCCCAAACCATACCACTAGCTGAGGACCGAATCTATGCAAATACCAAACACATGCATCTATGAGCGACATTCCTTTTGTGAAAGAGACAAAAGATGTGAAGTTGAATGGGTGGGGAGATGGTGAGAACCTAAAAGGAGGAGTTGAGGGAGGGGAAAAGCATGATCAGAACACATTGCATGAAAAAATTCAATAAAAATAAATAAATAGAAACAGCCAACCTACTTTCGGGACATGCAAGTCAGTACACAACAGTGTCAGCCTTCAAAGAGTCTTGTTTTGTTTCTTGCTTTTTGTTTTGGTAACTTCCATTTTGATCTACATGCTCCTTCAAACTGAAATAGACACACCTTTTCCTCCTATGACTCTCTAAAAAAAGACCTCAGTTCATTGAATTTGTATGTAACTATGAGAAACAAAATAGGATATAACACCAACAACCCCCACATCAAATATACATATTAGTAACATATCGACTTAATGTTGCTCAAACATATCTCTCTCCCTTCATTTCCTTGTTCCAAGGTGTCCTTATTAATCTTCTGTAACATCAGTGCTATCAGATCCTATCTGGGTTGGAGGATAGCCTAGAAACTTTCAAACCTTAATATGCATAATATGCACATGAATCACCTGGGGATCTTGTTAAATTGCGAATTCTGATTCTGTAGGTCTGAAGCAGGACCCAAAATTCAACACTGTAATAAGCTCCCAAGTGAGGTAGAGACTCAGGTCTGCACCCACACCCGAAGTAGCAAGATGCCAGAGAACATTCTGGAAATGTCAGTCTAAAGTTGCATCAAATCAGCACTACCAACAACAAAGGAGTGTGGGATGCTCAAACTTCTGCCAATTTACTTTGAAATACTGTGTCTGGGTGTGGTGTTGCTGTTTGTACTTTACATTTCTGGCCCTTGACTTATCTGCTAAGGACTTCCTGTATGCCTCAGCCAACATATCACGCCTTGACCTTCTAAACCTGATGGCGAGGGCACTAGCTTTATGGGAACTCTTGTTCAGGGTTGTAGCGGACCCCACTCTCCTGCCTCTTGTTTGTTCCCTTCTATACCCTGTTCACATGCTTCCCTAGGTTGAAAGACTTGCTCAGCATTTGGATAAAGGGTTTTCCTCTTGATTTGGGTTTGAATCTAAGCAAAAGACTCTCATGGGTTTCATGAGTATAACACCCATCTTTACCCCACCAACCTGCTTGCTGTTTATTGTAGGTTTCTGCCAGTATCTCAGAGCATATGTCCATTACTTCTGTTTAAAACCCTTCCTGTCCAATCCCCCACTGATTTCAGTTTCTAGTCTGAATAACGACTCCGATTTCAGATATTTATGGAGCAAAGACAGCTACATCCTTTGCTTCCCATGAAGGTTCAAGCATTTCCTCCTCCAGCTTCTGCCAAGGATTCTCCAGCCCAGCCGGCTTTCACTGCCCTATTGAGAAAAGCTGGCTAGCTCTCTGCTGCCCTCTTATGGTAACTGTCGGCATAGTGTCTTATGACAACTGCCCTTGGCAGATCCTGATGGTGTCGGGGTTGGAACCCCTTTGGGGAGAAGGCAGATCAAACTAGCACGGTCAGCTGGATGTCTACCACCCCTTTTACTGTTTTTCTTCAAATAGAGAAGGCGAACAGCCCTAACAGAGTTTTGCTTCTAACCTTGAAATTCACAAAAGCACAAAGGAGGGAAACTCTGGGGCATGTGTTAAAGATGAAAGAGAAGCCCATTTGGCTAACCAGCGCCTGCAGCCTAGCCTGAAGAATTTCAAGAGATCTTGTTCCCTGGGCCCATTGGAGTTCAGCGGAATAAAAAAATGTCGGAGGGTGGTCCTAACTGCTTGTGTTTCCGCAGCATTACTGGTGATTACAACAACTATGAAGCTTGCCTTCGCTGGACGGCAGCTCTCGAGGAAGCTGTGAGCTACAAGCTGGTCATAATAGAAAATATCAAATAACCCATTGTGTTTTGTAAAGAACCATCCCCAGGAAAGCCCTGAGCAAAAATGAGATCTTGCGTGTTATCTAATGTTATGGATCAATTCTTCAAACTCAGGCTGACCCTCTTCCCCTGCACTGTTCAGACTGCCTCTGTTCTTAGCTACGTCTTCATGCTGATGCACAGAGGACAAATGGCCCTAGTTAGGTGCTGCCCCCCCACCCCACCCCCACACACATGCACTCAAGGAAGAGAAGTCTCCCTCAACTCTATGTTCTGCAAGGCCTACATTTCTCTCCTTATCAGCAGCTGCTTGTATGGGGCTGAGACAGATGCTGGAAGTTTGGGTGGGTTAGACAAGCAGAGCCAAGAGCTGTATGACTCATCAGCAGCATTTCTCAGTTGGCTCATCCACACAGCCTTGTTCGCCAGTTGCCTCGTCCTGCTAATGCTGAATCTGCCATGTTCAGATTCCATGAAAACTCATGTCTCTCTCTTCCGTTTTCATCTTTCTTATCCTATTCATCAATACATTCGCGCGTACACACACGCACACACTCTGTTTGCTCCTTGCTCTTGTGTACAAGTAGGTAGCTCTCAGCTTACCATCATTTGCTTTGCTTCAACATGGTAGGCTGAGTTCTCCACTTCTCTGACCTAGGTTGTCTCTCATTTCTCTTGCATTTCTGTGTGGCCCAGAAAAGGCTGAGGATAATACTTTGCACACGTGTGCACAGTGGGTGTTCTGTAAATATTTCCCATGTGTATTTCCTCTAAGTGGCTAGCCCAATCTTTGGAAATAAAATCCAAGTTCTACTCAATATCCCCTGATTGCTCCTTTGATTGTGCTTCTCCCCCATCACAGACACTTGCCCATCATCCCTTATTCCTCTGAAGTCAGACTCCTCTGCACTTCTTGTTTCTAGCAACACACAGGATCCTTTCAATTCTCTACGTGACTTCACACTGCCTTTTCCACTCTCTTGTGTTTACTCTCCTCAGCTAGATCTCCAGAAACTTTGAATTTGCATTCTTAGTTAGGCATTGCTTAACTTAGTTAGGATTTTTACTCTGTTATTCTGAGTTCGTCTTGCATTTAAGTTACCTAGGACTGTATGAACAGCTGTGTGCCTATGAAAAAGAAAGTCTATTTGGAAAAAAATTCTTAAGCCTTAATATTTTATATGAAGCAATGTTATTTTTTTCTTCTTCTTAGCATGAAAAGGTTACCTATTATTTTAAAGGTGAAAACAAAGGCTTTCCTCGGGCAAACCTGCCTTACTCTAGACCCCTTCTAGCAACACATATTATTTAAAGTCAGGTAGATCCTTGCCCGCGATGCCCTTTCCAGGGGAAGTGGAAAACAGCACTCTATTTTGCTCAGTTCTGCTCCACAAGGCTTTCCCCTAGATCTTGCTTGTCATGGCCTTTCCCATTCCCATGCGGGATGTTCTTTCTGGGTGGGAGTAAGTCTCATTCTGGTGAATGTTTACTGAACGCCCACTGTGCACAAGTGTGTAAGGTGTTGTCCACAGCCTTTCCCCCACCACACAGAGACACAAGGAAGATGAGAGACAACCTAGGTCAGAGAGGTGGAGAACTGTCGAGGAAAATGACAGTATGGTACATAGAAACAGGGACCATGCAGAGAATGCTGCTGCTGCTGCTGCTGCTGCTGCTTCAGAATAGGATGAAAAAGATCAGAGTTGAAGAAAGAGACACGAGCTTTCATGGAATCTGAACATGGCACATACATACAGTTAGCAAGCTGCCAACTGGTGAGCCCAGGTGTCTCAGTTCCGCTGCCATCCAGTTAAGTGTCCTTCCCAGCTCCCTTCCCTGCATTTGAACTCCCTCCTACCCTCTCTTGCTGCCGTTTGACTGGGAACTGTTACAAGCCTTCTCCCCTTCCTTCTCTGGGCTACACTCTATCTACTACTTCAAGTCCCAGGGTTCTGATGAGGATGGGGTGAGCCAGAGAATGAACTTTTTAAAAATGAACTACTGTTTAAATGAACTGAGCATGCAAAATGGGGTAGACACAGTTATGTGAGCAGGTAAAAAATGTCTATAGGGAACGGAGAGAGGAAACTGTGTTTTACACATTCTTGACTACCAGCTTTATCAACAAGACTACACGTTACTAATGGTATCCCTCATGCCAAGTTATTTAGCTATTTATGTTTCACTGTTCATATTCACTAACTATGACTATTATTATTTCCACACTTGAAGAAAGTTGAGACCTACTTCACCCAAAGGAACCAACCTGGAGTCTGCCTGAAGCTGTCAGAGGTCCTGACCATGCCTAGCAGATAAGGTGGGACCAAGTGGGGTTTCCTGAGAGGCTAGCAACAGGCGCTGTCAGAGGTACTGATTGTACCTAGCCAATGAGAGATGGACTTGAAATATCAACTGTCAATGGATCAGAACGTCTGGGTGCTAGGAGGGTATATAAGTCTTCCCCCACTGTTAAATAAATGACTCCAGGTGTGTGTATTTGTTGACTTTGTGTCTTTTCACCCCCTCCCCCGAGGAAGATCTTAGGTCTCAGCCATACATACCTGGCACCCGGAACAAGAACTTGTAACAGGTTTTGAGCTCGCCTGGTTAGAGTCCTTCATTTCATTGTCTGTAAATTTTGTGTTTTGCCCGGAACAGGTTCTAGTTGTTCCACTCTCCTCTCTCGCTGTGCTGCACAGCAGCCTGTCATCTGTGCGAGTGCCACATTCGCCTCAGCAGTGAGAAGTGAGCCGCTCGTCACATGGGAGATGAGTGCCTGGAGGCCTGTGCTGGCCAGACCTGAGGTGTGAGAGCTGTGGCTGGTGTGAGCTTCCTGATTGAAGTCATTAGGGTGCTCTCTGAGCCTGGGTGTAGGGGACACTCTGAGGGCTCAGAGGTAAAAGGCTTCCTAGCCTTGTGTGTAACTTCTGGTGCCTGGCTCCCCTCATGTGACCAGCATAGGCATTCTTCCTGGTGTGGGACATAGCACACAGGCTGCAGTGAAGGCTCTGTGACCCTCTCAGACCTCCACTGGGCTGTGTGCCTGTCATCTGGACCACCTGCTTCTTCTGGTGCATGTGTTCTTCTAAGTGGTCCCAATAGGTCTGCGGCCCTGACCCTGCAGACCTCACAATAGTGCATGAAGGGTGGCTTGGCGCCCACCTTGGGCTTCAGCAGCCTATCCAGGAATGGCAGTGTGTTACTCTGTAAAGCTGGGGGCCCAGAGCCCACAGTCTGGGCCACACCAGGGGTTCAAGGCCTTTGGAGCTGTCCTGGATGCCTGCTGCTTCTGTGAGGCCACTGGGACTCCAGTGGGTTGTCCGAGCAGTGAGAGCCTGGGCCTGATTGGCAGAGAGAGAATGCAGCTGGCTGCTCCTCAGAGCTCCTGATCCTCTTTGAATTTTGGCAACTGGTGGACGGATGCAACAGTGGCCACAGTTTCATGCTGCTATTGTCAGTGTACGTCCTCAGCTACCTGGGGCTGATCTTCAGTTGGGTGCTGCTAGCACTTGGGCTTCCCACCTGGTACTGCTAGAGCCTCATTCTCAAGGCCAGCCACCTGTGCTGTGCACTGGAGCTGTTGGAGGACAAGGAGCAAGCTGTGCACCTGGGGGGGAATGCCTAAAATCTACCCGTCCGGGGTTCATTTTCCAGACACCGAAAGAGTAGAATGGCTAAATAAGATGATAAAGCATGTGCGGCCCTTTTATTTGCCAGTTTAAAGAGAAGATCTTTCAAGAAACCATAGAATTAGCTGTGCAGGGAACAAATGTCCACCTCGACACTTTCAGCCTCCCAAAAGCAAACGTGGATCAGCAGCCCCTTAGTGTCAATGCCGTTAATGTTTATATTTAAAATGTAAACAAAAGACAAATTATTCTGGACCTTCAGATTGGTTTTGCAGGAAATTGTGCGATTTGGAGATCAAACAATATACAGTACCAAGCTAGAGCTAATGTTACCTTTAAGAATAGCACACAGGTTTGGGAGCCTCTTGGGTCAACCTTCCATGATGGATTATAGACCAAGAACCATTTGTAGAGGAAACCTGAATCAGAAAGATGAGTTGGAAGGCACAAGTAAAAGATCCATTCCAACATTTTCAAACAGATGTTTTATAGGATAAATTCATTTGAATTCAACCATTTTAATTTCGAAATGTTACAATGCCAAACTTTTACAAAGAAAAACATTAAATATTCAGTTGTTTAGAAATAGATATTTTTATCCCTAGACTTATTCCATAACTTAGCAATTTAAAAATATGTCAGGATAATATGAGAGTGTACCTATGTTGATAGAAAGTACTTTTGGCTATACACCCAAGAGTTGGTTCATGCAGTAGTTCTATTTTTAGTTTGGCAAAGAACATCCATACTGGGTTCTATAGCAGGTGGATTAATTTACATTTCTACCAACAGTGAATAAGTCTTCTTTTCTTCCCACAAATAGCCACTGTTACAGTGGTATCTGGTATGGAAAGTCCTTCTGTATATGTGTTGCTTTTATTGGTTAATGAATAAAGCTTCTTTCAGCCAATGGCTTAACAGAATACAAGCAGATTGGAAAAGATATATAGAGAGAGTAGGCAGAGTTAGGGAGGAGCCATGTAGCTGCCACAGGAGACAGATGTCTTCTCCAGTGTTGGGTCCCTTGAAGACAGGCCTTCACACTCCCACTTGATCTGTTTTGCACTCTTGTGGTTGGTTGTTCTGAAAACAGGAGCAAAAACAGGAACAATCTGTTGTTCTCAGCAATGTTTATAAGGATGTTTAGCCCTACGCCATGTGAGTTATGGTGATGAACTTCCTGGTTTTGCTGGCTGGGCCTCCCCTGCTGAGGACTATATATACTGTGTGTTAATCCTGACATCCCTTGCTCAGAGAACTACAGTTGCCATGCTGGCACAGCACTCCAGAGCCTGCCAAAATTTTGCCAGTAGGCCATGACCTCCTGGTGATGCACAGATTAATGGAGATGGGTTATTTTGAGATATAAAAGCTAGCTAGAAATATGCTTAAGCTGTTGGCCAAACAGTATTGCAAATAATATAGTTTCTGAGTGATTATTTCAGGTCTAAGCAGTCAGGAACAAACAAGCAGCCTCCAGCAACAGGTATTTTCATTTGTTCACTTGTTTTTAGAGACATGGTCGCCCTAAATACTACAGCCTGTCCTTCAAACTCATAGCAGCCTTTTTCCTTCAGCCTCCCAGGTCGTGAGTTTTACTTTTGTTTTATTTTGTTTCTCTAAATTTTTTTGTTTTGAAGCTGTTATGAGCAGGATTATTTTTCTAACAATTACTTTAATGAGTTCATTACTGGTGTGTAGAAAAGCTATTGGTATCTGTATGTTGATCTTGTGTCTTGTTGCAATGCTAAAAGTACTTATCAGGTGTAGAGATCTTCTATAGAGTATTGTCATTCAAGTATAGAATTTTGTCATTTTATGGCAGTGATAATTTTATTTCTTCTTTTCACATTTACATACCCTGTATTCTTTTTCTTGCCTTGTTGCTTTAACTAAGACTTCAAGTGCTGTTCAGGGGTATATAACATTTTTATAGTGTGATACAACCTTGTCATTGGTAAACCTCACACTTGAGAGTTTCAGCTGCTAAAAGCATTTTCCCACCATCTTATAATATTTTAATTAAGATTATAATCTTGGGTTATGTCATATTCAAACCTATGTTCAATCATATGTCTGCAAACTGCATGGTGGACACACTTGTGATTATATTGAGTAAGAGAGTGAACACTCTCATGTTATTCCTGATTTAATTTGTGCTTCTTTTAGAAGTCTTTTGTTCATCAATTTTAAAGGATAACTATTCTATATATAATAACTTTTGTTGATAGTTAACTTATCCTTAGGGTTTGAAATATGTTTGCTCTTTTCTGGCTTTTAGGAAGATTATTTGTTCCTGGCTTCTATGAGGCAGTGGTCGAGTGGTAGTGATCCCTCCTTTATAAGTGAATTGACTATGTACTTCCTTTCTCACAGATAATTCTCCCACTTCACAGAGCTTGCATTACAGTTCCCATTTATATATCCCCAAGTTCCACCTTCAGTGCTACTTGAAATTTCCATTGTTCAGACTAATGTCCCCAGTGAATGTCCACACTACAACAAAGTTCCTGAGCCTACAGTCCCCTCTGTATGCTGTTAATGCCACTGGCTAGTAAAGAAACTGTCTTGGCCTGAGATAGGGCCAAAGAACAGAGGTAGGAAGGGAAAACTAAACTGAATTTTGGGAGAAGGAAGGCGGAGTTGGAAGAAGCCATGGAACCATCGCCAGAGACAGACATGCCATAATTTGCTGGTAGGGCACAAGCCTCATGGAAAAATATAAAATGATTGAATAGGGTTAAATTAAGATGTAAAAGCTAGCCAATAAGAAGTTAGAGCTAATAGGCTAAGAAGTGATTTAATTAATACAGTTTTGTGTGGTTATTTCAGGGCTGAGAAGCTAGGAACAAACAAACAACTGCCTACTACAAATTGGCACTCCAACATGGTCAACTAAATCCACATAAAACCTGAGAAAGCTTAAAAAGAAATCATAGACACAAAAACAAAGAGTTAAGCATGGTTTGGTAGGAGCATTTTCTTTGGTGGTCTCTGTTTGCTAGAAGCAATCAGAGGCAAGTCTTATTTAAGAGAGGTCTATTTGATTCAGCAGTAGCAGGAAAACAGACACAAGGTTTTGAAATGGTGGCTTCCCAGCTGTGAGTTGTGCTGCTAACACGAACTCTGACTCTTTGGGGAGGCTGAGCATTTAAATGGGGTTTGTGAACAAAGTGCTACAACTTTCTTAATGGCAACATAGCTTGGCTGTGTGGCTAATAATGGGGCTGTGAGTGTGGCTCTCAGAGGCAGGAAACAACTCCATCATGATGGACTGGGCAGAGCAAGCAGACATGGCCATATTTCCCCTAGCAATGCCACCGCTTAAGTTCATATGAAGGGCATAGCATTTAAAGAAGCAGTCCTGGCCAAAAAAGGATTACAGATATACAATAAAGACAAATTAATATGGAAAAGACCTCTATATGGGTCACAGTGTTAGATAAATGTATGTAGGCTTGGGAGAGAGAAAAGAAAGAGTATAGAGAATGATAAAAGGAAGTAAATAGTTTAAAAATAAAACAAAATCTTTAAAGAGACAGTAATAACTAAAGGAGTAAAGATAATAAAACAAATATTAAAACATAATAAAGTAAAAAGAGAAATAATAAACCACATAAAGATGGAAAATAGAGCATCGTCTGGATTATGTATATTATTGTGTTTTCTTTGAAATTTTTGACTGCAGAGAGACATTTGATACTGGGGGCTGCTAAGCCAAGCCAACATATATACTTTATAGGTATCTTTATTTCAAAATATGGGTCTAAGGATTTGTGCCCCGATGTGGGTTTCTGCCTCTGTTTCCATCAGTTGCTGGGTGAAGGTTCTATGGTGATACCTAACATAATCATCAGTCTGATCACAGGGCAAGTCAAGATCAGGCCTCCTCTCCTCTATTGCTTGGGGTCTTAGGCAGAGTCATCCTTGCGGATTCCTGGGAATTTCTCTAAAGACTGGTTTTTGCTAACCGTATAATAACTCCTTCATTCAAGATATCTTTTTCGTTGCTCTTATCTCTGTCCTTCCTCCTTCTTGACTATCCATTCCCTCAAGTTTTCTTCAACCCTTCCCTTCTCCCCTCTTCTTCCCCTTCTACCCTCCCTTCTCCTCGCAACCTCTGCTCCCAATTTTGTCAGGTGATCTTGTCTGTATCCAATTGCCAGGTGGGTCTGTATATGTTTTTCTTTGTGTTCACCTTATTACTTAGCTTCTTTGGGATCATGAACTATAGGTTCAATGTTCTTTGTTTATAGCTAGTATCCACTTATGAGTGAGTACATATCATATTCATTCTTTTGAGATTGGGTTACCTCACTCAGGATAATGCTTTCTAATTCCATCCATTTGCATGCAAAATTCAAGATATTATTCCTTTTTTACTGCTGAATAAAACTCGAATGTGTAAATGTGCCACATTTTCTTTATCCATTCTTTGGTTGAGGGGCATCTAGGTTGTTTTCAGATTCTGGTTATTACAAATAATGCTGCTATGAACATAGTTGAACAAATGCTTTTGTAGTATGATTGAGCATCTTTTGGGTATATGCCCAAGAGTGATGAATCCTGAGGTAGGTTGATTCCCAATTCTCTGAGAAACCACCATACTGTTTTCCAAAATGGTTGTACAAGTTTGCATTCCCACTAGCAAAGGATGAGTGTTCCCCTTACTCCACATCCTCTCCAGCATTAGCTATCAGTAGTGTTTTTAATCTTAGCATTCTGTAGGTGTATCTGTAAGATAGTATCTTAGAATTGTTTTGCTTTGCATTTTCCTGATAGCTAAGGATGTTGAACTTTTCCTTAAGTATCTTTTGGCCATTTGATATTCTTCTGTTGAAAATTCTCTGTTTAGTTCTGTACCCCATTTTTAATTGGGTTATTTAAAATTCTAATGTCTAATTTCTTGAGTACTTTATATATTTTGGAGATAAGTTGTTTTTCTGATGTGAGGTTGGTGAAAATCTTTTCCTTTCAATAGGCTGTCTTTTTGTCTAATTGACTGTGTCCTTTGCTTTACAGAAGCTTCTCAGTTTCAGGAGGTTCCATTTATTTATTGTTGCTCTCAATGTCTGTGCTGCTGGGGTTATATTTAGGAAGTGGTATCCTGTGCCCAAGAATTGAAGACTACTTCACACTTTCTCTTCTATCAGGTTCAGTGTGTCTGATTTATATTGAGGTCTTTAAGCCATTTGGACTTGAGTTTTGTGCATGGTGATATATGGTTCTATTTTCATTCTTCTACATGTTGACATCCAGTTATGCCAACACCATTTGTTGAAGGTGCTTTCTTTTTTTCCATTCTATAATTTTAGCTTCTTTGTCAAAAAGAGGTTTATATAAGTATGTGGACTAATATCCAGGCCTTCAATTTGATTCCATTGGTCAACCTCTCTATTTTTATGCCAATACCAAGGTGTTTTTATTACTGTAGCTCTGTCATTACTGAGCTTGATGTCAGAAATTGTGATGCCTTCAGAAGTTCCTTTATTGTACAGGGTTGTTTTGCCTATCCTAGGTTTTTTGTTTTTCCATATGAAGTTGATCATTGTTCTTTCAAGGTCTGTGAAGAATTGTGTTGGGATTTTGATGGGGAGTGCATTGAATCTATAGATTGCTTTTGGTTGGATTGCCATTTTACTATTTGATCCTACCTATCCAAGAGCATGGGAGATATTTCTATCTTCTGGTATTTTCTTCAATTTCTTTCTTCAAAGGCTTAAAGTTCTTGTCAAAATATCTTTCACTTCTTTGGTTAGTGTTATCCCAAGATACTTTATGTTTATTGTGGTTATAGTGAAGAGTGATGTTTCTCTGATTTCTCTTTCAGCTTCTTTATATAGGAAGAAGGGCTACTAAGTTTTTTGAGTTGATCTTGTACCATGCCACATCACTAACAGTATTTATAAGCTGTATGAGTTCTCTGGTAGAGTTTTAGGGGTCACTTATATACACCATCATGTCATCTGCAAATAACTAAAGTTTGACCTCTTCCTTTCCAATTTGAATCCCCTTGATTTCCTTTTGTTGTCTTATTGATATTGCTAAAACTTCAAGAACTATGTTGAAGAGATATGGAAAGAGTAGACAGCCTTGTCTTGTTCCTGATTTTAGGGAATTTCTTTGAGTTTCTCTCCATTTAATTTGATTTTGGCTGTTGACTTTCTGTATATTGCTTTTATTATATTTAGATATGTTCCATGTATACTGATCTCTCCCAGACCTTTATTAACAAGGGGTGTTAGATTTGACAAATGCTTTTTCAGCATCTAATGAAATGATCATATGTTTTGTTCTTTCAGTTTATATATGAAGGATTATATTGATAGACTTTTATATATTGAACCAGCCCTGCATCTCTGGGATGACACCAACTTGATCATGATGGATGATTTTTTTAGGTGTTCTTGGGTTCAGGTTGCCAGTGTTTTATTGAGTATTTTTGCATCCATGTTCATGAGTGAGATTGGTCTGTAATTCTCTTTCTTGGTTGAGTATTTGTGTGGTTTTAGTATCAGGGTGACTGTAGCCTCATAAAAAGAGTTTGGCAATGAAACTTCTGTTTCTATTATGTGGAACACTTTTAGGAGTATAGCTATTAGCTCTTCATGGAAGTTCTGGTAGAATTCTGCACTAAAACCATCTGGCCCTGGGATTTTTTTGAAGGTTTTTTTTATGGCAGCTTCTTCTTGCAGTTTATAGGACTTTTTAAATTGCTCACCTGGTCTTGATTTAATTTTGGTATATGGTATCTATCTAAAATTGTCCATTTCTTTTACATTTTCCAATTTTTTAATTTTCAATTTAAACAAACAATTTTTATATTAAGACCTAATGATTCTCTGAATTTCCTTAGTGTCTGTTGTTATGTGCCCCTTTTTATTTCTGATCTTGTTAATTTGGATGTTTTCTCTCTGCCTTTTTCTTAGTTTGGGGTTTCTATATGCCTGCTCTTTGGTCTTCTCTCCTTGTTTGCTCTTTGTGTGCACTCTCTTAATTTCCTCAGTGTAGTAGCAAGCACTTGGTCCCCTCAGTATTACAGCAAGCTCTTAGCTCTTAGGCAGGGTGTGGATAGTAGCTTGGGGAGTCCAGTGGATGGGTTTGGGCTTTGGGGGATCCTATCTACAGGAAACTCCCTGTTGCCTGGCTATAAAAGCTGAGGGAGTTGGAGGGAGGGGCCTCGGGTTTTGTCCCACTGGGGAGGTCCTAGAGAGTGAGGCATCATACTGTGCAGATGTTCACTCTATATATTTCTGCTCTTGATCAAGCTATTGTGTTTGTGTAGTTCATTTAAAATGTAATGTATAATTAATAAATATAGGTTAATAGATAATCATATATAATAGTCAAGTGTGTAGTCATGTTAGTTAGGTTTTCTAGATATATAGAGATATATTTCAGCTAGATAGGTATTCTTCAAATATTCAGAAAATGACATTTAAAATGTTTAAAGAGCTTAAGACTTTTCATGACAATGAAACACATCTGCTCCTGGCAGCACCAATTACTTCAAGAGGAAGATGGGCACTGAAGAGGCTCCTTATGGAGTTTGCTAGCCATTTGGGCAAGAAACTGGTCTTACTGCTTGATGGTATGCTGTGTGAACTATACATGCAGGACCCACAGAAAAAATGACTGCTGAAGTTGCCTAAAGAAGTGAGTCCTTCAGGGATCCTGCTTCATGAAAGAGTCTGCCAGACATTCTGCAGGACACAGAAGAAAGTGACTAGAAAACTGCCAATACAGACAGAACTGTCTTGAAATTTTCTGCATTGTGGAAAAGTCTGCCAGATACTAGGGGCCTGTAGGCTGAAGATGGATGTTCCAATGGTACAGAAGAACTTTGGGTGACTGTGCAGGCAGCAAGATGTCTCTGTCAATTCTAGAGTTTTGGAAGTTGCTTGCAACGTACTTCCTGCCTTCTTAGGTAATATTATATCCTTCTAGAGTCTTTGATGGAGTTGAATAATAGATACAGCTTTCCATAGCCATGATAAAAGATAAAATAGATATAAATATTGTAACTGTAATTCTTGCTTGATAACTGTTTTGTTCTATCTAATTTTACTATGTTAAGGTTAAAACCTTTTTTATTTAAACAGAAATGGGAAGGTAATGTGGGATTTCCCTCTGTATGCTGTAAATACCATTGGTTAATAAAGAAACTGTCTTGGGCCTACACAGAGCAAAAGAATAGAGCTAGGTGGGGAAAACTAAACTGAATGCTGGGAAAAGGAAGGCAGAGTTGGGAAAAGCCGTGGAATCACTGCCAGAGATGAGATGCTGGAAACTTGCAGATAGGCCATTAGCCTTGTGGTAAAATATAAAATAATGGAAATTGGTTAAGTTAAGATGTAAAAACCAGCCAATAAGGAGTTAGAGTTAATAGGTCAAACAGTGATTTAATTAATATAGTTTCTGTGTGGTTATTTCGGGAGTCTAGGCAGCTGGGAAATGAACAAACGGCCTCCTAATACATACAGTGGTTCTCAGGATAATTGTTTTCTGAGCTACTGGATGTGGTAGAAGACTGGAGGATTGGTGGCATAAAGATTGACAGGATTCTGCTTCCTATGACTAAAATATTTGACTATAAGACCTCTCTCAAAACTGACTTTCCACCATAGCACCAGTGAACAATGCAGAAAGTGCAGTGTCTCTTCTGCAGAATCTACTTTCTGTGCAGATAGTAGATATCCCCATCTCAAACCACATTTTCAAAGTTCCAGACTGCACATCCATAGATGTTACTGGGGTTTTACTTTTCTCTTTTGATTATATCCCCACTGTGTTGGCTTCTCTCTTGTCATTTAGTTTAACTTCCACTCTTAGCGTCTACTTCTTTTGCAGATATGAAGTTCAATTTTTTTGCATTTCTTCACATTTTTGTCTATTGCCTTCCTGTGT
The DNA here is from genome assembly GCF_903992535.2 of Arvicola amphibius. Taxonomy (NCBI): domain Eukaryota; kingdom Metazoa; phylum Chordata; class Mammalia; order Rodentia; family Cricetidae; genus Arvicola; species Arvicola amphibius. Next base: position 52,364,550 of record NC_052051.1, read on the forward strand.
CTTTTCATGCCATCCACCTTTCCCCATAGCAGCCTCTATTTTGTGTGTTGTGTGTCAGACTAATGAGGAAGCAGTGAAAGTATCCAGTGTCTCTATAATGTGACAGATTAAAGCTTAGATTCCCCAAGCTTTGATATTTTAAGCACTAATGTGTCTATCATCAATATCATTAAGCAACCCCTACACACCTCCTTGAACCAGAGTCTCTTGCTGAACCCAGAGTTTGACAACTGCACTTCCTTTAACTAACCAGCTTGCCTTAGAGCTTCTTTTGAGGGTTGAGATTATAGGCAGGGCACTTTAATAGAAAGTCATAGCATTACTTTTACATGAGCTCTAGATGTCCAAACTCCTGTCTTCATGATTATTCAGGAAGCACTTTGTCTATGGAGCAATCCCTATCCATTCTGATTCACAGAAATAATCTCCAATAATAAGGATTTTGGGGGAGATTATGTACTTACAGCAAGTTAATCTTTGGCATTATATTTACATGTATATAAACATGCAGATACACACAATGACCCAGGTCAGACAGAAACTGGGACTTAGAAAAGAATTCCTATTCATATGGCAGACAAATTTTAAGGAAAGAATAAAACAATCAGTCCCAGAGGACTTGAAGGTTGGACTTCATTCTATGGTGACTTGTGGTTATATCAGAGACTTGCTGTTAGTGCTCTAAGGACTTTGAGAAACAAAACTTTCCTCTGCCCAGCACAAGGACCAGTTATTGTCCAGACCCAGCCTCTTTTTACTGTTAAGAGTCCAACTTGTGCCCCTGCTCCCCTGTGTGTCCATTCTGATCAGAAGTAAGCTCATCTTTTATTAATTGCTCTAAATGTGGACCAGACCTACCATGGAATAATTTACTTCCCCTGATAATTGGACTTCTGATATGGTCCTACCCTCCCCCTACTCAGCTTGGCCCCATTCTTCCTCATCATAACACAGCCATCAGACACTGCTCCAGGAAGAATAGGAAGGAAGACTGACAATAGCATCTCCTGTTCTGTCCTCTCCTGTAGTTTTATTTTTGAGTGATCATCCTGGGAAGTAGATATTACAAGGCAATTTATCACTTATGTTATTATTGATTAGGTAGCAGTGCCACCCAGCAATATCTCATGTATACACCTTGTATCTCGGCTACCTGGAGGTCCTCAAACAAGGGGTGGGGTTTAGAATACCAGAAGTGGATTCTAGAACACCAGAAGAAGAAGAAAACTATTAAGAGGGAAAAATTGCTACCCAGTATAGATGCTTTTTAATTTTTTGAAACTTTGTTTTTGTTGAATGAGGTGTCTTAGTTTTCTTATTTAAACCAGGTGCATAGCTGCTATGTATGTGCAATTAATCTTTTAATATATAATGAATTAATCACATATGTAGTGCTTCTAGTCATTTGAGACATAATTTGAGGTTCTAAGGAATGTAAAGGAGGGAAGCTGTGTTTCTGGCTCACAGGGAAAAAGATGGTTCTGTGGAAAAAAATAAGTATGTCTATGAAATGAAAAAGCACAGTAGTTAATGCTAAATGCATTTTAAGTCATATGCAAAGGTAGTTTTCCAAGTGGGAGGAAGGTAGAAGCAGGTACTGTAAATATGGGAGTTAGGAATGTAAAAATTAAAGCAGATCTGAAAAGTGGTGGTTGACATTCAAACCATTGATGGCTGGGAAAATGGCTCTTGAATTGCTTATATAGCAAAATGGCAAAGAGGAAATATGGCATGCTTTGAGGAGCACTGGGTAAATCCTTCAGATGGCAACAGGGTTTCCAAACCACCCTCTAAGTAAAGTTCTGGCCTGTGCCAAAGCAATTTACACAAGACTTGGTGTTACAAAGCACTCAAATCCCAACAACATAAGTAAGTCCTTTAACTTCTCCATTTGTCTTTTACAGCATTTAATTTTTTTAATGTAGTCTTGAAGCAAGTATTTCTAGACATCCTCCAGGCAGCTGCCTAGATTGGCTTGGCTCTGTGCAAAGCATGTCTTGGAATCTGCAGCTAATGAGTGACTGGAGAGCTAATGTGAATAGTGATTGAATAGTAGTCACATACGGTCTCAGTTGATCATGCTTCAGGGACCCACAGTGTTGTTTGAGATCCCTCAGCTTCTCCATGATAAATTAGTTACACTATTTATAATATGCTAATACTTTAATTATAAGAATGTTTATCTCTTGTGTGTGGAAGGTGTGTGCATTGATGTAGGAATTGGAGCAGGCCTCTGTGCTGCTGTTAACTCCCTGTGCAACCTTGAACAGTCACATCCTCTCCCTGAGCCAAATTGCCTCATCTACAAAAAAAAATTAAATAAACAAATAAAAGAAAGGTTGAAATTATTCCCAAAATGACTGGGAATCAATTTGGGAAAAATATACTTAAAATTGTAAATTCTAAGGCACAGTGATGACACTGTGCCTAAGATAGAAATGATTCTATAATTTTCATCCTAATTTGTTAAATTATGGATGGTGTTACAGAAATTTACCATTAACATCTTGCATCATCAAACTCTAGACACACAACCCTCAACATTATCTGGTTAGAGTTGTAATGGCAATGCTTACTGTAACACGGGGGCCAGGCTGCTTGTTGGGGTTTCTGTCCCACTGGTCCTCCGGCCATTTAGTTCCAGAGAAAATCACACAGAGATCTCCATAAGTTATAAAACTGATTGGCCCATTAGCTCAGTCTTCTTATTACCTCATGCAGCTTATATTAACCCATTATTCTTATTTACGTTAGCCACGTGGCTCGGTACCTTTCTCAGCAGGGCAGCTCACATGTTGCTTCTTTGGTGGTCTGGGCTGGACTGGGAAGAATGGGCTTCCTCCTTCCCAGAATTTTCCTATTCTCATCGCCCTGCCTCTACTTCCTGTCTGGTTTACCCACCTATACTTCCTTCCTGGCCAATCAGTGTTTATTTAAAACATGATTGACAGAATACAGACAATTCTCCTGCACCAGCTTACTGATGGACCAGCACTATGAGAAAGGGTTACAATGAACCATATAATCAGCACTCTAACTCACTGATGTGGGAACCATTGCCATCCCTACACAGTTGATGGAATGGACAGAAGATTAGGTACCTTGTCTAATAAGAATCAGAGCTGGGATTCCTGCCCACCAACTTTGACACTCTGTAACCTGTAATTTAAGCAATATAGTTCTCTGAATAAAAAGAGACACCCAAATCTCACAATTTTCATGAAGATCTATGGGTCACAAATGTAAAACTCATTTTGCAATGAGTAACAGCTCACATTTATTGTTCTTCAGAATTTATAATTCAGTCATACTGATACTGCAGCTATTCTTCAGGAAGCATCCATGCAATCCCTGAATGGAACTTCTTACTCCCCACTTTTACTCTGCCTCTTTCCACGGTGAATACCACGAACATCTAAATTTAGAAATGTTATTGCTGAAGCCCAACGAGCTCCTCTCTCCTCCAGCCCAGGGACTTCCCTCTGTTTCTCATCCAGGTAACTTCAACAGAGAACAGGGTGCATCCTCAGAATATGCAACTGCACCATCTTGAAATTGACATAGGACTGTCTGTAACCATAAGGAAAATCACTGATGAAACAGACCTTATGCTACAACTCTAAAGAGTTGTTCACAGAATCATCCTGTAGAGTTGAGTCCAGCAAGTACTCTTTAGCATTTTATTCAACTTCTTTGTCCTTCCTTCCTTCTTCAAACAAAACCTTAAAGGGTAGATCCCTAGACTACCACAGCAGGCTAAGGTGCCATGGAGGATACATGCAGCTTGGGAAAAGCATGTGGGGATCACAAGAAAAGCAAGGCTTTTGAAACAATAACTTCCCTTCCAATACCATTCTATAACTTTTGGATTATGTGTAATTCATTATTAAATCATTTCTGTGGGATGAGAAAAGGACAGATTTCAACAACATAAAACACAACACCCATTTTCTGTTCCCACTGAAGCCACTACAGAAAATTTTCCATGACCCACTGTGTCAGCCCGCTGCCTTGATGGCATTTCCCCAGATAACATGAAAAATAATGTCATCTATAAAACCAAATGCCATTTATTTAAGTGTTCTTTCTCATTCTCACTCTTCATTCATGAAAGTGTTTAAGTGTTCAAAGGAAAGGGTGTGTGAAGACTAGGCTTTAGCAAGAGGAGTGTGGACAGGTGGGGAAGAGGTTCCTACCCCAGGAAGGATGGATAAGGTAGGGGACAACAGAAACTGACATCATCCTAGAAATGGTAACACCTCCACTATTACCTCCTTCCATTCTCCTTGGAGAAGACTGCACAGTCAGCTATGGCAAACATCTGGCAGGATTGCTATCACATTCTCTTGATCGAAACTTTTAGTCTGCCTTTGAATTTGGACTTGCTTGCTTTCCTAACTCCTCTCCATCTCATCTGTCAATCAGCCTTCAGAACTATTAACCTGATTTTTCCTTCACTCATGGCTTGCTCTCCAGATATCCATTTACATGCTGCCACTCACTGCTCCAGTCAGAACTGGTCACTGCTCTTGCCTCTTAATTATGCATCAGGGCAGAAAAAAATGATGTCTTGAAATACAGGATATTCAGGGATTCAGAACAGGCATTTGCTAAGTTACAGATAACAATATTGAAACAGCCTGAAAATACACAGTATGTGTTAAAACTGAACAAAGAGGCAGGAAGTTCAAAGTCACCCAATGTCTCTGAAGCTGTTTTCTAAGAGTGTGATGACAGCTAAGCCATTCTCTAGTTGACAAGCTCCCGATGCAATACAACCTCCCCCAATGACCAGAATTTGGTTTCCCAAGGTTCAGGGAACAGGAAACTATCTACCAATAGAGGTGTATGTATGCTATCCCTTTACCATGTGATATGCAGAGGATACACACATGGGAGAAGAAGTGTACTATGCTGTAGGACCTGTAGAAAGAGAAGATTCCAGTGTTTCTCTGCAGCTGACATTTCAGTGACACAGCTGAGAACTTAACCTAAACACGCAACTCCCCACCTTCCTGCCTTGGCCCATGATTGCATCATTACCCTTTAGGGAGTGACCTTCCTCAGTGGAAGTTTTAGTTTTTAAAGCTCCCTAAGGTTTCAGTTTGAAAAGTCATCCTGGACTTTAGACTGACTTTCTAGTGGAGGAAGCTTAAACGTTGTTCAATTGGGAGAACAAAGGAGAGGGTTTGGGAATCCCAAGGCTTCAATTGCCAGCTGTCTTACATTTTTTGCACACATTTTTCTTCTCCTCCCCAGCAAGATTAAGATGAGTGAAATAATTTCTTTCTTTTTAGTTATCATTGAAATGTTCACGTTTTCCATTACTGTCAATTTCTTGAAACATGTCTCATTAGCATTTTTAGAAGAGTTTTTTTTTTTAAGAGAAAGCTTTCACCAAGAAAAAAGAATGTGCCTGATCTCTAAATGCAGGAGTCATCATGGGATGTCATTGACATCAATTTGTCCTCTCCCATCTTTACTTCTGCTTTCTTGGCTCCTTTTTGAATATTGTGGCATCTGGGAACCAAACCCAAGGCATTTTAATTTAAAAAGATAGAAAGAAGAAGCCTAGCTTATAAAGTATTCTAGAAGCAGCATATAAGAAGGGATTGTGCAGCGCATAAAGGTTTGATAATGAAGGAAGTAACATCCACCATGTCATGGTTTCCAAGTCTATCTATAAGGATGATGTGGACCAAGTTGTGTTAGTGAGCAAACCCAAGGATCCTCATTTCTCCTTATACTCAGCAGACAAGAGCACTTAGTGATGAAGACCTAAATAGTACATTATTTCTTATAACCAGAAATTGTTTCCCATACATGCATAGATTAGGACCAAGGAGCAAATTAGTCCACAGCAAGGACATGTTTCATATTTCCAGAAATTACCTCAGCTGATGGACTGATTTTCTTGTAAAACTTGGATATTGTGAGTGTAAGGTAGATGTCCTTCTGTATATGTGTTGCTCTTATTGCTAATTAATAAGTGGCTTTGGCTTATGGAAGGGCAGAATATAGCCAGGCTGGAAGATATATACATATATAGAGAGAGTAGGTGGAGTCAGGGACATGCCTTGTAGCTAGCTGCTGAAGGAAAAGGACATTCTGGAACCTTACTGGTAGGCCACAGCCTTGTGGCAGTATACAGATTAATAGAAATGGGTTAATATAAGATGTAAGAGTTAGTTAATAGTAAAATACTTAAGCTATCGGTCGAACATTCTTGTAATTATAGTTTTGTGTGACTATTTGTGTCTGGGCAGTCAGAAAGCAAACTAGTAGCCTATGTTTACATAATGGTGCTCAGCATGGGGCATGGATCTACATAAGACCTTTTAAAAAGGCTTAAGAAAAAAAGAGGACTTCTAGACCCCCCAAAATGGGAGTCAAACACAGCTTCTTTGTAGCTGCATTTTTTTTTCAGAAAGGCTCTGTTTTTGGTAGAGCAAACAGTCAGGGTCTTGTTGATGGGTCCTAGCCATGCCTACTTAGCATTAAAAAAATGCTCCTTGCCAGAAAAGGATTTCAAATACATAATTGTAGTAGGAAACTGCTTGTTTGTTCCCAGCAGTTCAGTCCAAAAATAATCACACAGAAACTGTATTATTTGCAATACTGGTTAGCCAATATCTTAAACATATTTCTGGCTAACTCTTAAATCCTAAACTAACCCATCTCCATTAATCTGTCTATTGACACAAGACTATGGCTTACCAGGTAAAGTTCCAGCATCTGTCTCTGGCAGAGCTACATAGCTTCTCACTAACTCTGTCTTCTTTCTCCCAGCATTTGGTTTAGTTTTCCCTGCCGATCTCTGTTCTTCCTTGCTTTGCTATAGGTTCAAAGTAGTTTCTTTATTAACCAATGGTATTCACAGCAGACAGGGAAATCCCACATCATACAATAGGGCAGATTCAGACATAAAAGACCTCAAAACTAGACAAATATGTTCAAAAAATGTACATAGGCTTGGGAGAGAGAGGAAAAAGAGTGTAGACTATTATTAAAAGAAATAAATAGTTTTAAAAAATAAAACAAAGTCTTTAAAGAGGCAGTAAAAGTAATATAAAAGAGTACAGTCAGTCATAGATTAAAGGAGTAAAGTAAAATAAGCCATGTAAAGATTGAATATACATCTTTGTCTGGATTATGTATACTATTGTGTTTCCTTTGAATTTTTTTTACTACAGAGAGACATTTGATTCTTGGGGTTGCTAACTTAAACCAACAGAAAGGCATCTTGACTTCAAAATTTGGGTATAAGGATATGTTACTTTAGAAAAGAGATTCTGCGTTTGTTTCCACAGAAGATGAGAACCTGTGGATTTCTTCTAGGTTAATGTGGTTTTATGGAACAAGATCCCCCAAAAGGTCTCCATAAAAATACTTCACTTAACAAACAGCAAGAAGACATTTAGAAAAAAACTATGCCTGAATTCCCAAAATATTTTTTATAAATGTTTATTTTCATTTAAAGGGGGATATGATATATAGAGATAAATATTTTACATTGGTGTGGACTTTGGTCTATTGTTACAAATTTAAGGTCAATTTGATATACTGTGTATATGTATTTCTGCTCTTGTTTAAGGTATTGTATTTTGTAGCTCATTTAAAAATGTATTATACAGTTAAAAAATACAGATTAATAAAAAGTCATCTATAATAATCAAACTTTTAGTCTTGTTAGTTGGGTTTTGAGATATACAGAAATATATTTAAGTTAGATAATCTTTAACACTTCAAAGGCCTACAGAATATGATATTTAAAAGATTTTAAGAACTTAGACATTTCCTGACATGTCTGCTTCTGGCAGCACCAATTACTTCAGAGAGTTGACAGGCACTGAAAAAACTCATTATAGATTTTGCCTTCAATGTGACAAGGCTAGCCATTTGGGTAAGAAACTCTTCTTGTTGGACTGCTTAATTGTATGCTGAATGAACAGGACACGCGGAACACAGAGAAAACTGCTAAACTTTGCAAAAGATGGGACCTACGTTCAGGATTCCTGCTTCACAGTGGAAACTGCCAGACATTCTGCAGGACACAGAAGAAAGCAACTAATGAACTTTGCCATTACAATGCAGAACTGATCTTCAAATTTCCTGTTTCATAAAAAAAAAAGTCTGCTGGATACTATTGGCCTGTAGGCTGAAGATGTTGGATTTCCAACACTACAGATGAATTTTGGGTGATTGTCCAGCAGAGAGATGTTTCTGTCAATTCTGGAGTTTTTGAAGTTGCTTACAATGAACTTCCTGTTAACTTAGGCAATATTATGTCATTCTGGAGTCTTTGAAGATTTGAAGAAAGATAGTTAAATTTTCCTTAGTTATGATAAAAGATAAATTACATGTGATACAAAAGACTAAATATTGTAATTCTTGCTTGATATCTGTTTTGTTATATGTAATTTTATTATGTTAAAGTTAAAAAAATTACTTTCTGTTTAGACAGAAATGGGAAGATGATGTGGGATGTCCTTCTGTATTTGTGTTGCTCTTATTGGTTAATTAATAAAAATACTTTTGCCTATGGCAGGGTAGAATATAGCCAGGCTGGAAAAGATATATAGAGAAGAGTAGACAGACTCAGGAAGACATCATGTAGCTGCTAAAGAAGAAAGACACCCTGACATGTTATTAGTAGCCTACAGCCTTGTGACAATACATAGATTAATAGAAATAGGTTAATTTAAGAGTTAGCTAATAAGAATGCACTAAAACTATTGGCCAAAAGTGTTGTAATTAGTATAATTTCTGTGTGATTATTTGGGTCTGGGAAGCTGGGAAATAAACAAGCAACCTCCATTTATATGAGTGGATAACTGTGGGTCTCGTAGGAGGCAGCTATCATAGACTGAAGACAGGTAGCCCCCCCTTTCAAACTAAAGAAGCAGGCTGGTCAACCTGGAGTTCTGAACACTTCATCTCCATTTTCTGCATGATATTTGCTGCCAATCCCACTGTATGCCACAGCAGGACATAGAAGACCAGCATTTCTATTGGCAATGTCTCTCTATTACAAGAAAGTGTAAAACCCAATGTCATTATTGCCCATAATCTGAGAAGAACAGCTTTCTGCAAAGTGCTTGCTAAGTATGACAGACACACCTTGAACCCCTGGCCTTAGGAATCAGTTATTTTACAAATGCTTTATTCATGAATGTGAACATTTCATGTTGCTTAGGTTTTTCCTATTAATGACTGTGTTTTATTAGTTCAGAAAATACCATCTTATGCCTTCTATATTCTAAGTGTGGTTCTTCATTGCTGACCTGTTAGTCATTACCAAGCTTCTGCCTCTACAGAGCTTCCAGGAAAGGAAAAATTTAAGATAAATTATTAAGGTATAATAGTGCATAAGCAGGTGATAAACATCACAGAGGAAATAAGTCCTGAAAGCAAAGTGAGGAGATAGGGAAGAAGAAAGGTTTGACCACGTGGTATGATCAGTTGTGGTCTATAATGATATCATATGCAGGAGAAGGCACAACTCTGCAGCTACCTACAGCTAGGATGACCTCAGTAGGATCCTTTTCAGAATCTTGTTCATAACACAATGCACAGAATGGGGGTAGGGAGATAAGTAAAAGAATTATCAGGCAACTTTGGGTTTTTGTCAAGACCTTGATTTTTTATCTGAAGTACAAGAAAATCCTTGGAGGACTTTAAAGTGGGAGTAACAAGATCTAGTTTAATATTTTTAAAAGACCTTTCTGACTCCAATATTGAGACTAAACTCCAGAGGACAGAGGTAAACCTGGAATCTTGTATTTTCTGACAATTAAGATAAAATGTATTTTTGTAAAATAAATTATCACTGGCGGGCACAGGGTTGTAACTATATATTCTCTCTTCAAATGCTTCCCTGTGGCTCCCTAGAAGCAGATCCTTTACTAAGTCACCCCATAAGCTTACCAGCCTTTGAAACTGGATCAGTTTTCATCAGAATATTCTAGGTGTGGTGTTCATTGCTTTTGAAAATAAAAAAAAATGAAAAGAACCTGTGACCTCAAGGTCTTTTTATGTAAGCTTAAAATAAAGTTTTTCCAAATGCCTAAAAAGATAATAATTTTGAGAATGCTAATTAATATCATAATGACCTTTGTAAAAGAAAATATCTTAAATTGCTCCCAGCATAGAGTAGGATTTCTGGTAAGGGTGGCAGCGACCATGCTTCTGCATACAGGAAAGTGACAGGATACTTGAGAGACCTCTCTCATTTACAAAGAAAGAAATATTTCTAGCTCACACAGCTATGAAGTACCAGAGGTGGAATTTTCTTGAGTTGAGCTAAAACCTCCTTTCTTGGCTGTCAGTGGAGTATTCTATATGAAGGAACTCTAGCCAGGTGGACCATGGCAAATATGACTCTGGAAGGTCCTGTTCTTCTAAATTCCCTCTACCTTGATAAAACTCATTAGGTTGCCTTCCTAAATCTAGCCACCAAGGTCTGTTCCCTTATTTATCTACTTCCTCCTCCTGAGGTTGACTACCAAGGTCCAATGAGCAAAATATTAAAGTTCAGCAATCAAAATTCTCCTTTGGTTGAGCTAAATAGCATACCCAATAAAAATTAAAAACCTCATCCTAAAATGAGGTTTCTCCTTTTACCTTTACAAATTGCTAACTTCCCCTGCATCACACCTGTCTCCTCTCTATCCAGAGGCAGCCCTTTGTCCTTCCAAATACTGTTTTCTCCCTCGTTTATTCACTTCCTCTTCTCCCTCATCCTCTATCTCCTGTCTTTGTCTCTTTTACCCTGCTTGTTGTTTATATCTAAGTTTTCATATTACCAATGAAGACTCAGAAGTCAGATGTTGGAGTGAAAACCTGATAGATCAAGGAAATAGAGGAGGAATTACCAGCTGGCCTTCCCTTTTTCTTAACCAGAGACCCAGCAAGTTTATTTCTCCCACACACATCCCCATACATCCCAGATCAAAAAGACCACTAAATTCTTCCATAGTCCTTTCTGTGTCTCTCTACCTATGTCCCTGGGTCATTCGAGCTCTCTATGGCTAATTCTTGGTTGATTACTTAGCTCTATAATCCAAGGTTAATTTTATTAAAACTGTTTCAGAGTTTCACAGTGCGATGAAGTATCTCATGACATTTCCTCTTTATGTCTAAATAAAAATGAAAAGTTTTAACACTGTAAAGCTATAAACAATAAAAATCATTATCAGATATTGTCTAATTAAAAAGGAAAGGTTTTAATTCTAACACAGTGAAACTAAACACCATAAGAACATTTATCAAGTAAGAATTACAATTACAATGCCCAGTCCATTTGTATTTGGCAAATTCAGAGAAAATACTCTATTATCTAGCCTACTGTTGTAAATCCAAAGTTTTAGACCTAAACAATTTTCTATCATAACTTGTATTACCAACCTAAAAATATCTTTTTACACCTTAAAACATTTAATTAGATAAACAAGTTTCAATGTCTTTTAATCTTATACTCTTTATTACATCTCTTTTGTGAGTTTCTTTTCTGAATTTGGTAACAAGGAAAACTGTAACTATAACTATCAAGTCTTCTACCCCATCAGAGACCAAAGATGGATAGATAAACTATTACCTGAGAAAAACAGGAAGTGCAGAACAAACAACTTCCAAAACCATAGAAATGACAGAGACGGCTGGTTGTCTGGACAGTCACCCAGGGTTCTTCTGCAGTGTTGGGTATTCAATCTTCAGCTTACAGGCATGGAATATCTGACAGACTTTTCTGTGAAGCAGGAATTTTGAAGGACTGTCTTACCTTTTCTTGAAAGATTCAGCAGTCACCTTATTTTGTGTCCTGCATGCCCAGTTTGGACAGTGTAGTATCAGCAGTTGAAGCAAGGACAGTTTCTTGCCCAGTGACTGACTTTTACACAATGAAAACAAATTCCATATGGATGTTCCTCAATGCCCATCATCCTTTTTTGAAGTTAATTGGTGCTGCAAGGAGCAGATGTCTCACTGTCATAAAACAACTTATGCTATTCAAAATATTAATGCATACTCTATAGATTTCTGAAATGTTTAAAGACCAGCTATCTATCTAAAACGCATGAGGCTGAATAAAACTTACTTCTATCTACACTTAAACTCTTACTACAAGTTTGATTGTTATCTTAATTATCCTGGACAGTTTGTAATAGTAGCCTTCAAGGAATAGAATTTTATGTTACAATTTTAAATGAGTTGCATGGATAGAGGACCTTACAGTGTGTTGTAACAAAAAATAACCTCAAATTTGTATCAATATATAAATGTCCATACCAATGAACTCAAATAGTTGAGACTACTAGTTGAATTTCAGTTCAGCAGTAGATTCCCTAATCTAACCATTTATCCTACCATTCCTATATTCCTCCTTTTTTTCTGTTTATCCCTTATCCCCATTTTTTCAACCCTATTTAGAATAGAAAGAAAAATAGAAAAGAATAGAAAAGAATAGAAAGACATCCCAATCTAACCTTTTTGTTTAGTTTCCTCGCTGACTATGACCAATAATAACTTGCAGCTGAACCTAGACAATGACAAACACCCATAACCCAGCAAATAACCCCAAACCATGAACCTCAACTCTCAGGAATGTGGGTGTCATGTTCTTAAAATTTCTCCATATTGTCTGAGATTAACAACATCTTTAGAGGACCCTGCAAAAATTGAGATAATGGTAAAATCCTGAGAGAGCTAGCTATATCAGTTGTTATCCAGTCTCTGTGTGATGAGAAGGTACAGGGTTTATCTGAAGTCCTTAACTGAAGTAGTTTGTATGAGACTGGACCACCTTGGCTAACTGCTTTAAAGTTGTCTTGAGCACTCTGTAGTTTGAAGCTCATCTTCAGGTGGTATTTATCAGCTTAATGGTGTTATCACAGTCCAGGTGAATTTGTCATTGCAGGGCTCCATCATCTTTTTAGAGACTTCAGGGTCACTATCAAGAATGGTAAGGATTCACTGCCGAAACTTAAATATTTTAAATGTCATGTGCCACAGATCCCTGATAAATTAAAGGATCACAATCTGTTAAATATATCTGGGGTATACAAAATAGTTCCTTGTTACCTGCTTCAGATTCAGGCCTGAAAATGCATACCAGAAGAGCTAGATTACGCTTATTTCTAGAACTAGTTAGTACTCTATATAACCCTTAATATTCTGACAGATATCATAAATTATGAGATAATATTTTTCTTTAAGAAAAGGTGTAAAGAATCAAAATAAAACCAAAGGATTATGAAATTAGTGACAATGAATAGTCCCTTAATTTTGGTTTTCTTCTGTCCCATACCAGATGGCTCTTCTGACATGAGACAGGTTTTGCATTTTCCTTTAACAAGTATGCTTGGGTTTAATAAAGGAGAGATCCATGTTCTAACTCTAAAGACAGCTTTGGTTTTTGTTTGAACTGGGTCCACACAAAAACCATCTGCCTTTTATGTTTGTGTAGTGCAGTAAAAACAAGAATTTGAGATTTCTGAAATCCTACTCTGTTGGAGGTATGCTATAATATTGGACAAATTTTTTCTTTTTCTTGGGACGCTTTCTCTGGATAATTCATTACTCTTCTTCAGATGTCTCATTTGTCCAGTGGTCTTTAGATTTTTTAGTCAGATGCTTTTATTCTCCTGGAAAAACAAAAACAAAACCCTGTCCCAAACCTAACTTTGGAAATTCTCTTTCTTTCTCTGGTTATATCTTTGTTAAGGCACATGATTTTGAGCAAAAAAATATTATCTTTTAATAATAAAAATGTTTTATATATATACATATGTATATATAAAGTTTTTTATTTGTATAAATAAATTATATATAATATAAATTATGTATATATACCTGCTCTGGCTTTAGCAAAAGGTACTACAATTTCTGCTGGGTCTATTCCTGCTAATTGATGAAGTCTCAATTTTCCTTTCAGAATCAACTCAGAAATCTTTTCTACATTGGTCTTTATTTTTTTTCTTCTGTATGGTAAAAATATTGATTTTAGGATATTTTCTTATCTCTGCATGATAACTTTTGTAGGAGAATGAGAAGAAGGTAGTGTGGCTATGATACAACCATATTCTGGATCTGAGTGATCCACATGTGCTTCCTGTATTTTTTTCTACCAAAGCCAATTCTCTCCTAGCCTGAGCTGATAATCTTCTTGAATTGTTTAAGTCCTTATCATCTCATAAGGTTTAAAATAAATTACTTAGATCATGAGCTGTAGTGGGGAGCTGCGGGCAGGCCTGCTTTTCATCCTGCCCGGCTCCCACATGGTTAGCTTTTACCCCGAAATAACAACACACAAATTGTATTCTTTTAAACACTGCCTGGCCCATTATTTTCAGGCTCTTACTCACATCTTGACTAACCCATATCTAATAATCTGTGTAGCACCACAAAGTGGTGCCTTACCAGGTAGATTCTAGCGTGCGTCCATCTTGGGCTGGAGCTTCATCGCATCTGGCATCTCTCTCTGAGGAGAGGCACGGCAGTCTGCCTAACTTAGGAGAGGCGTGGCATCTTACTGATCCTTCTACCTCACTTCCTCTTCCTGTTCTGTCTACTCCACCCACCTAAGGGCGGTCTATCAAATGGGCCAGGCAGTTTCTTTATTAGCCAATGGGAATCCTCCATCAATGAGCTATTAATCAGTTGTGGTCCATAGCCAGTTAATATTTCCCTGTAGTTTTTGAAAATCATATAAAGTTTGTAATTTACCTCTCCTTCTGGATCTGATCCTATTCTATTTACAACTGGAGCCAGTCTTTTTTAAAAAAAATACCACTCTAGGCTTTTTGGGGCCTTGTATAATCTTAGTAAATGACTCAGACCTATTCCCTGATTGAATCCTCAATTTTGTCCCACATATTCAAAGCTGCTAAACCACATAGGACTAAGGTGTGTCCATTATATCCAATCTGTCTTTGCAAGTCATCATATTGACCTTCATGAAGATGCTAGTCTAGGAACTTATCAACACCTTTACCCTACTTCACTTTTCTATGCCCCTAGCTTCCTCTTTCCATCATGTTCTCCCTTGTAACTGAGGACCAGTTTCCATTATTGCTATAGCTAAATCTTTCCCATCTTGGGGAATAATTTTGTTTCCTGTTGCCCATGAATTTAACATCTGATTCACATAGGCTAAATGTATGCCACATGAAATGACACTTCTTTGTGTCTCATAGAATTTTATATTTCTGTAGTATTCCATTTAACTGTTACAGAATCTTCGGGTGCTTATCATCTACTGATCATTCTTGCATAGTAACTAGATAAACTAAGGTTGGTTTCTAATAACCTTGGACCACCCCTCCTCAGTTTTATCATGCAGTGTGCAGTAGGTTCTGATCTAAATTCCTCTGCCTGTGTCTGAGTATTTTTTCTTATTTCTTTAGTAGAAATTTCTAAGACTTGTATATTATCAATAGTAAGTTATTCTAAGGCTTGTACCTTATCAGTCAATTTTTCACATTTGACGCAGTTATCAAACCTCTTTTGTAAGGACAAAATATGAATTAACAAATGGACAGTAATGATAAAGGACATTTGTCAACCCCACCTAAGTCGGTTATCCCTTCATTTATGTTTTCTGTTTTCAAGCCATCTATAGTTGTATTATACAGAGTTCTAACTCCCTGCCTTGTGATATTTCCCATTCTTAGCATGGAAAAGATTTTTTTCTTTGTGCTTCCCAGGTGCATTATCGAATTTGCTTACTTTTCAGTTTGTCCATAGCAGCAGCTGCTGCAATGTCAATGGTGGCAGTGGCAGCAGATGCAGAAGCCTGAGTGAACAGAGTATCCTGGGTATACTTGTACAGGACTAGGGGCTGCAAAAGTCTGTGCTGTAGTATAAGCAGGTGTTGTGACACATGCAGCATCAGCCTGGGGAGTGGTTGCACCTGCTGCCATGCCTTCCTCATCATTAGTGAGTCTACATCCAGAACCATAATACAAAATGAACTTTTTCTTCCTTAAGTTGCTCTTAGTCCTCATGACAGAAAGTAACGAAAACACAGGACTCTGTTGACAGAGTTGCCTTAGCTATTGTGACCAGTGTTGTAATAAACAATGACGGACAAATATCTTAGCAATGGAGTATTGTTGGTGATTTTAGACTTGGGGACCTCCATACTGAGTTGGCTAGACCAGTTTACATTAATACTAGCAGTTTATAAATATTAATTTTGTTTTACACTCTGCATGCTTGCTGTTAGTTGTTTTCTCATTGACTACCATTCTGACAGAATGAGGTGGAATCACAATGTAATTTTGATTTGTATGTCCTTGATGAATAGAGAGGTTAAAACATTTTCATGTGTTTATAGGCAATTGTTGTTATTGGTGCAGAGAAATGCTATAGTGCTGGCTAGTTTTATGTCAACTTGACACAAACTGTAGTCATCCAAGAAGAGGGAATCTCAAGTGAGAAAATACCCCAGTAAGATAGACTGAAGGCAAGCCTGTAGTGCAAATTTTTAATTAGTGATTGATAAGGGAGGGCCTAGTCTTTTGTGGGTTGGTCATTCATAAGCTGGTGGTCCAGGGTTCTATAAGAAAGGCAGGTTGAGTAAGCCATGGATAAAAAAATCCGTAAACAGTACCCCTCTGTGGCCTCTGTACCAGCTCCTGACTCCAGGTTCCTGCCCTTCTTGAGTTCCTGTCCTGACTTCCCTCAGTGATAACCAGCGATATAGAATCATAAGTCTTACAAACCCTTCCCTCCTTGAGTTGCTACTGGTCATGGTGTTTCATCACAATCATAGTCATCCTAACTAAGACAGCTATCATTTTATGTTTATTTTATATCCTGCCAATTTGTTGAAAAACCATCAACTCTAATAAGAGTTTTGGGAGTCTTTGGGTATTTTCTATAAAGAATCATATCATTTGCAAAGAAAGAGTACTTTGATTTCTTTTTCTATTTGTTTCTGTCCCATTTTCCTCTTTTCTTAAGGGTTCAAGCACTGTAAAAATGGGGGAATTCTGTGGGAACTTTTTCAGCCAATAGCCTTTAAGATACCAGCCCACTTGGGTGTGGTCTCTTCTACTATAAATGCAGCCATAAAGTTTGCAGTCTGGCTTTCTCAGCTGCAGAGGTTCCTGTTCGCTGGTCATGTAGAGAACTGTGATCTGTGAGTGTACCCCTCAATAAAGAGCTCTTTATTATACTCAATTCTGAGCTAGTGTGGGACTACTTTATAGCGTCCATCTACAGCCATAAGTGGTCATCTTTGCCTTGTTCCTGATTTCAGTGGGTATGCTTTGGTCTTTTTCCATTCAGTGTGACTTTGATGAGGATATTTGATGTGAAGACTTTTTATTTACAATGAGGTATCTTCTTTTTATTCATAGGCTTCTCAGTGATTTATCATGAAGGCTTATTTTACATTTTCAAAAGCCTTTCCTCTGCCTGCTGTGACATTCATGTGGTTTCTCTCTTTCAGTCCACATGTGTGATACATTATGTCCATTAAATTGAATATATTGAAACAACCCTGTAACTCTTGAGTTAAGTCAATTTGATCACAGTTAATGAACTTTTTGATGTGTTCTTTGTTGTTGTTGTTGCTTTGAGTACTTATTAGTATTACTATAATTAAATTTTTTGAGATGACATCTGTATACTGATGTTTCTGACACAGTTGGGAAAGTTGAGTGCTTCTCGCAATCACCCTATAACCTTCATCTGTCCTCAGAAGGACACCAATGCTGAAAATTAGAACAATTCAAAGTGGAAACAGAAACTTAACACACTGACTACGTTGCCGAAGTGATTGTGGTACCACAAGCAGTGCAGTAAGTTCACCATGCATCCATCTTTTCTGTAAAACAGTCTGCTACCTACTTTCTTCCTTCCATCATTTCCTCCTCTCTCTCCTCTAACCAGCCCTTCTCTTTTGTTCCTCCTTTCCTTATGTTCCCATGAAAGATTAAATGTTTTTCCAGCTTTATCAAGGCTGTTTCTCAACAACCCAAGATTGAGACCTGGAGGTAGTAATATCTGATTCAAAGCTGTCACCATTCCCTGGGACCTATGTAAAAGACTGACCTGAAGGTGGTGGCTGATCTCTTGTTTGAGTTTAGTGTGGAAGCATTATATGACAATTTTTTTGTGGCTATGTTCAAAGGGAAGTTTAATCCATGATTTTTTTTTCATTGTCTTGTTTCTTGTTTAGACACCAGGGTAAAGCTTTGTAAAATTAGGTTGGTAGCTTTTATTTCTATTTTATGGGAAATTTTGAAAATGATTAATGTTTGTTTACCTTTAAAGGTCTGATGTAATTCAGCAGTGTATTCTAAACTTCTTACAAAAGGGAGAGTTTTCATTACAATTTCAATCTTGTTGCTCGTTATAGATCTGTTTAAATTACTGATCTCATCTTAGCTTACTTACTAATACATATACACCTAGAATACAGCCAATTTTTTTTACAGATTTTTCAATTTAATGGAATAGGTATGTCCTTATGATTTCCAGAGTTTCATTGGTATATTTGTTTCATCATGAATTTTGTAAGCTTAAATATACTTTTTTAAAATAAGGTTGACAACGAGTTTGTCAATTTTATTTAGTTTTCCAGAGAACCAGGATTTATTTTCTTGATTCTTTGCATTATTTTCTCTGTTTCCATTTCATTAATTACTGCTTTTATTTTATGATTTCTTTTTATCTA
This sequence comes from Arvicola amphibius, assembly GCF_903992535.2. Taxonomy (NCBI): domain Eukaryota; kingdom Metazoa; phylum Chordata; class Mammalia; order Rodentia; family Cricetidae; genus Arvicola; species Arvicola amphibius. The sequence continues at coordinate 52,383,232 of NC_052051.1, forward strand.
TTGATTTAGGATTGGCTTGTTTGAGTTTTGTTTTTTGTTTTTAGTTTTTGCTTTGTTATGTTTTAATTTATGCCCTTTTTAGTTTTAAACATGATCATTTTTTAAAATTCATTGCTGGGATTTCATCTAGTTTATCACATTGGAGAACATTATTATGGCATCAATATTTTCTGAGAGAATCAATCACATTGCTCTGAATATTTGTGTTCTTTGTATTTTTACATTGATGCTTGTGCAGTTGTGGTGAGGTCATTGATCATATTTTTTCAATAACCATTATTCTTTCAGGGGAAATTTCACAATATTGGAAAGAGGTTATATATAGGGGCATTAAAGCATCATTATTCTGTGCTAGAAAGGCATTAAGGTCAATCAGGTTCAATGTCTAGCACTCCCTGAGTCTGCCACTCATGGATTCATTTAGGCTAGTGAGTCAGTGATCCTAAAGGTTGTCTTCCTCCTACTTCCAGCCTACAGTTGTACACTGCTATGCCAGCCTCTTTTACATGGGTGCTGAACTCAGATCTTCATATTTACTTGGCAAGCATCTAACCAACTGAGCCATTTCTGCAGCCCTTAACCCTCTGTTTTATTATTTGCTTTATTTTTTGTACACCTGACTGTGAAATAAATACTGTTTCAGCTTTTCTCTAAGAATTTCAGTTGCTCCTGAAGGACTTCATTCTCTCTATCCAGAGTATCTCCCATTTTAGGAGCACAGATGACCACAAAATATCCACAACCCTGTAAATGCCACCTCTCATGAAAGAAGGCCTCATGCAAGCTGTTTCATAATAGCCACCTTCAGTCCGCCTTCCATTTCCTACATACCTCATCATAAATTTCAAGATAATTTGTCAGAATATCAATAAGAAACCCTTCAGGATTGTCTGAAAAAGAATCAAATGATAGCAATTATTTCAAAGAACGGTGCTAGGTAACCTGACGGTCCTCTTATTACCTGCTGAAAACTTATGTATCATCCTTCAGACTGACTCTTCCACTTAAAGACATGAAGAAGGCAAACCCAGGCAGGCAGCTGCTAATTTGAAACCAGTGAGTTCAGGGAAGCCAAGAATTCACAGCCACAGGATGGAACTCTCTCAGGGGTCTCCACCAGGACTCCTCTCATTAGGACTGTGCAGGGGGATTGCTTTCAAAGCTGCCAGTCATGTGGGAAATGGGGCAAAGAGAGGCAACTGACCAGAAAACTAACCTTGAGTCTCAGCAGACAGATTTGGGGTAATGTTGGGTGGACCAAGCTGTTGGAAAGAAAAGACTGTAAATGTTAATGAAATAGGAAGCTCGTCCTGTTCCCATACAGACCTGCCACCAAGAGAAAAGCTTACACTAAGAAGGAGAAGTGTAGCTGTTCTATGAAAAATATCAGGGTTTTTATTCTCTGAGATTTGCATCTAAGCAAAGTCAATTGATTTTACAAATAACAAAACAAACACATTCCCTGCCCCGCAGTGGTACAAAAGAGATTTGGAAATGAGTTTTCCTTTTCTGTTAAATTGAAGAATGAAGAACTGAAGCAATGGACTCACTGATTTATTCTCAGGATGAATAAAGTAAAGGAAATTAGGGAAATTAGGCAGGATTGATGTAGGGATACTGAGAACCATCCCCATCCTCCAGAAGATGGTGTCAATGTAAGGTATGGTCCCCAAATGGAAAGATTTCCTAAAATGCTGGTGTCAGGAGAGGAGTTAGGCATGGAGAGAAGAGGGGCAGAATAAGCACCAAGGACCAGATACTCCAAAATTGTCAAGTTGACACCTTTGGCCATCAACTCAGTAGTAAATCTCCCTGTGTTAGCTTCAGTTCTATCGTTGTGATCAAACATCCTAACAAGAACTGGAGAGATGTCTCAGTGGTTCAGAGCCCTGAATGTTCTTCCAAAAGACCCAGGTTCTATCCCTACCACCCACATGGTGTCTCTCAATCATCTGTAATTCTAGTCCCAGAGGATCCAATAACCTTTTCTGGTCTCCGTGGATACCAGGCACATATGTGGTATGCATACAAACATGCAGGAGAAACAGCCACACACATAAATAGATTAAACTACTTTCAAAAACCACCCTAAGCACAAACAACTTAAGGAAAATGGCTGATTATAGCTCAGAAGTAAGAATTACAGTCCATCACAGCAGGGAGGGAAGGGTTGCAGGAGCTCAAAGCATTGACTACACCCCATCACAAGACTTCCACAAAGCAAAAAACAGACCCATGGACTCAAGTTTCTGCTCAGCTCCCCTCCTTCTTCCATTTTCCTACGGTCCAGGATCTCCTGTCCAGGAATAATCCTGTTTCCAACTGACAGTTGTGAACTGTCACAATGGACCCTCCCTTCAGCTTTCTTTAGGGGTATAACCCCCTGGTGTGTCAACCATGTGCTAGTGTGTGACCCATGTGCATACGGGCAGCAAAAATTGGACTCAGTGAGCTATTAAATAAAAGGGGGGCATTTCTGGAAGAGTGTTGGAGGAATGAGAACCAGATAATGAGGAGTTAGGGGGATGGTGGTGGGTGAATATAACAAAAACTGAATTATATGCATATATGAAATTCTCAAAGAATTGACACATCATATTTTTCAAATATGGGTCTTCCCACATCAAATAGCATAGTCAAGACATCCCCTAAGGGCATGCTCAAAGGCCCATGTACCATATGAGTCTATATTCTGTAAATTAACATGACCATCAAAGCTTCTAGTACCATAATTATCTGTATAAGTAGGCAAAGGTAGAAAACAGAATTTTTGAAACTTTAACATCTTACCACAAATGACTTTTAAGACACATAGAGTACTTTTGCTTTTAAAGACAACTCCACTCTCAAATGGAAAAAATGTAAGAAATTAACACTAACACCAATAAGTGAAGCACTGCCATTCTTATAAATTATTATATAATAATATAATTGTATAATATTATTATAAGATAAGCATAAATTAATATGACCCTTTTATCTTGACACATGCTTCAAGAAAGTTTATCGGAAACACAATTTTTTTTCTCATTTTTTTAATTAAAAATTTCCATCTCCTCCCCTCCTCCTCCCCCTTCCCTCCCCTCCCTTCCATCCATACCCCCACTCTGCCCCTCTCCAAGCCAAAGAGCCATCAGGGTTCCCTTCACTATGTTAAGTCCAAGGTCCTCCCAGCTCCCCCTAAGTCCAGGAAGGTGAGCAACCAAACTGACAAGGCTCACAGTGAGCCCGTCCATGCTGTAGAGTTCATGTTCATTGCCATTGTCCTTGGTTTCTCAGTCCTCCTCCACCGTCAGCCACATTCAGAGAGTCCGGTTTGGTCCCCTGTTCCATCAGTCCCATTCCGACTGGACTTGGTGGTCTCCCGTTAGATCTGTCCCACCGTCTCTATGGGTAAAAGCACTCCTCGCGGTCCTGACTTCCTTGCTCACTTATATTTTTACTTATTTACGATGTGTAGATGTGGTGTGTGGCAGGGTGGGGAGTGGAGGACACAAGCGTGTGATGGGAGATGTGAGTTGAGGCCAGAGAATAGCTTCTGGAGTTCATTCTCTTCTTCTAGGGTCCCTGGGATCTATAGCAGGTGGCTAATCTAGACATAAGTCACCTTTATCTATGCAGCCATCTTGCCAGCAAAAAAGTTTTAAATAAGATTGAAAACTCAGGGTGGTAACTTTCGGGACCTGACCCTGAAGGAACGGTGGCTGCATTTATTTGCTACTGAAATGTTTGTAGATTTTAAACACAGCTATTTTGACATAACATGAAGTGACTTTAAAAAGCTGACTACTGATTTGACCTCCAATTCCAACAGTGTGTAGGGTGCCTTAGTTCTTCCTATAATCACCCCCACTGGAGGGAATTAAATGACAAAATGTTCTACTTTATTTTTAATCTTCCAGATAACAAAACAAAGTCAGTCAGCAAGCAGGTGAGCCTGGGTTTCTATTGGCATCTGTCAAATCCTAGTGACCTTGAGATTCTGATTGGAAAGCTGCCTAGGGCCATTCCACCAAGGAAAAAAAAAATAAAGCCCAAATCCACCTGAGGAAAATAGAATGGAAACCCCAGCATTAAACGGGGAGCCCAAAGTGCATCCTCTCTCACCACAGTATGTGGGTAAAAAGGAGACTGTCTCACTGTGCTGAGACAGAGTGAAAGAAGGCAGATGGTGAGCAGATTTCCCATGAGAATATGTAGCCACAGTTTTCAAAAATATTTCTAGCTAGAAAATTCTCGAGCTGAGAAAACTAAGTTATTTAAGCTGTTGGTTGGGAATGTCCTAGTCAAGATCAGAAGCAGAGATAAATTCTCTCTGGGGACACTCGGCATCAAACTGGTCCTTACACAATTCTCACAAATGAAGCTTCAGGAAACACACACCCAGAGTCTAATGTCACAACACATCCTGAGAATTGGCCAGCCAGAAACTAGAAACACCAAGCATCAGAAATCAGAGTCCCTCTCACTGAAAAAGAAAGACCGGCAGGGCATGGCATAAGAGTTAATGAACAGCCGGGCGGTGGTGGCGCCCCGCCTTTAATCCCAGCACTCGGGAGGCAGAGGCAGGTGGATCTCTGTGAGTTCGAGGCCAGCCTGGTCTACAAGAGCTAGTTCCAGGACAGGCTCTAAAAAAGCTGCAGAGAAACCCTGTCTCGAAAAACCAAAAAAAAAAAAAAAAAAAAAAAAAAAAAAAAAAAAAAAAAGAGTTAATGAACAATACATCTAAAAGTAAAGAAAGTTTGGAATCAAGATGGAGGAACAAAGAATTATAACAATCAAACTGGAGCCTCTGAATGTGGGTGACAGTTACATGACTGGGGCACACTGTGGAGCCACTGACGGTGGCACCAGAATTTATCCCTACTGCTTTACTGGCTTTTGGGAACCTTTGGGTTGATAGCTTGCTCAGCCTAGATATAGTAGGGAGGGCTTTCCCCAAAGCAATGTGCCTTACCCTCTCTAAGGAGTGGATGGGGGCTGTGGAAGTTAGGTGTCACAAACTTACAGGGAAGAAAGGGGAGAAGTGGTAGCTGGGACTGGTATGTATAATGAAAAAAAAATAGTTTGCCTTCTTTTAAAAAATTAAAGAAAAAATAAAAAAATCAAGCAAATAAATTGGGCATTTAGGTTCACACCCTTAATTCCAGCACTCAGGAAGCAGAGACAGGTGGATCTCTGAGTTCGAGGCCAGCCTAGGCTACAGAGCTAGTTTCAAAACAGCCAGGGCTATGAAGAGAAACTCTATCTCAAAAAACAAAATCAAAACCAAAAAAGAATCAAACAAATAGCTGCAAAGGCATGAAGAACCTGAAAATCTGGCTCAACAATTCTGTCTTGCCAACAATCCTGACTATCAGAGTTTGATCACCAGACAGACAGACAGACAAAGACAGAGAGAGAATAGACTCCTGCAAGTTGTCTTCTAACCCCATCAATATTTGCACTACACATGCATGCGCACACACACACAAACACATGCATGTGCACATGTGCACAAACACACATACACACACAAGAAAGAAGAGATAATTTTTTAAAGTATAAAATATTATTAGAAGTAAAATATAATCACTGAAAGAAAAACAATGTGCAACTCCATTGATCAGATGCAGATGATGAAAACAGCGGAGTGGAGTTTTGCACTAACTGAGTCCTTTGGAATGACAGAAGGCAATGCTTAAGGTATGAAATTTGAGGAAAGATAAAGAAATAGTGAAGGCAGAACAAAAAGTGCTGACAATGTCACGTTGAAGTTTCAGACAGAAATAAGAGAAAATTGAAGGAGCAATAGTTTTAGAAGTGATTAAAAGTTTGCAGAAATTAAAAAACAGGTTGCAAGATTTGATGAGCCCAAATAATAAATTCTCAAGAAGGTTTAAGTCGTAGTGGTAGACAGCTAAAGTAACTCCGTGTGACTCCCGTCTGAAACAGAAGAAACAGATGAATTGCTATAAAAGCACTCCAAGGCAGCTAGACAATATTCCCAGTTGATGAGTTATGAATATTTTTATTATCATTGTGAATGCATGATATGTGTTTGTGGGTGCGGATGGTACGGTGCACACGCAGTGGTCAGAGGGAAGCCTTCCTGTGTCAGTTCTTTCCTCCCACGTTTATGTGGGTTCTGTGGATTGACCTCAAGTTGTCTTGGGCAACCAGGGCCTTTATCCACTGAGCTATCTCTCCCTTTTTTAAAAACATTATTCTACTCTTCCTTTTATATTTTTTACTTATCATTACTATGTGTATGCATAATATATGGGTATGAGTGCAATTAATTCAGTAGATAATTTGATGGTGAATGATATGTCTAGTTTTAAGCTAGTAGCTCTCCAGGGCACTGGTCCTAAATCAGCACAGCACACCAGAGGAGCGCTTAACTCTTCAGAGACATTTTCTTCTCCTCCATACTTCAAGTAAAGAACATAGAGAATAGCTAAAAGGTGAGAAGTCCCTTGCCATTCACTTAAATAAGTAATACAGGAATGCACCTGTAATTTCTGGGTGACCGCCCCCCTCAAGTTCTGCTAGAAGCACCTGCACTCTTTTACTCTTCTGTCACCTGAAGGAAGCAGAGCCAAAGAAGGGGTCACTTCCTGTTCAGTATCTGAAAGAACCTGAAGCTGTCCAGCCAGCAGCTCTTTGCCATGCGCTGTCATGAACTCATCCACGTCTTTGTCCATGAGAGACTACCTATTCTCTGCCTGTTGTTTTGCATGGTTTGATACTGTGACCTGAGATACAGCCTCCTCAAACTGTCGTACACAGGTAAGTTACCTCCAACATTAGGGGAGTAGAGAGGAAATATTTTGTATGGCCTTCCTAATTACCAAGTTTCTTTATAACATAGAGTGTGACTTACGCTGACTTCATGCCTGGGTCACTGCAGAGGGCAGGGTGTGGATGAGTCAGGGGAGACGGGGCATTGCTGTGCAGTCAGGTACGATGACCCCACGGGGATCTGTTTTGCACACTATCTACTCCACACTAAAGCACTCTTATAAATCTGAGAGGAATTTAGCAAGTAGAGGAAGAGATGATAGATATTGTTCATGGGGAAGATAAAATTGTCATTTGCAGTATCACTATCAAGGGACATGTGTTTTCTTGATAAGTTTATGGAGTCTTTGGTATCCACTACCTCCTTTAGTGTGTAACCATCCTTAAAATAGTTATCTTCTTTCTTCACAGATGAGACAAAATATTTTTTTCAAATAAATCCAACATCGTTCTTGTAGTGGTATAATATCCAACTCTTTATAATTTGGATTCTCTTAGTAGCACATATGAATTTGGCATTGGTGAATATATGCAGATCTTTTTATAACAAATAAAAATAATTCCAAATAGAAAACAGAGCTTTCTCATGTCCTTCTCTGCCTCCCCCTTACCATCTTCTACTCCCCCTTCCTTCCTTCATTTTTATTTGGGGAGGGGAGGGATGTTGATGTGTTGTTCAGGATGTGCTTCCTATGACCTCCGTCTCTCTGTGATTTGAGAAGACATGCTTCCTATGACCTCTGTCTTTCTGCTGTTTGAGAAGATGTGCTTCCTATGATCACTGTCTCTCTGTGATTTGAGAAGACATGTTTCTTATGACCACAGTCTTTGCTGTTTGGGAAGACTGCTTGCACTCACAGATCTCACCTAGAAATGTTTACATTTTAATCACACATTTTTTTTTCACTCTTTGACTTTCCATTAGGCTTTTACTAATCATGTCTTTTTGCCTCTAGTCTGGGGCAGATGCTACTTAGATTGTCAAAACATATGGAACAGGTCATTAACATTGGTCCCTCTGCTCTAAGAATATTAGAACCAACCAGGCCATGCTGAATACACAGGTCTTAAACTGGCTTTCTCCTTTGCTTAGTTCCTTGAATCCTCTCCCCTCTCTGTGTGTGTGTGCATGTATTCCTGTGTGTGTGCATGTGTGTGTGCATATGTATGTGTGTGCATGTGTGTCTCTTTGTGTGTTTTCTCTGTGTGATTCTCAGTTCCCCTTACAGGCTTGTCAGAATATTTCATTCCATTTCTTACAGCACCCAGCACACCGTCTAATAATACAGAATCAAAAAATTAAGATGTTTCCAAAGAGGAGAACAAGGCCATATGTTTGTATTGATATGCCTATGTTTAGGGCCATTTTAACATCCCTTTGTCTGACACATTCTGGCTTCAGAGTGTGGTGGTTTTCAGAAAATCTCAGCTACAATTATCACTGATGTGCTCATGGGTGTGGTGTTGTCTTTCTCTAAGCCAGCAGTTCTCAACCTGTGCATCTCAACCCCTTTGGGGGTCCCTTTCTCAGAAGTCATACAACAGATATCTTGCATATCAGATATTTACATTGCAATTCATAACAGTAGCAAAATTACAGTTATGAAGTAGCAGCAACAATAACTTTGAGGCTGGAGTAAACCACAACAAGAGGTTGTATTCAAGGGTTGCGGCATGTGCCTGGCACCATAGGGACACTGATGACCCCTGGCTTACATATGCTCATTATTGCATATTAACTACATGTTGATTACATGTAGTTAATATCTCAAATAACCCCACAAATGATCATCTTTTGATGTATAGCCTCATACTTTTTTCTCAGAATTCTCGTGCTATTTTTGTTTTAATTCCCATAGCTCATGATATTCTTTTTAATATGTATTTTTACTTATTCTTTGGAAATTATGAGCTCCTCTTACAGTGTAGCCCAGGTAATCATGAAGTTACACTTCAACAATTAATTCAATATCATATGTGAAGATATAGATCATATGCATTCTCTCCTAGAAATAACCATTACACCACTAACAAAGAGCATGCGCAGACTCCAGTTAATACTAAGAGTCACTTTTCCCTCAGAATGAATGCACACTTCCTTTCCTTGGCATTAGACTTAAGAAGTTACGTTGACTCTGACTGACCTATCAAGAAATAATTACTTTGCTCATTTAAATTACGGGAATACATCTTGCCTGTCATTTCCCTCTCATTTTGTTTCTCAACTCGAGTAAAAAAAAAAATGGTACTATTGATTTAGATTTGTAGAAAATTCTTCTCAAGTGTTCGAAATCTAAGTAAGTCTTCATGAAAGGGAATGCATCTGATAATTGTTAGTGCTATTTTGACAGATGTTCAATATGTAATAATGATCTACTGCTCTGAATAGTCCAGCCAAATCAACACTGCTTCCAACAGAATCCCAAGGCCAGTTTGGGAGTATTGCCAATATCTATTCTAAAGGATTTTAAGAATATAAATCTTCGAATGAGATTAAAAATGGGGGGTGGGTGAATCATCAGGCTATTTCCAATAACCAGGCAGGCAAGCATAGCACCACACAGCAAAAACACCAAACAAAAAAACAAAAGCAGAACAAAAATATGGCCGGAATAATAGTCCCCAAGTTCAATATTTACCAGTTTGTGTACCATCTGAGCTATTTCCTTTCATCAGACATGCACATGGCTCTTTTACTCTCAGGAGACATTATCGCCATGACAACTTTATCGGGCTAAACACTGAAATGCAGCTTTTGGAATGATCTCAATTTGGACAGGGATTAGAATGCTATTTATAACGCTATTCTTTTATCCATATACTTGCTTTGCCTGACAGAGATGAGAACATTTTTAAATGACTATTAAAATCACAATAAAAATGTAAAAAAAAAACTTTACAAAGAGAAAAGAAATAAGCCATTAGGCTGAAAAATGGGCAATCAAAGGAGCCATTGCCCTCGGCAGCTGGAGAGCAGCAGGTGCTGTGGTGTGACGGGACCTTGCTTCCCATCTTGCGTGCTCTACAATGATGCAGGCTGACAGCGAAGGGAATTAACGTGTCAGAGCAGGTACTTTCTGTCCATTAGATGATTCCCTGTACGTCTTCACAGACTGCAACCCGTGGCTTTTTGATAAAATGGCTTACAGTGTACAACTCCAGAAGTCGTGTGGGCAAACACAGCTGTGACTGGCACTGCCTACCATACCTCGGCTTAGCAGAATGTGAATGACCAAGTAAATATTTCTTTGCCCCACACTGAGATGTGTGACTTCAGTCTATGAATAAATTATTTGGCTACAGATGCTGTGAATACATTAAGATGACCAAGGGCCACAGGGTCGCAGTGTGGGGGATGGAAGAGACAGCATTGATGAAGATGATTCTCAAGGCAACAAATTAGCTCTCTAACGAATGAATCTCAGAAAGACCATGGGGATATAGCCCTCCCTCTGCAGTAGAAGGAAACCTGCCAAATTGTGAATCAGACACCTGAATCAATGGGCCAGTTTAGACAGCAGAGCATCCAGGCCAGCAAGCACTGTACTCTAGGGCTTTGTCACCTGTCAGCTGCTTCCCTTTCTGGCTCAGCTCATGGTCTTTCTTTTCCTTTTCCTTTCTGCTTTCATTTTGTTTCCTCTTCCTCACCCTCTCCTCTTCCCCTTACCTTCCCCCTTTTCCTTTATCCTTCTTCTTTGTCTTTTTCCATCCTTCTCTTCCTCCCTCCTTCCTCCTTCTCCTCCCCCAACCCTTCTCTCCCTCTTTCTCCTATGTTGAGTTGCCTGTTCTAGGTTAGTTTTTGTCAACTTTATGCAAGTTAAGGTTGACTGTGAATAGGGAACTTCAATTAAGAAATTACCCCATCAGATTGGCCAGTAGTCAAGTCTTTGGGGATATTTTCTTGATTAATGATTGACGTGTGAGGGCCTGGTCCACTGGTGGCCACTAGTGCCACCTTTGAGCAGGCAGCCCTTTGTCATAGGAGAAAGTAGGCTGAGCAAGGCATGGCAAGCAAGTCATTAACAGTGTTCCCCAATTGTTTTTGCTTCCATTCCTGACTCAAGTTCCCACTCAGACTTCCATTCATATAGGGTTGTAAGCTATAAGATGAAATAAACTCTTTACTTTCCAAGTTGTTTGTTGGTCATTGTCTTTATCACAGCAAACTAAGAAGCAAACTAGGACATTGTGAAATATCAAATTAGTTTTAAATAAAAGTAGAGTTTAAAATTATATTTGTGGGGCTGGAGAGATGGATCAGCAGTTAAGAGATGATGGTTCATTCCCAAGAGTGGGATTGCTGGGTCCTGGGGTAGGTTGATCCCAAATTTCCTGAGAAACCTCCACACTGCTTTCCAAAGTGGTTGCACAAGTTTGCATTCCCATCAGCAATGGATGAGTGTATCTCTTACTCCACATCCTATCCAGCAAAGGCTATCATTGGTGTTTTTGATTTTAGCCATTCTGACAGGTGTAAGATGGTATCTCAACGTTGTTTTGATTTGCATTTCCCTGATTGCTAAGGAGGTTGAGCATGCCCTTAAGTGTCTTTTGGCCATTCGAACTCTGTCTGTTGAGAATTCTCTGTTCAGTTCAGTGCCCCATTTTTTTAATTGGGTTCATTAGCATTTTAAAGTCTAGTCTAAAAAAAAAGAGATGATGGTTCAGTCTGTTCCTGCAGTCAGTTTGAGTTCAGATCCCTGCACCCATCTAGAGGAGCTTATGACTGTTCCACTTCCAGAGGATCTGGTATCCTCTGGATCTAACCCTTGTGGTACCTGCACACAACCATAGCAACACATACAAACACAGGCACATAACTAAAAATATTAAATTGTTTAAAAACATTTTCAAAGTTGCTAAGATCTGCTTTTTCCAGATCTTTGTCTAATTAATCAGCCACCCACGCCATTACAATCACTAACTTTAGCTGTGAAGACAACCAAGACATTGAATGAAGAGATGGCTGAATTGATTGTTTTTTCTCTTGTTTTTTTCACCTAAACTGAAAACCTCAGGCTAGTTATCTCACTCACGCTGTGTAAGCACTAGAGAATGGAAGGTTAAGATAAGTTGACATTTCTGTTAAAGCCTTGGAAATCAAGCCATGTTCACACATGCTGACAGGTTCAGGAGTCGATTCTAGCTCTCTCTATCCCCTGATCTGAGCAAAGGGCATGTTGTTCTGTCTCAAAATATCTTCATAATGGTTCTTATCAATTCAATTTATGAATAATAAATTATAAAGAGATGTGAAATATGAGAAAAGAGGTAAGTATATCTTGGTTACTGTTAATTCTTCAGTATTTAGCAAAATAGTAGTCCCAGCATAGGAGGTCAGTATATCTTTGGAACAAAATGGGTTGAAGAGATAGCTCATAGAACAAAGCTCCTGCCATGGAAGTGTGAAAACCAGAGTTCAGATCTCTAGCATCCACATAAGAGATAAGCAGGCATGGAAGCTACCAGTAACACTATCACTAAGGTGGCACAGACAGGGGTTCCATCTATCAAGCTGTTTATAATAAGAAAATTTTAGAGCTCTGGGTTCATCAAGAGAAAGAGACCCTGCTTCTGTAAATAAAGTGGAAAGCAATCAAGGAAACTACTTGACACTGACCTCTAGCCTACACACATACACACACACACACACACACACACCTTACATGTCTACAGATGCAAAACAAATATGTGGGGCAAATAATACTAGAAAGAGGATGAAATATAAAGGAAAGAGGGAAGAGAACCAAGAGAAAGATCTAAAGTGTGGGAAATAGCCTTCAGCTCCTCTCTGTACATTGTTCTCTTCTTTAGAATTGTGAACTAAAGTTTCAAAAGAAAACAAACAAAAAAATCCCTATATTAAAAGTTATGCAAGGCTAGTTGTTTGATAAAACTGTTAGTATGCAGCATTGGAAGTTGCAGGTCATCTTGGACTGTCCTTAAAACCCTTAATAGCTATGCCTCAACTATTTCTGTGTTTGATCTAATGTTCTTTCAACTATCAGATAAAACCTTTGCAAAGTATTGACCAAGTTTTAGCTTCTGCCAAATGAAATTGAAGCATGCCATCACAAAATATCAGAAACACATAGCAGAATGGTTCCTGCTTTGCTACAGTATGCCTACCTGATATTCCTACTAATATATTGTAAAATATCTTGACTTAGGACTTTGTGTGTCTTGGTGTGCCTATAAAAATTCACATGGCCACTTCTATGACCAGTATTTTATTTTAAAAAATTGAATTGTTGGGGGAAGGGCTGCTTGTTCATCCCAGTCACCTGGCTAGCTTAGACCTGAAATAATAACACAGAAACTGTATTCATTAAATCACTGCTTAGCCCATTAGTTTTAGCCTCTTATTGGCTAACTCTTATATCTTAGTTTAACTCACCACCATTAATCTGTGCATTACCATAAGGTCGTGGCCTACCAGAAAAGTTTCAGCACATCTGTCTCCAGCTGAGGCCCTATGGTAACTCCTAATTCCACCTTCCTCCTCCCATGCTACAGGCCAAGCCAGTTTTCTTTATTCATTAACCAATAAAATCAACACATAGACAGAAGGACCTCCCACACCATTGAATCCCCATTCCCAGGCCATGTCCACTTATATTTTTAAAGAATGAATAGACTCATTCCCTTTGATATGAGTTAGTTTTTCAATGGTAGAATCTTCTGTAGAAGCCCCACGTTTTCTGTGATGCCTAAAAAAACTCTGCACTGGGTACATCAGACAGAGGATTAGTATCTAGAATATACAGAAACTGAACGTCAAGAAAATAAAGACTATACTTAATAAATGGGGTACAGGACTAGAGAATTCTCTAAAGATGAAACCCCATTGACTGAGAAAGAATTTTTAAATATTCAACATGCTTAGAAATCAGGAAAATTTAAATTAAAACTACATTGAAATATTATCCTACCCCAGTCCAAATGGCCAAGACTAATAAATCAGATGATCACAGATGCTGGTGGAAATGTAGGATAAGAATAACATTTATTTATTGTTGATTAAAGTGCAGACTGGCACAAGCTCTGTGGAAATAAATGTAGAGTCCTCCAAAAGCTGCAAATAGATTGACCACAAGACCTACCTATACCATTCCTTGAAATATATTCAAAAGGTTCTGCATGTTAATACAGAGATACTTGCTCACCCAAGGTCATTGCTGCTGTAGTCATAACAGTCAGAAATGAAAAACAGCTTAGATGTCCATCAACTGATGAGTGAATAATGAAAGTATAGTGCGTTCACAGTTGTTTAAAAAAATGAAATTATGAAATTCACAGGTAGATACAATCATCCTGAGTGAGGTGCCCCAGATCCAGAAAGACAAATATTGCATATATTCTCTTACATGAAGATGTTAGCCTTTAAGCTTTAGATATATGTGTTTCATCCAGAATATCCACAGAGGTTCAGTAGCTAGTAAGGGACAAGGTGGGAGATGGAGACCTTCTAAGGAAGAGGAAATAGAACATTGTGTTATAAAGAAATAAATGGGGAAACTAGACTAGGAGGATTAAATGAAGAGGGTAGTGGGAGGACTGAGTAAAGAAGGGAATGAAGGAACGAATAACTAAAACTAAAGTCCTTTTGAAAAACATATGGAAGCCACTCCACAAGCATCCTAACACACACACACACACACACACACACACACACACACACACACACCACACACATATAAAACAAGAAAATTATATATACATATATATATATACCACATGCTGTGAGGATGTGTATATATATACATCCACTTAAATCATATGTATATAATTATATATGTGCATATATAAAATTTAAATGAAGTTACCATATGATGAGGAAATGCCCAAGCTAGATATTATCTGCTACCAAATAAACCCTCCAGTGCAAAGAATGGTTTATATCTTTCTGAGTCATTGACCAAAGGGGTCCCATATACCTTACCAGATATTACAGCTATTGTTAACCCTAATGATCACCTACCACAACTTGACAATAAGACCCAATTGCTGAAGATACAAACATGCTTATGTCATCTACCCTAAATAAAAATAAAAGGAAGAAGTATGGTTAGAAGAACCATTGGTGTTCACAATTAGAGGGAACACTTCATTAGAGTAAAGTATTTTAGCCTATCACCTAGAAAATTTAAAGTTGTCCCTGATTGTCTTTTGGTTCTTAATCCAATGTTTATTTTTTAAAGAAAAAAAGAACCACCGTTTAGAATAAGAGACCTCTCACTTGGATCAGTCTGCTCTTTTATTCAAAGTCCTACTTAAGTCAAATGGACATCTTGACTATGCAGAATTACATAAGACAATCATAGTACATCTCAAAGTGAAAATAAAATAACAAATATTATAGAGTCTGTTAGAATTAACATGATCAACAACAATAGTCTATTACTATTATTATTAGTATGCGTAGGCTCACACTAATCTACCTGTTATCCCATCCAATTTTTTAAAAAAGAGATCCCTGATCCTACATAATTTCTACCCCAACCCTATACCACTTGTAATCAACCCCTAATATATGTACTTATGTTGGCTAATGAATAATACTGTTTTGCCAATGACTTAGCAGATTTAAGCCAGGTGGGAAATCAGAACAGAGATTTATAGAGAGAGTAGGCAAAGTCAAAGAGATGTCATGTAGTTGTCAGAGGAGAAAGATGCCAGAACAGAACCTTACCAGTAGGCCACAACCTTGTGGTAATTCACAGATTAATAGAAATGGGTTAATTTAAGATGTAAGTATTAGCTAAAAATATGCCTAAGCTATTGACCAAACAGTGATGTAATTAATATAGTTTCTGTGTATTTATTCATGGCCCAGTGGCCGGGAAATGAATGAGCAGCCTCTGTCTATAGCCATGTGGCTTGGTACCTTTTCTCAGTAAGGTATTCTCATCGTGTTTCCTCTGCATCTGACTGGTGACTGCATCTCGCCTTTCCTCTTCCCATAATTCTCCTAGTATGGTTACCAAAACCTATACTTCCTGCCTGGCTACTGGCCAATTAGCATTTTATTAAACCAATATGAGTGACAAATCTTTACAGTGAACAAGAACATTATTCTACAGTAACTAGGGGTTTGCCCTGAGGTCTTGTAGCCCAGAAACCCTGTTCAATCTCTGCTTACTGAATTTAGATACAATGTGACCATTCAGCTTCCTGCTCCTTCCCTCATGCCTTCCTGCCTATTTCCATGCTTTCCTCACCATGATGGGCTATGTCCTTCAGGAACTGTAAGTCAAAATAAACCTTTCACCCCAAGTTGTTTTTGTTGAGATACATTATCAACACAAAAGTAACAAGAAAGCAACTAAGCCACTGTGCTTTCCAGAATGACTCTATGTAATCTTATTCAATCTTAAGGAATCTGTGAGTAAGCTCTTACCAATCCTGTTATGCCCCAAACATTAATTAAACTCTCTGCTGTTTCCTGTTCCCTTTGGAAGCTATATATAAAGTAGATTTTTAAAAATTCAGTATATGATGCTTCATGGAGGATGCTAGCTGCATGGGAGATAGTCACTGTGCTCCAAATATTAAGTAGTACAGGAAAACACTGTTTGATACAATTTATAACTTATCAAAAGCCCAAGAGATTTAAATGATTCAGAGCCTGCTTAGGAGTAGCCCCAGAGCTCTCATGTCTAATTCAGACACCGTCACACTCTGTGCTTGCCAAATTACCTCCAGGCTGCAGTTGACTCTAAGCCCTGAGCCTGAGGATGTGTGGTCCTTCTGAAACACCTTTCATTTGGGGATCCAAGGGACAGAAACTTAGTGTGGTACCAGAGCATCCATCCATCTAACAGCAACAGAGTCCCAGAGCCCAGGCCTGCTAAGGAGTCCAGTCAACATCAGTTGCTTCTTGAAGCCTCCAAAGAAGCTGACACTCTGGCTTTCTGTCATTTTTGCTTCTGTCAGTTTCAAAGGAGACAAGCTTCTGGGGTTGAAATTGATGTGCTTGTGTGACTATTCCCATCTGTTGAAATTGACAGCCTGAATGGGATGAAAGTAACCAATTTTTCAATTTCAGCGGAGGACAGCTTTGCAGGTGGAGCTCCGTAGTATACACTTTTCTGTCTGATCAGAAAATTTAATTTTCCCCTCACTTTAAAAAAGTTTTGTATTCGCTTTCAGCAATTATTTTGGACTCTTCTCTAGACACAACACGAATTGGCCAAACATGGAAACAGATGGTCAGTGTTGTCAAAATTCAATCCAATGTATTGTTCAGCAGAACTTTGCTCCACATTGCATTGACTGATCAATTTACTCAAAATAGGATTTTGGTTGTTGTTATAAAACAGACAAGAAATATGGAATCACTCTAAATTCTACTGTCCTTGAATTCTGATGTGTGTCACAGAAAATCCACCCAGCTTTGATTAGCCAGTCATAAGCTTAGGCAAATTACTCCAGAAGTCCCTACTGCATCTTTCAAAGCACTGATTTTGATTGGCTTTTGATTGGTTAAATCAAACTGGTTTGTAGACGCTTAAAAAAATTCATAGGAAACATTGGATTTAGAAGTTCTAAGGTCTACTGTGAACTAATTATATGACCCCATCCAGTTCCTAGACTTCCCGCCTGTCAAATGAGGAAGTTGGGCCATAACAGCATTTTAAAACTGTGTTTCTATAAAAAGTATTTTCATAAGATATAAATATCTCTAACAAATGTGTTATGTTTAAATAACTTTGGAATATACCAAGTATGGCTATTTAAAACAGTAATTTCAGAGTTTGATTATCTTGATATGATGAAGTGATGCAAATCCTAGTCACAAGACTTTGCTGTAAGATAATATTAATGGGGTTGGAGAATGGCTCAGTGGTTAAAAGCTGCTTGGGACCTGGCTTCAATTCCCAGCACCTACATGGCAATTCACAGCCATCTGTAACTCTAGTTTCAAGGGATCCAGTGCCCTTTTCTGACCTCCACAGTCACAAGGCAACAGTTGGTGCAAAGATACACATGTGGGCAAAGCACCCAGATACATGAAGTAAAACAATAATTTCTTTAAAAAGATAAATTTTTCTTTCCAGAATCCATCTTACAGAAATTATTGGTGTTTCTGTTCAGTCATGCTGAGGCTGTAGTTCTATACTTTTTTCAGGCTTAATATTCAGGCTGGGCCAGTTTATCCTTAGTCATCAGCCCACAGAGCTTATTTCTCTTAAGACAGTCTACATTAAAAATAGTTGTTTTAATTATCTGTAAAGGGGAGAATGAGAAATAATTAGACTTTGTAGACCTCTTTGACTCTATTGAAACGACACTTACTTGCCACTACTCAGAGCTATCACTACACTGCAAAGGTATACATGTGTAATGGGTAATACATTAATATTTTCTGTTTGAAAAACCATTTTAAAATGTAAAATGGAACTTGGGGTGTGGAATACACAAAAAATCGAGAGTGGGCTAGATTGCCTTACTGACTGGAGTTGGACAACTTCTGATCTTCATAACTACTCTATTATGAATATATATAAATACTTCATAAATACTTGCACTGTAAGCCTTATAAGGTGGTAGATGGATGGTTTCATCTTCCTAGACAAATCAGATCCATTCCTGCTTTGAAGTCTTACCATTTCATCATCTCTATTTGGGAACCGGGGCACTAGTTTGCTTTCTTCTGAGACCTCTAGACTCCACAGTGTACAACATAACCAAATTTTACCTTCTTTAACCTCCAGGGATTCACAGGAAACTTAGTTTCCTATCACATCTGGTCAATAGCTTTCAATTTTCCTCTCTAGTTTGTTTCTCTTTTTAAGCTTATACAACCCTGTGCTGCTGACCAGATGATCTGTTTCAATGAGGGCTATGGGAAGCTGCAGGACAGGAAAATGGCAAATAAACCCCTCAGCAATCCTCTTTCCCACTTGCCTTCCTAGCTCCTAACTATAACGTAGCATTGTCCCAGCGGTCTTGGCCTAGGAACCATTTTCATGGACATCTTGTTTTCCATGGGATACACTTAACATGTAAGTAACCCAAGGATATTTAATGGATCTTATAGCCTTACTAAATACTCATTAACATGTAGAACTCTGTAGAAAGAACTAAATTCAGATATGTATGTTACGAACTTAGAGGCTGTATTTTACACACTGCCTCTCTTTTTTTTTTTTTCATTCAACATTTTAACTTTTGCATATTTAGCAGTATCCTTGCTGGGGCAAATGATAAGATATTTATAGTCGTGATTCCCCAACCTTTCATATGTACTATTCTAATCAAATCATTGTCTTTTTGTGTGTATTTGGTGATAAATGAGTATGTTTTGTTCATGATAAATATTTAAGCATTAGTCTCTAGCTTCTTGTATAAATAATTTCTTTATCTAATTGGATTAGTAAGTATATATTTCTGAAGATTATCTCTAACTAGATATGTTATATGACATTCTGACTTCTTAAACCACCCATCCATTCCAAAAGAATGAACTGTAATGCTCCCTCAGTCTTTAAATAAAAGTAACCTAATCTGAGAAGCAGCCTCATTCTGAGCTCTCTGCTCTGTAGGCACTGTCCTGGTGGTTTCCTTCCTCTCTAGCACCTACAGACAGGAATAATGCCTGGTAAGTCTCATACTTCCTTAGAATTAAAAAAGCTCTCTACATCCCACAACTTCAACGTTGTATGCCTGTATTGCTAGGTCCAAAAATAAATGTCTTGTTTTGATTCCCAGGACCTAGTTTGCTGCATTAATTCTTTTAATATTTCATGTATGCCCAAAAGGTAAATACTTTAATAAGAAAGAGGGTATGCAATATGAACAAAAAAAAAAAAAAGAGGCAACAACTTCACCCCAGGTGGCTTAATAGAGAGAAAGATATTCCAGAGTGAACAAACAAACCATTGGTAAATACAATTCAAAGGTGGTAAGTTCTATCATTAGAGCCCCTAGCAAAGCTAGTGTATCCATTACTGTTCAAATTTTCACCTCAAAAGGCTTCCATTACAAAAAAAAAGTGCTTGGTTTGGGGCAAATGAAGATGTTTGTTCATTCTAAAGGAGAAAAAAAAAACATGAATGCTACAAGAGGAAGTGACTAGAGGGTATACTTTACATGCATAGTCTAAACAAACAAACTGACAAAAACAGCCATCCATATGAAGAAAACAGTGGGGTTGTGGTGAAAAAATATAGTACATACATGAAGAGTTTGAGGTGTTGAGGAAGCTGGAAAAAAGATTTTTAATTGGTGCTAATTGGCTAAAGTTTATATCAACTTAATATAACATTAGGAGGTAGAAAGAATGCAAGTCTAATTCATGGTAAGAGAGAGAGAGAGAGAGAGAGAGAGAGAGAGAGAGAGAGAGAGAGAGAGAGAGAGAGAGAGAGAGAGAGAGAGAAGAGAGAGAGAGAGAGAGAGAGAGAGAGAGAGAGAGAGAGAGAGAGAGAGAGAGAGAACCAGATCATATCCGGGTAACTTAAAAATCATATTCTGATTTTAAAAGACTTTGTGGGTATTTTTTAAGAATCTATTTTGTGTCTTACATATATCTATATACATATATGTGAACATTAATGCAATGTTTTATTTAAAGATAAGCAGTCTTCCGTATAATACCATTATTTATATATTTCTTAGTTTTTATTAATTGTATAAGCTAATAGCTTCATTATGACATTACATCTATATTTATAATATACTTAGATGATCTTCAACCCACTATTACCACATCCTCCTTCTCTTTCCACTGTTGCCCATACACACACACACACACACACACACACACACACACACACACCCTGGGGACTGAGTCTCCCTCTCTCAGCAGTCATCAGTTGCCTGTCATTCTTCATCTACACATGGGTCCTTGTGATGTTTCCCTTGTTCATGTTGATATGTGAACTGATATCATTGCTTAGGTCTCGCTTAGGCATTCATATTTTTGAGATTTCATGGTTGCAGCTTGCCTACAAAGACAATACCATCTCAAAGCAAATATCGTGGTCCCCTGGCTCTTACTACCTTTCTACTATTGATGCAGTCAAATGTAATGCAGGCATTGACTGGTAAAGCAGGTTAGAGAGGAGGAAAGAGTGTTCAGAAGTGAAATAAATGCCTTGGCGCATTCTATCTTCTTTGGGGGTGTCTAAGGCTTCAAGCTTTTGTTTCAAATTCTGCAACACTCATTTCATTTTACCACTTGGGCAAACTACCATTATGCTTTTATTTTTATATTCTTCTGGGACCTCAGCCTATGTGATCTGAGTGGACGTTTTTTCCAGGCTTCATTCTCTATTCTTCCTGGATATGGCTTTTTGATTGACATCTCTTAACCACGCTAACCACATCTAGAGCAACAGAAGTCTGCTTCTTACATACTCTGAGATCATAGAACCTGTGGGAAGGGGAAGACATTTATCTTACTTAGGTTTCTACTGCTGTGATAAAACACCATGACCAAAAAGTAATTTGAGGAGGAAGGGGTTCATTTCTCCTTCCAGATTTTAAGACCATCACTGAGGGAAGCCAGGCAAGGAACTCAAGGTAGGACCCTGAAAGCAACACCTGAAGCAAAGGCCATGTAAGCCCACTGCTTACTTACTTGCTACCATGGATTACCCAGTCTGTTTTCTTATAGCACCCACGACCACTAGTCCTGGCACAGCAATGCCCACAGTGAGCTGGACTGCCCCACATCAATCATCAATCAAGGAAAAGTGCTATAGGTTGGAACAATTTCTCAGTTGAAGTTTCTTCTTCCCATTCTAGCTCATGTCAAGCTGGCATAAAACTAGCCAATACAACATTATTACTTAGTAACTAAAAGCATCCACTTTGCATATGGAATACAATTACAGACTGGTATTTAGATCTTTTAAGCGTAAGTCATAAGTCATAAAAACCTATAGGACATGATATAGACTTTAGTGTTTTCAAAGTCTTATATAAGAATAGTGCATTTGATCAGTCTTCATCAATAATGTTGGAAAGAAGAAGAGAGCTATTGACAGACATTTCTATTCTATGGAGGACACACTTCGTTATAATGGGGAGGAGTGTAGTTACTAAGTAATGTGTCATTGGATGTGAAAATCAGAATTATATTTCATCATATTTCCCATGTGAAAAAGTACCCTCATTTAAATATCCTGAGATTGCTCCCAACCAGGTCCAAGGAAAAGAACCGCTCTACAAATTTGCCTTTAGTTACTATGATAATACTTCAACTGGACACCAAATAACTGTATTTATTAAAATTTATTATCACATGATAGAGTTCAGTAATATACAGGAGTTTTTCCGGCCATAGCTTCTCATCCCAACCTCACCATCTCTATATATTTCACTTTTAGAAACTGCTGCTTAAATGCAGATGGCTTTATAAATTTTCACTCCTAACCTAAACTATTTCCAGCAAATAGGACATGACTAATTCACACTTTGGAGAGCCCATTTGTCCCAGAATGACAGGCTCTCCTCTGGCAATGCAATTCCCTCTGCCTCTCTCAGAGCAGCATCCCACAGCACTGATGGACACTTCCCCTTTATCCTCTAACACTGTTGGATGCTTAAGTCACATTCAATAGTCAGTGAATCTCTTGGTTTGGGGTGGTCATTCTCTCAGAGTTCAAAAATTATCAGTGATTCTTTTCTCTTTTTTATTATCAAAGGCTACGTTCTGTGTCCCTGACTATGTTCATCATTGATGAATGTTGACAAGCCACAAACACTGTCACAAGCGGTAGTTAAAAATGTAGCTGGGTTAATGTTGACATATTGCTGTCTTCTGATGTGTGCTCGTTTATAATCTAATTGCATGCTCACTTTTAAAAATCAGCTCCCAGTGTGGAATGGATAGAAACACAATTACCAAATGATATGTGTAATCATTCAGTGCTGTTAGTCCTATTGCAGTGACACTGGGAAAATTAGATCCATTCTTCTCACAGTTACGTAGCTACATGCTCACACGACTGTCATTCTAACTAGGAAGGAACACTGAAATGTGAAACTGGGCGCACTCTGGTTGCTATCACCAGGGAGAAACTGGTTCTTGAGAAAGGTTTCGAGAAGACAGCCTCTAGAATATTCTGATGATCCCCGACTGCTCACTGTTGCTTTCACAGAGCCCAAAGCTTGTTTTCTTTCTGCAAATTGGACTGTTCCTGAGACGTGGCTAGGAAGAGGTGGGGGCGAGTGTGCACAGTTTAATCTATGTCTGCCTGCTAAAAGAAATGTTCATGTGAGCTTAGGCCCCTTCTGAAAGATCCCTCAGTACGTGAACACTTGTCCCAAACTTTATATCAAAATGTGCAAGCTACACAAGCATTATTATCAGTTTTTGTTGAGAGGAAGAGCAAGAGGAAGAGGAGAGAATGAGGAGGGCCCAAGATGTGTCAGGATCTGGCTTTATCGATTAGTTGTCTCTGTGGACAATGTCTGTAAAAATTCTACTTAGATCAGCATTACCTGTTTAATCCAGTTGTATCCCTTCTGTACAAAGCAGGGGTGGTTTGATATCTGGGTATTTATTCAACTTTACTCCCCACTCCTGGAATCATATATTTATTTAACAGACAGCATGACTTAAGTGCATTAAAGCTCATCAATTATTCTATGATCAGACTGCAACATTAGGAGGAACAAAACTGTCTCAACACAGAAAACATTGAAAAATTACTTCTAGACTGTCTAGGATGATACAGTCTTGTTACATAATCCTAACATTTATGGGTTTCTACTCTTTACGTCAGTGAGCAGAGCCATGGCTACTTTCAAGTACTTGTCAACAAATTCTAACATCTCATCTATTAGATTTGATGGTCTAAGTCTTTATTGTCTACTTTCTTCCTTCAATGTATGTGGCATTTTTCATATTTTAAAATTTTGTTTTGTATCTAGATGTCATGATTTCTATTGTAGAGAGTCTGGATTGTGGTACGTTCCTGCAAAGGTTATCTGAATCTTTTGGGGTTTTTTTTGTTGTTGTTGTTGCTTTAATAGGAACTTTGGCCTCACTGACACTAAAATTTTCCTGTAATTAATAAAATACCACAGCAGTTCTATTAGTAGCAAGCTGAATGCACTCTGTGCTGCATACACAGGACATCCTAGTTACATTCTCTGGCTCTTTGTTTTCATAATATCTTTCCAATAACTGTATTTGCCCAAAATCTGTCTTTTAGTTATCAATACTAGAGAGATCAAGCTTCAATAGTCCCGTTAGTTTCCTGATACATGTTCGTCACATCCCACACTTGAGCAAGACCAGGAAACTCACACCATGCCTTTTCCTTCATCCAGTGTCAGCGCCACCTCAGAACCTGCCTCCTTCTGTCACTCTCCAGAGTTCTCACAGGTCACAATTTTCATCTGTAGAAAGGATTTTTGTGCTTATATTATAGTATGCATAATAGATATTAAGTTCAAAGAGGTTTTAAGATTCTCCTGAGATCATGAAGATAGCGTTAATTCTCTTGTTATGGCCACACAACCAAACACAGTCCTGAAGATCCTATTTTATAATTCCTTTGAGCAGAGATTGCACTCCACTGGGTCGGGGAAGCCTACCGTAAGTAACCCATATCAGTTTACGCTTGTGTTAAGAATGAAGTTTAAAGTTGTCCCCGTGTATTCCAAAATCTTGGAGGATGCTTCCCCTTGTTACTGAAGCTTAATTCAAAGTTTATTCCATGATTATAGTCATAGTTTCCAAACACGCAAACGATAGTTATTGGCCACCTCAAATGAAGATATCATGAGGCTGGGTGCTTAATCCAGGTACTAACTCAGACAACAAAGCAACCATGCATACATATATTTCACCAATTTAAATTTTACTAATCAATGTAAAATGATAAATACAATCTCTACATCTGGAATCACTAAATCATGACAGTGAGAAAGTTTATAGATCTGATTTCCTCTTTAAAAATGGAAACTCTAGATTGAAGAGTCTAATACTTTAGAGCTTTAATTTAATACTTCACCAAGCCTGTAAATTATCATTTAAATGATATCTCCAGGCTCTCATAACCCAATAATTTTTCTCTGTGGTATTCACAGATACTGTTAGTGTCTGAATTCTCAGTATCTATTCAGATTGCATCCTTCAAATGAAGGAGAAAAAGACAAGAGAAGTGAAAATGTGGGGTGTGTTTTAGGATCATCAGCAATTAGCCTTCTAATTAAGTTTCCTGTTTTCCCAATGTGATAGGCTGGTATACAGATACAACAACAATACTCTTCTTAACGTTTGATATTCTAAGGATTTTTTTATTCCAGAGGTTTGTTCTGTGATAATTTAGCTGTCTCTAGTGTGTGTCACTGAGAAGCAGCTTCTGACTTGCTTTTGTTTTTGTGCTTGGGGTTTTGTTTTACTTTATTGTTTACGTTCTCCAAATTTTTCACATCACTTTTTGGAGGAGAAGAACTAGCATCTGTGCTGATGAGAGGATAATATATATTCCAAAGCCTAGGATCAAACCAGCCTTTGTACACTTTATAGCCCTCTGTGGGAAAGGATGTAGTAAAAAGCCTCTAGGACTTATAGATAGTGCATCCATCTAGCGTAAAACTGTTAAGTTTAATATTTAGTAAATGAGTCAGAATATCCCTAAGAGAACAAAACTACGATATAATCTCAAAAAGGGTACTGTTGTGAGGCAAATCTAGCATTAAAATAGATAATACTTGTTGAAGACACATTCTGTGCTTGAGTTCTTTCATGAATTATTCACATGGTAGTTCCTTTGAATTAGAGGATGCTGCCATCTCCACTGTAGAAATAAACAAAAGACCAAGCAAACGCCGGGAAGTTTTGTAAGGTGACCAAGGTAATTTGTCTGATGGGTATCAAAGACAGGAACCGAGCTTCACACTGTGGACTCCTTTGCCAAACACACCTTCCAGCTCTGGTCATCTCAAGGTCACTGAGAATGCTAACACCAAAAATGCCCCCAGAGGAAAGTGGCAGCCACATGTTGACATGTTGCTTTCTACAGATCAGAAAGGGAAGAGCTGAGTGGTCCAGTGACTGTAGATCAGGTCCTTAGACTAATTATTCCTCACTCAATAATCTCTTGCACTACAAATGAACTCTCAATGCCAAACCCTTTTCCAAACCATGGGGGAAACTCCCACACATGGAAGTGTCCTTCTTATTTTGTAGGCACTGACAGTTATCCTGTGATACCCTCCAACTTTGGCATCTGTTTCCAACAATACTGCTTGTCTTAATTGCTTGCTTCCTTTTCGGATGCTTCTTTGCCAGACTCTGCCCCTTCTGTCTTAACTCGCGAGTGGATTCAGTGATTCCAACGACATGCTCTTCCAGTTCTATGAGAAAACAACACAGTGTGACCCTGCCTGCCAAGACCAGTCCTAAAACTGTAACCCCAGTGTCATATCCACACTGCTGAACTAATCCTTCTTACATGTCAATCACAGCTTGACCTCTAGTCCTGTCTTCTCATCTGTGAAACGTGGAACTGAACTACATGATCTCTTAAATCACTTCTTTTCTCTTTTCCTAGCATCTAGTAGAACTCAGGGCGAATGAGACTTGAAAATATACTCTCATATGCTATCTTTGAGTAAAAGTTTGACAGAAAAAAATTCATTCAGGGTGTCAGACAAATCTGTCATGGTTTGGCTTTAATGCAAACTGTTTAATCATCAAAGTACTTTTAAGTGACCTTGTCTTCCTTGCTCCATTTGATTTAAGTTATAATTTGTACTCTTTGTTCTAGAAGAAAATGTTTTTTTTTTCCTTTGAAGATCTTTCCTGAGTTTAGGGGACCCATGGGAAATGTAGAATTCTTTATGAAATGCAAACACATCTCTTTTACCAGTGCTCAGTTTTGTTTCCACTTTTAAGGTTATCTTACTGACAGAATGCACCCTTCCCCAATCTTGCTCTTCTTATGAAGATGCTGCCATTTTGTTTCAAGGACTAATGTCTACAGGGAGTAACTCCAGGGTATGGCATGCATTCAATATCAAAGATATAAAGTCTCACAGAAAAGTCTGTTCTTCCTAGGGAGTCAGGTTTCCTGCCTTGTCCTTTTTCTCCAGCTAACAAAGATCTTCTGGGACTTGTGCTTTTGTGGATAAACTACATATCTAACTAGTGACAGCAAATAGTTTCCCACATGCTGATTTAGACTTCCCAAGTGGATTATATTTTCAAATGCATTTTATACTCATGACAGTGTTCTCCATTGAATTAGCTCATTGCACATGCCACAGACAAATATCAATGACTTAATCTGATTAAAGGCCATACATCTATATTGGTGCTAAACCTAAACTTGGTGTTTTGCTGGTTAGCACTGATTGCCACCTAGACAGAAAATTGAACCATATAGGAGATGAACCTCCCTGATTTCTATACTAAGTGAACCGCAGTGGGATTACCTATCTAATGTGGGTATCACTATGCTATGGTTCCCAGCTGAAGGAAAAGGGGAAAATGAGCTGAGTATCGACAGTCATTGCTGTCCAGCCATACACTGCTTCATGATGTGATGTAACCGACTGCTTTATGCTCCTGCCCTCATGTCTTACTTTCCATGACAGACTGTACCACCAAAGGGAAGGGAAAGGGAACAAGAGGAGGGAGATGAAGATACTGCTGCTGAATTATGGTTTCTTAACATGACCAAATCAACCAGACCTATCAGACACTTAGTTCCAGGATCATTTTTTGTTTGTTTTTTAATGAAGAGGCTTATTAATGAGATCTGTGGATAAAGGATAAGGTCAGAACCCAAAGCAGGACATTCCTACTGTTCACATTACTGATCCCATACAGACAGGAAAGACAGCTGGTAATGACTCCAGAATTGAGCCAATATAGAGCATACATCTGTCATTTCCACGTTGGTTTCTATTTCCAAGCTTATACCTTGAATTTGAGCCTTGGTTTCCCTTGATAGTAGGCTAACACATGTAAGTTAGACCCTTTCTTCCGGCAGTTGCTTTTGGCCTGTGTTTTTATCATAGCAATACAGAAAACAAACTAAAGCACTCTCAATCTTGCATTTTTCGTGCCTGCTATATGTGGATGATCCTGCCAAGGTCTGCTGTTCACTTGGTGTCTGTAGCTTTTGGATCACATCTGCAGCAACCTCTGTGTACTGAGCTTGGGCAAACACTTCCCTAGGCAGCTGCTTGCAGGAAAAGAAAATCCCTTCAACAGCATTCTCAAATGATGCTCCCTTATTTTGATTGAATTTCCTTGATGGCTGGATTCTTGCCCTCAGAGAACCTTTTCTATTGTCCAGGCACAGAATACCAGGTTTCTCCTCAATGGAGCTAATCTCTCTAACAGTCATATTTAGGGAATCTTTCTCTGTGCCACCAGCTCCCAAATAATGACACAGAGACTTATTGTTAATTATGAAAGCTCAGTCTTAGCTTGGATTTACCCCACTAGCTCTTATAACTTAAATTAACCTATTTATTTTAATCTATATTCTGCTGCATGGCTCATTACCTCATCTCTCATGCTGCTTCATTCGTGTCTGACTGGCAACTCTGCCTTCTTCCCAGAGTTTTCTCTCTGCTCTGAGGTCTCACCTATATCCCCCGCCTGGCTATTGGCCATTTATCTTTGTAATATATCACTCACAGCAATACATTTTCACACAGTGTACAAATCTCCCACAACAGTCACACTTGCTCTCAAGTCTACCCTGTCTATAAAGCTACCCTTTCATCATCAAACTGCATAGTTCCCACATTTTCCACTTTTTGCTCTTCCTCAGTGTAGAGCTGGGTGAAATATATATAAAAAAAAGTAGATGTGCCACAGACTAAACGTTACCCTTTGTGAAAATTTCCTTCACCAAATAAATCTGTCCCTTATCTCTGTATTCAGACTCACTCAAGTTTTGGGGACAGAGGCGGAAAACAGCTTAGAAAGATAAGTCCTGCATGATTTTAGTCATGTGTGGAAAATAACAAAGTTGCTATATCTAGAAGTTGAGAGTAGAATGTGAGTCAGGTGGTAGGGGTGCACGCCTTTAATCCCAGCACTCAGAAGGCAGAGACAGGAGGATCTCTGTGAGTTCAAAGTCAGCCTGGTCCACAAGCATGTTCTAAGACAGCCAAGACAGTTAACACAGAGAAACCCTTACTCAAAAACAAAACAAAAGAGAGAGAGAGAGAGAGAGAGAGAGAAATAACTTTCAGATTCAGATGTGGGAGACATAGGGAGTAAGATCCATGAGTAAGGATAACAATTATATAATGTGATTCTCATGAGTTGGAAGAAGGGCCATTCAATATTTTCACCATAAAGGCATGGTAGCCATTTGATAGGATAGCAGTATGTCTAACATAATTAAAACAACACGTACATTTTAAATACAGGGTTTATGTAGATGAACACATTATGGAAACCCATTTATGAGTATAGTTTTTACGTATCAGTTTAAAATGTGAGACACAAACCAACAAGTTTAGAAGAGTAGCTCAATATCTTAAAAGTCTCATGTTTCTGAGAAAGTTGGCCAAGTTACCGGCTGCTTCAAAACAACGTATGTGTACACTGCAACAGGAGACACTCAATAGGGTTCGTGTCAGTCACAGGTGCCGTTTCCCTCCCATTTGTAGCCTGGATGTTAGTGCATGGCAAATGGATTTCCATAGACCGAAACCAATGAGGGTGCACAGCATGTGAGATGGAAAATGCTAATAGGAAATGCAAATGTTGCTGTGTAGCAAACTGTAGAAGAGTTTCAGGAAGGACCGCACCTGGCATGAGCTGAGTGTGAATGTGTTCTCTGCAAAGAGTCGTGTCGAAGACAGAACACAGCTACCCATCATGATGCAAGACTTCAAAACAGAGTCACTGTTCATGCAAGTCAGGCAGCCCTTACAGACTGTCTCCATGAAATTATCCATAGTCTAGCTCTGCAATAATTTTTATGTCATTTCTCTCTTTTTTAGTTTTATTAATACTTTAAAAAATATTTTCTCTTTTTTGCCCCTCTTCCAGCTTGTTTATAGTTTCAACTTATCAGCTGTATTTTTGTTTTGGAATCTTGCCCAATGTTGAGGTATAAATCATTTAAGAACTTTAAAAATATTCTAATTCATTTTATTTAATTTTTGAAAGTTAGACTCCATAAGAGAGCATTATCTAGAAGTTTTCAGCTGTGCAAGCATTGCTTGTGCATGTGAAGATGTTAAAATTCCCTCAGGAAGTGAATAGATGTCCTCTTTGCATGCCTATATTTGTGAAAGATAAAATTTCTTAAGATCTCAGTTATTGGGAGTCAGCTTAATCAGACATGATCAATTGATGTTGAACATTTGGTTCACAAGGCAGGCTGCTCAGAGGACTGCAGTTCTAAATTAGGTACCACAGTCACTAACTACAGTAACGTGGTTATCTATTGCACTTTGACCTATTTCTCTGTGAATATATTTCATTCATTTGTAAGCACTTACACCCATGTTGTTACATAGTACAAGTGATGTTATGTTTATTCTTGCAAAAATGAGAATGCTAAGATTACTTATTTTATTGTCTAAAATAGTTTATATGTTTCTAAAATAAATATCATACCAACATGTAAATACCAGAATCATATTTTCAGGATTTGAATATGTGGAGGTTATAGATATTAAGGCATTGGATCTTCCTCTCTCTCCTCTCTCTTTTTCTCCCTTCTCTCTCTCCTCTCCCTCATCTCTCCTTTCTTTTGGTCTGTCTGTCTTTGAGGATATGAGCTGTCTCTTGAGCAGACACTCCTGGACTTGAGGATTTAACTCACTGAGTCGTGATCCAGAATGAGTCTTTGCTCTTAGCAATGCAATAGTAACAGACACACCCTTTCATCTCTCTGCCTTCCATCACCTCCTACCTTACCTGGTTTTAATTGAACATATTCTAAGGACTTATTTTTCTAATATCTCAGCATGTCTATTACGTGTTTATATTAGTGTTGCTAATATAAAGCCTGCTTCTTTACTATTTGCCTGCTGTTTGCTATATACACTTATAAATTATTTAAGTCCACTCAATAACACCACACAGCTTCACAGGTGGTACGAGCCCATCATAACAAAGATCCTCCCAGCTCTCCTCTCCATCCCTCACTGTGATATCAGTGAGTCAAAGGCAGCATTTGCATATTGGTCTTCAGACTGTTTGCTACATGCTGAGACCCATCTGCTCAAAAACCCATCAGGGTCAAAAGCACGCATCCAATTACTTAATAAATACTGCAAACAAGTAGGTTTTTTTTTTTTTAGCTATTTAAAGAAACTTGCTTTGCATATTACATGACACTGCGCCCCAGGTTTGCCAACTGTTGACAAATAGATCCTTGTGGCTGTAAGAACTCAAGCTAGGGGGTTCTGCTGAGGACTCTGACCCAGAGACTTTTAGCTGGCTGCAACCAACAGTGCCTAGGAAGATAAAGTTACAGTTTCCCTGTAACCCAACCTCTGCCCTTATCTTCTCACCTAGGCAGAGACCCCCTTCGCCTCTGGATTAAAGCTTCTCCCACTGAAATCCTGCTAAGCCGTCAGCAGTTAGAGCTTGTGTGTGGTCCTGTCATGGGAATCACAGTACCTTTCCTGGGCCTTGCCCCAAACCAAGGGAACTTCTTTGAAGGCTGTCATGTAGTCCACTGATCCACATGCTATAATTACTCAATACATTATTATCATTATTAATTTTAATAACTATGTCTTAGATGAATTACAGTAAGGAAAATCAAGTTATTTAATTTTGTTATTCCTTCTCACACGTTCTTCTCTCTTTATGCAGATCCCAACTTCTGACTTTTCTGTTTGTCTCCTGCAGAGAGCTCCCTGTTCCTCTTTTGCTTCAGAGACATGCTGTTGCTGGGTGTGATGTCTGCTTGCCTAGGTTCTGATGAGTTAGTTGCCTTCCCTCCTCTGTCCCTCTGTAGTAAGAGGGTTTTCTTTATCTCCAGCTTCCTCAAGTTTCATGTCCATGTGTAGGATGCATGGATTTGATGCTTATTTTTGTTTTCTGAACTTGAATTTCCCTGTCTGTCTTCAAGATCAATGATGGTTTTCTGTCACCACAGCCTATGATATGAGGAACCATCAAAAGCTTTCATTTCTAGAATGTTCTTTGATTCTCCCTCAGTCTTTTTTTTACCTCTGTTTACATTGCCTACCTATTATGACGTCCTATGCTATTTATTAGAGTTCTTATCATAATAGTTATAGTTATTTTGATTCTGTTAAGTGATATCAACACCTTTACTACTTTGAAGTTTCTTCTCACCGTTTTTATGCTGCACGTTAGCACACTTTGCCATCACATGTGGAAAGGTAAATCGGCCTTTAGCATCAGGACAAAAGCTGTTAGTTTAATCTGACCTAGACCTTGTCCAGCTTTTGCTGTTGTCTTGGTGCTAGAATTCTGGACCTCCCTCTCTGTCTTTAGATTTCCTTGTCTTAAATAGTAATCAGGAATGGTGCTGGCTCTGTGCACCAAATCGAGATTTAAATCACTGGAGGTCATGAAAACAAGGCAGAAGTATAGTCAGGATGAAGATGGCTTGTGCCATTGGATCTGACCTCCGCACGTGTTTCTAACCTTTCCTCTCTTTTCTCTGAGGTAAACTGTAACAGGTAAAGAGGGAGCTACCGCGATGATTCGGTGGTTAAGAACAATGACTGCTTGCTTTTCCAGAGGACCAAAGCTCAATACCCATCACCCCTACTGAACAGCTCACAACTGTCTATAACTCCAGTTCCAGAGGACTGGAGATGCTCTTCGGTCTCAATGAGTACCTTCACACATGTGCTCAGGCACATACATAGGCACACACACACACACACACACACACACACTTCAGTTACATATTAAAGGCTAAGGAACAAGAGCTGAGGGATATCCATACCCTCGTCTCCAATAAGACTCTGATAATGTCTTTTCCTTTGCTAATCTGAACTTTATGCAGAATGTTTTAGTCACATTTCAAAAGTTCTCCCCTTTCTCTTCCCTAGCAGAAACAGGTTTTGGTTGTTTGTTTTTGCACTAGCACCTCTAGTTAAAATCCCTAGGGAGAGTTCCCCCCTAAGCACCCTACTCTGAAGCAGGATGACTTCCAGCTTCCAGGACCCTTCAAGGCCACTATTTCCAGTGTTCCAATCAGTTCCTGGCACCAGCTGCCCCTGTTCCACTTAGGCTGGTCTCAGCTGTCATCCCTCGTATTCACCTGTCTCTCCAGATACCAGGGAAGCAGTTTGCCCTGAGATCTCCGTTTTCTGATGAATCCAAGAAAAACCATTGATTTTTTAGTTTTTTCAGCTTTCTCTAGTCAAAAGGACAGTAATGAAAATGTCAGAGCCAGAAATAAAAGCTCTAAATGATGAAACAGTTTTGCATTTATGATGTATTATTATTTTGTGTATTACAGGATTGGATTTGCTAAAGCATGCTTAATAAAATTTGCATTTATTTTCACAACAGATATGGCTCATTATTTTCTTTTTGTATAATAGTCTCCTCTTCTTTTGGAGCTATGGGTGATGTTGACTGTCAAAAATCAGTAACTTGCTGTCCTCTTTAGTTTTGTGAAATAGTTGGTATCGATTTTATACCAATACTTCCTGAAGTGTCTGTCAAGTTCACTAGTAAATAAGATGAATCTGAGAGCAAGTGTTTAGCCATAAATTAATTTACTGTCATATATACATGTGTATATCAGCTTATACAACTAATATGACATCCTCTCTCTTTTCTTCTTTATTTCTATGGTATTAGGTATCAAACTCAGGGCCCTATATACTAGGGAAGTATTCTACCACTGAACTACATCCCCAGTCCTCAAAGAATCTATGTTATTATAAAACTGCTTTAATAGCTTATACTTCTATCTTAATTAGGGTTTCTATTGCTGTGAAGAGACACCATGGCCATGGCAACTCTTATAAAGGAAAACATTTAACTGGGTCTGGTTTACATTTTCAGAGGGTTAGTCCATTATAGTCATGGTGGGAAGCAAGGCAGCATGCAAGCAGATGTGGTTCTGGAGAAGGATCTGAGAGCTCTACATCTTGATCCAAAGGCAGCAAAAAGAGACATGTAACATACTGGGCATGGTGTGAGCCTGCCTCACAGTGGCACACTTATTCCAATAAGGCCACACCTCCTAACAGTGCCATTCCCTATGGGGCAAGCATTCAAACACATGAGTCTATGAAGAACATTTTTAATGAAACCATCATGCCTTCCATGAAATCAATTTCATTAAAATTAGTTAATTTATTAGTAACTAGGAGCTGACAGTCTTCCCTTACTACTTTTTTCAGGTCTATAAAACCTTACTCTCCATCCCAATACTGGTGTTCTCTCTCTCTCTCTCTCTCTCTCTCTCTCTCTCTCTCTCTCTCTCTCTCTCTCTCTCTCTCCTCATCTCCCTTCTTCTCTGTCTTTTCTGCTGTGTTCCTAGAGAGTTAGTATTCTATTGATTCTGTTCATTTGATAGTTACCAACTGTTTTTCATTGTTCTTTACTCTTCCTACTACTATTTCCTTTCTTTCATTACTGTTTAATTTTTGCCTCTGTTTTGTTCAGGTACAAACAGAGGTTGTTGACTTGATCACTTTTCCCTTTTCTATAAAAGCATTCAGTGCTATAAATACCTGTACTTCTTAGGTGTTTTATACATGGGTGTGTCTTCACTTTTCATTCTAAATGTTTTCTAATTGCTTCTTTAAATCCTTATCTGTACCAAGATATTTAGAACAATTATACTTAATTCTCAAATCACATTAGGTACCAGCCACAATTGCACCAAGAGTGACAGGTGAGTGTCTGAGATCCTGGCTGGAAAGCCCTGCTCTCTAGGCCCTAGCTCCCATCCCTCCCATATGCATAGCATCCCTAGTGACCAGGCAGATGCACCCTATCCCAACAACCATCTCCCACCGATGCACCAGCAACCACAACCCCACCAACTCCAAATGTACCTGGTGGGACAGCACCAGTGACCACCAGAGCCACAGGCCCCAACTGCACCCAGAGGAAAAGAGTGGCTACCTGAACTATGTACCCCTACCTGTTCTGATTGGAGAAAGAAGAATTCCCAGAGGCTCAAGCTCTACCTGCACTGATTGGAGGAAGAGATGGGTAGATGGCAGTGTAAGAATACATTCAAAAACACAAAGCAATAGAGCACCACCAAAAATTAGTGGTCCTATGTCAGCAAGACCTGAACAGCCCAATGCAGATGAAGCAGAAAAAAACAACCTTAAAAATAACTGTATGAAGATGATAGAGACCTTTAAAGAAGAAATGAAAAGTTACCTTAAAGAAATGGAGGGAAAGACAAACAAAAATGGAAGAAATCAAAAAATCCCTTTAAAAAAAAAAGGCAAGAAATAAAAAAAAAAACAAATAGATGAACAAAACAGTTAAAGACTTGAAAATTGAAATACAGACAAAAAAGAAAACACAAACTGAGAGAATTCTGGAAATTGGAAATCTGGGTAAATGAGCAGAAACTACAGACGCAAGCACGACTAACAGAATATAAGAGATGGACGAGAGAATCTCAGGAGTCATAGACATGATAGAGGAAATAGATTCATTGGTCAAAGAAAAATTTAAATCCAACAAATTCTTAACACAAAACATCGAGGAAATCTGGGACACCATGAAAAGACCAAACCTAAGAATAATAGAGACAGAAAAAGGAGAAGAACTCCAGCTCAAAGACACAGAAAATATATTCAATAAAATTATAGAAGAAAACTTTCCCAAATTAAAAAAGGATTTGCCTATGAAGGTACAAAAAGCTTACAGAACACTAAGTAAACTGGACCACAAAAGTTTCCTTGCCATATTATAATCAAAACACTAAACATACAGCATAAAGAAAAAGTATTAAGAGCTACAAAGGAAAATAGGCCAGGCAACAAAAAAAGGAAGACCTATCAGAATTACACCCGAATTCTCAATGGAAACTCTGAAAACCAGAAGGTCCTAACAGATATGCTGTAGACACCAAGAATGCCAGCCCAGACTATTATAGCCAATAAAGTTTTCATTCACCATAGACAAAGGAAAAAAGATATTCCATGACAAAACCAGATTTAAACAAAACCTATCCACAACCTAGCCTTACAGAAAATACTAGAAATTTTCAATCCAAGGAAGTTACTTGCCCTAACAAAAACACAGGTAATAGATAACCTCACACCAGCAAACCTCAAAGAATGGAAACACACAAACACTACCATCGAAAAATAACAAAAATTATCAATTACTGGTCATTAATATCTCCTAATATCAATGTACTCAAATTACCTATAAAGATACCCAAGGCCAACAAAATAGATACAAGAACAGGACCCATCCTTCTGCTGTATACAAGAACTGCACCTCAATCTCAAAGACAGATATTACCTCAGAGTAAAGGATTGAAAAAAGATTTTTCCAATCAAATAAACCTAAGAAACCAGTGGGTATATCCATCCTAATATCTAACAAAAGGGGACTTAAAACTAAAATTAATCAAAATAGATGGAGTAGGATATTTCATTCTCATCACAAGAAAAATACATCAAGCAACCACATTTGTGAAAGAATCATTGTTAAAGCTTAAATCACACATCAAACCCTACACATTAAAGGTAGGATATATCAACATCCCACTGTCAACAATGGACAGGTCTTCCAGACAGAAATTTAACAGAGAAATAAGAGAACTAACAGATGTCATGGATCAGATGAACTTAACAGATACCTAAGGAATAGTTGACCCAAACAAAAGTATACCTTCTCAACACCTCATGGAACCTTCTCTAAAACAGACCACATACTCTGTAACAAAGCAAACCTCAGTAGACATAAAGTATCAGAATAACCACATGTATCTTATTGAATCACCATGGCTTCAAGTTAGAATTCAAGAACAACATTAACTGCAGAAAACCAATGAAGTCATGGAAATTGAACAATGTCCAACTGATTCACCCTTGGGTCAAGGAAGAAATAAAGAAATTTAAGACTTCCTAGAATGCACAACATACCCAAATCTATGGGACACTATGAAAGAAATGCTAGGAGCAAAGTTCATAGCACTAAATGCCTACATAAAGAAAGTGGAGAAATCTCACACTAGCAATTTAACAACACATCTGAAAACTTTAGAACAAAAAAGCAGACTCACCCAGGAGTAATAGATGATAGGAAATAATCAAATTGAGGTCTGAAATCAATAAAATGGCAACATAGAACACATTACAATGAATTGATGAGACAGAGTTGGTTATTTGAGAAAATCAACAAGATAGACAAACACTTAATAAAACTAACCAAAGAATGAGAGAAAATATTCAAATTAACAAAATCAGAAGTGAAATGGGGACATAACAATAGGAATTGAGGAAATCAAAAGAATCATTAGGTCATTCTTTAAAAACCTGTATTCCACAAAATTGGAAAATCTAAGAAAAAATGGACAATTTTCTCAATCGGTGCCAAATACCAAAATTAAACCAAGAACAAATAAAGTATTTAATTAGACCTATAAACTATAAAGAAACAGAAGCAGTCATGAAAAGTCTTCCAAACAAAAATAAATCCCAGGAGCAGATGACTTCAGCACAAAATTTACCAGAACATCAAAGAAGAGCTAATATATTTACTCCTCAAATTGTTCCACACAAAAGAAAGAGGAGGAATACTTCCAAACTTCTTTTATGAGGCTACAGCTACGCTGATACCCAAACTACACAAAAAATTAATTATGGAAGAGAATTACAAACCAGTCTCCCTCATGAACATTGGCACAAAAATACTCAATAAAATACTGGCAAACCAAATCCAAGTATACATGAAAAAAAATTTATCCACCATGATCAAGTTGACTTTATTCCAGAGATGCAGGTATGAGCCAACATACAAAATCTGTTAATGTAATCCACCACATAAATAAACTGAAAGAAAAAAAATACATGATCATCTCATTAGATGCTGAAAAAACTTTCAGCAAAATCCAACATTCCTTCATGATAAAGGTCTTGGAGAGATTAGGGATACAAGGAATGTATCTAAACATAATAAAATCAATATAAAGCAAACTGACAGCCAACATCAAATTAAGTGGAGAGAAACACAAATTTATTCCACTAAAATCAGGAACAAGACTGGACTGTCCACTCTCTCTGTATCTGTTCAACATTGTACTTGAAGTTCTAGTTAGAGTAATAAGACAACAAAAGGAGGTCATGGGGATAAAAATAGGAAAAGAAAAAGTCAAACTTTTGTTATTTGCAGATTGTATGATAGTATAAATAAGTGACCCCAAAAATTCTACCAGGGAACTCTTACACCAATGATAAACACCTTCAGTAATGTGGTAGGATACAAGATTGATTTTAAAAAATGAGTAATCCTCCTATACAAAAAAAAATGATAAAGGGACTGAGAAAGAAATCAGAGAAATATTACCCTTAACAATAGCCATGAATAACATAAAATATCTTAGGACAATTAACCAAACAAGTGAAAGACCTGTATGACAAGAACTTTAAGTATCTGAAGAAAGAAATTGAAGAAGATAACAGTAAATGAAAAGATCTCCAATGCTCTTGGATAGGTAGGATCAACATAATAAAAATGGCATTCTTTCCAAAAACAATCTACAGACTCAATGCAATCCATATCAAAATTCCAACACAATTCTTCACAGACCTCAAAAGAACAATACTCACTTCCATATGGAAAAAACAAAAAACCCAGGATAGCCAAAACAGCCTTGTACAAAAAAAGGAACTTCCAAAGGCATTGGCATCCCTAACTTTAAGCTCTCTTATAGAGTCATAGTAATGAAATCAGCTTGTTATTGGCATAAAACCAAACAGCTGGACCAATGAAATAGAAATGAAGACCTTGATATTAATCCACACCCCTATGAACACCTGATTTTTGACAAAGAAACAAAAAAAGCATCCTCAACAAATGGTTCTGGCATAACTGGATATTGGCATGTAAAATAGATCCATATCTATCCCCATGCACAAAACTCAAATCCAAATAGATAAAAGAACTCAACATAAATCCAGCTACACTGAACCTGACAGAAGAGAAAGTGGGAAATAGCCTAGAATACATGGGCAAGGAGACCTCTTCCTATATATAACATCAATAGTAGAGACACTGAGAGCAACAATTAACAAATAGGACTTCCTGAAACTGAGATGCTTCTATAAGGCAAAGGACACAGTCAATAAGAAAAAATGGCAGCCTAGATAATGGAGGAATGATCTCCAAAATATATTAAGAACTCAAGAAACTAGACCAAATAATACAATTTAAAGATGGGGTACAGATCTAAGCAGAGAATTCTCAACAGAAGAATCTCAAATGGCCAAAACAAACAAAAACACTTAAGGAAATGTTTAACATCCTTAGTCATCAGGTAAATGCAAATCAAAATGAATCTGAGATCTGCCCCAGTCACACAACTGTCTCCCACATTCAGAAGGCCTGGTTTGGTCCAATTCAGGTTCTCCTGATATCTGTCTAGAATTAGTGAGCTCCCACTAGCTCAGGTCAGCTGTTTCTGTGGATATTCCCATCATGGCCTTGACCCCTTTGCTCATATAATTGCTTCTCCTTATCTTGGACTGAACTCTGAGAGTTTGGCCCAGTGCTTAGTTGTGGATCTCTGCATCTGCTTCCATCAATTGCTGGATGTAGGTTCTATGATGACAATTAAGGTAGTCATCAATCTGATTACAGGGGAATGCCAGTTCAGGTACCTAGCTGGGGTCATTCTTGTAGATAACTGGGAATCTCCCTGGTGCCAGGTTTCTTGATAACCCCATAAAAGCTCTCTCAATCAAGATACCTCTTTCCTTGTTCTTCCTCTCTGTCCTTGCCCCATCTCAATGATCCTGCTCCCTCATGTTTACCACCTTCTCTTCTTATGCCCTCCCCATCTGTCCACCTTCCCCCAGGAGATCTTGTCTATTTACTCTTCCCAGGGATGGATATATATATATATATCATTCATTATCCGGGGTAATGTATTATAGGCTGATTTTCCTTTGT
Organism: Arvicola amphibius; assembly: GCF_903992535.2. Classification (NCBI taxonomy): domain Eukaryota; kingdom Metazoa; phylum Chordata; class Mammalia; order Rodentia; family Cricetidae; genus Arvicola; species Arvicola amphibius. The sequence continues at coordinate 52,423,061 of NC_052051.1, forward strand.
TTATGTTGAATATCCAGTTATAAGTGAATACATACCATGTTTGTCTTTCTGCGTCTGAATTACATCACTTAGGATGGTTTAATCTAGTTCCATCCACTTGCCTGCAAATTTCAAGATGTCATTGTGTCTATACTGCTGAAAAGTACTCCATTGTGTAAATGTACAACAATTTCTTTATCCATTCTTCATTGAGGGACATCTAGATTATTTCCAGATTCTAGATATTACAAATAATTCTGCTATTGACATAGTGGAGCAAATGTCCTTTGGTACGAATGTAGTAATATTTCATTTGTATTTTAATAAATAAAACTTGCCTAAAGGTCAGAGAGAAAAACAGCCCCACTGGTCAGGCTCACAGGTCAGGCAGTGGTCTTTAATCCAGTAGCCACATTAGTTTGCCATAGAAACTCAGTGATCCATGCCTTTAATCACAGCCATAGAGAGAAATATAAAACAGGAGGAGACAGCTCACAGACACGGTGTCATTCTGAGATTCTTAGAGACAGGATCACCATTTTCAGACTGAGGTTGAGGTAAGAGTCAGTGGCTGGATGCTTTGCTTTTCTGTTCTTCAGTCCCTGAGATTTTATTAACTGTACATCAGTGTAAGTGTGCACCATTTGGATATATGCCCAAGAGTGGTATTGTTGGGTCTTGAGGTAGATTGATTCCCAATTTTCTGAGTACCACCATACTGATTTCCAATGTGGTTGTTTGTACTTCAACCAACAATGGAGGAGTGTTTCCCTAACTGCACATCCTCTCCAGCATAAATTGTCATTGATGTTTTTGATCTTAGTCATTCTGACAAGTCTGTGGGGCCACTGACAGGGACCAGGATTTATTCCCAGTGCATGAACTGGCTTTTTGGAGCCCATTCTCTATGGAGGGATACCTTGCTCAGCTTAGATATGAGGGGGGCCTTAGTTCTGCCCCAAAGTGATGTATTAGACTTTGTTGATGCCCTATGGGAAGCTTTACCTTCTCTGAGGAGTGAATGAGTGGGGTAGGGGTGGGAGAAGGTGGGGGAAGTGGGAGAGAGGAACGAATGGGAAATGAAAAATGACTGTTTCAAAAAAACAAAAAAATCATTTTTATTATCAACATCTTTTATATTTACTATTAATTTAAGATCCTTTGTAGTCAGAGAAAAGAGTTGACATACTTTGAAAAAAATGAATTTATTAAGTTTTGTTTTATTGACCAGAACAAGGTTCATTTCAGTCTAATTTCCTAGTACTCTAGCAAAGGAAGTGAAAAAGAAGTATTTGGTTATTTTTGATGCAATGTTCTATAAATTTTAACTATAACTACGTGGCTAACAAGGGTCTTAGTTACTTTTATATTATGGTGAACAGATACCATGACCAAGGCAAGTTATTTTAAAAAGCTTTTAATTGGGGTCTTACTTTGAGGGTTAAAGTCCTTGACTGTCATGGTGGGGAGTATGGTCGCAGGCAGCAAGCATAGTTCTGGAGCAGTAGCTGAGAACTTACATTTCTATTGATCCACAAACAGGAAGCAGAGAGAGAGAGAGCTAATTGGTAATGATAGGAACTTTTAAAACCTTAAAGCCCACCCCCAGTGACACACCTTTTCCTACAAGTCCACACCTCCTAAATCCTTCCCAAATAGTTCCATTAACTGGGGACCAAGAATTCAGCTATATGCGTCTTTGGGAGCCATTCTCATTTAAAACAACTCATTTCATTCCCTTGCCTTAATAGGCTTGTAGTCATATCGTAATAAAAAAATGCATGGAGAGGGGCTACTTATGCTTAATAGCTTGCTCATCACTGCTTGTACAGCCTTCTTTCATATACAGCCTGGGATCACCAGCCTAGGTATGACCCTACCCACAATAGACTGGGCCCTTCCACCTTAATTACAGATCAAGAAATGCCCTCCAGGCTTGCCTACAACTAAATCTAATTGAAACACTTTTTTTCGTTTGAGGTTCCTTCTTCTCAGATAATTCCAGATTGTAATAAGTTGTGATTCAGAAATAGCCAGGACACATGAATGCTTTCATATAATAAAGCATTTAATTTGTTCCACCATATAACCCTATTCCTATGCAACATTATGTTTTTTCTTGCTTCAGAAATAGAAAAATTAAAGTGTAGAAAAATCATAGTTTTTCACTCTTCTGTGCCCCTACAAGCTAGCCAGATCTCACAGTAATCTTCAGTGCTAGAACCCACTCATTATGAGGGAGAAAACACAACTTCAAACTCAGTAACACTGACCAGGTGAGTGAGAAACTTTGAAATCATATTACAACTGATGAGAAATTGAGGGACTTTTAAACTACAAAAAAGATGTCATCACAATAAAAATCTATCTCAGAGTATATGAGGGGGACTAGTGTAAGAGAGAGAATCTATTTGTTATACTATACAAAAGGTTATGACAGGAAGTGATACCATAAGAGGAGCAAAATTACAAGGTATCTGAGAGAGCAGATAATCTCTTATATCCCTTTTCAAGTAGGCACCTCTCCATCCATCAACATTCAAGTGTACAACCAACTTGAGTTCAACCCTGCTGTTCCAGAGGGAACTCCAGCCCAGAGGCTGTTTGCACTGGGTAACCATTAGCCTTCCCTTTCCACAGTGACCTTTTAGAGCTTGATATGAACTCAATCCTTTCTTTCTTGAAACAGGGATCTCTTCCGTATAGAGCCATAGAAAATACAGAAAGTACAGAGAAGCACCCTCAATCACATAACAGTATCCTGTACAGAGTAGGAACCAACAAGTTTTTGTTAAAAATCAAAATGTTTGAGTTCCCTGCATGAGACCCAGATGTTCTGGATGAGAAGTGATATACTGACTTGCAGAAAAGGAAAAAAAAAAAAACCACTTGTTTACTTGGCAGCAGGATGAACCATCCAATGGGACTCTCTCCAGCTGATTCTGACCCCCTGCCAGTTCTAGGCATGAGTGGGTTGTTACTCAAATAAAGACAGACTACAAGCCCAGTGAGCCTCTCAGCATGCCAAGTCGTGGTGAATTAGCTCTTCTTACTGAAACTTGTACTTCACTCAGTTAACTCCCACCTAAACGTTTTTTATTTCCTGATATACTATAAAGCTAGGGGGGAAATATACTTCTTCCTCCAGCCTCCCAGTTCCCGCTGGGCTAAAATCAGAGAGAAGAGTGAGTGTCATTGGGAAAGGAATGACGCTTACGACATAAACTGGGATTTTCAGGAAAGAGCAGAAGACCAGTCCATCCTGGTGGAAAGATTTCTTCAGCGTGTAATTTTCATCTTGCCTGTAGGCAGTTTTCTGCAGGTGTACATGTCGTTTCCAAGAAAATGTGAGGCTTGAAATTGCAGCCCCATTCAAGGCTGCTGTGTCTACAGCATAAATTTAATATGGGCAGATCTGTTTTTCTCCGGGAATAAGACCCTGACCCTCTTCCACCGTGGTGTGGAAAAACCGAAACATCAGTGGCACAAATACTGACAGCGTGTGGAATGAATGACGTTTGACAATATGGGGGTGATCATTTCATTTCACATGGTGCAATGGACAGATTGTAAAAATTAAAAATATTAAATATTAAAATATTAAATATTGCAATATTGTTCTGAAACATAGAGCATGACATGAAGAAGACTGCAGGAACAGTGGGCAGGTGGCTTCAGGCGGAATTTGCTCTCCTTTTCCCTGTCATTTGGATGTGAAGCCAGTATTGCCTAATGACATACACCTTTAGACACACCTTTTACCAGCAAATATACAGACTCTCCGCTGGCCTCCTTGACATCAGGCCTTTTGTTCCCACACACCTCCCCTTACCTCTACTCTTTGGGGTAGTGTTCCACAGCAATGGTAAGAAAATGGAGTTCTCTCTGTTTAAAAAATCCTTGGTGTCAGAGAAGCGAAATAAGAAGGTGAATCCACAGAAAAACATAGAGTTATCCCCTGGATACTGGAAGGAGACAAGATTGCTGGGCAAAAAAAAAAAAATGGGAACTTGGGGGTGGGGTGGGATGTGGGTAAGGGAGGATGGGGAGAGAAAAGTGTGAAGTGGAGGATGGGGAGAGTTTGGGGGAATGGGCTGGTTGGGATATAGGAAGGGTGGATGTGGGAACAGGGAAATATATATATCTTAATTAAGGGAGCCATTCTAGGGTTGGCAGAGACTTGACTCTAGAGGGGTTCCCAGGTGTCCAGGAAGACGCCCCCAGCTAGGTCCTTGGGCAGCTGAGGAGAGGGAGCCAGAAATGGCCAGATACTATAGCCATACTGATGAATATCTTGCATATCATCATAGAACCTTCACCTGGTGATGGATGGAGATAGAGACAGAGTCCCACATTGGAGCACCGGACTGAGCTCCCAAGGTCCTGATGAGGAGCAGAAGGAGAGAGATCATGAGCAAGGAAGTCAGGACCGTGAGGGGTGCGTTCACCCATTGAGACGGTGGGACAGAACTAACAGGAGACCACCAAGTCCAGTTGGAATGGGACTGATGGAACATGCGACCAAACCAGACTCTCTGAATGTGGCTGATGGTGGAGAATGACTGAGAAACCAAGGACAATGGCGATGGGCTTGGACTCTACAGCATGGATGGGCTCTGTGTGGGCCTTGTCAGCTTGGTTGCTCACCTTCCTGGACCTGGGGGGAGTTGGGAGGATCTTGGACTTTACATAGTGAAGGGAACCCTGATGGCTCTCTGGCCTGGAGACGGAGGGAGTGGGGATATGGGTGGAAGAGAGGGGAGGGAAGGGGGAGGAGGAGGGGAGGAGATGGAAATTTTTAATAAAAAAAAATCCTTGGTGCTGCCCTACAAGATTCTTACCATGGGATTGAAATGCCCTACCTGGTTCCCCAGGTTCTTCCTTCTTCCCTTCCTCCTTACTCTTTGACGTGCTTATGATGCATCGATTCCCGCAAGTCCTTGAAAGTTTCTGATGAAATCTTCTAAGTATCTGTTATCTTCTCTAATTCATGTTCTTTCCCCTTCTATCAAGTTCTGTATTAATCCACCAGTTAATGTCTGGCAGCACTGAATTCCACCTCCCTCTACCATCCTTTCTTCCTCCTGTCTTGATGACTGTCCTTCCATGATGCTTCAGTGTGGAAACTTGACTCCCAGTCATTAAAGTATATGATGATGTGCTCATTCTTTGTTATGTTAGCCAAGCACAGTTTCCCCTTTGTATCCCTAGTTTCATTTGTGTGCTTAGCAAATGAACCAGCAAATGAAAAAATATTTTTATTACTTTAACACTATGGTAGCATTGTTTTTGCCAAGTAGTCAAGTGAAGCAAATGTAGATAATCACACAAAGGAAATAGTAGTGGGAGAAAATGTCACTAGCAATCAAGAAGCTAAGTGAGAGACCAACACATGAGCTGTGCAAGGTGAGCTTCACATTCAATGATAGATATCATCTAAGACACGTCATTATCTCATCTGCATAGTGATTTGTGGAAGCTAGTCCCTTACCCAGTTACATCCACAAAAGAGGAAGATATCACACTATGGAGGCTGAACCTGCTCTGCGTCTCACTGACAAGCACCACATAGGTTGAGGATCCCATACAAAGGGTGGTTCTGATTCCGCAGTGATGCAGCAATTTCCAAGACTCTGAATCTAGCAAGCTCTCACCTCTTATTAATATTTGTAGTACTCAGGCCTTGTTTCGTGTTATGGGAGGAGTGGCTAGGTGCTTAGATGAGGGTCTCATGGTTCTCTCCATCTCACCTGCTGGTAGGAAACATCAAAGGTCAATCAGGTCCACTGTGATGACTTTTTGTAAACAGATATGGCAGAATTTCTGAAGATGGTGGCACTTCCCTTGGAATAGGGTCCTGTAGAACAGACATCATTTTTTATCTAATTTTTATCCACGGGATACATTTGTATCCATGGGATACAGTCTTTCTTGTGTTCTAATGGATTCTCAACAGAATGGATTTCTTCCTCCTCACTAAGTGATATGCCTTTATAAATTTTTCTATAGCACTTGTTTGCTTGTTATGAATTCCCTGAATTTGTGTTTCTAGCAAAGGACTCATTTCTTCGTCACTTCGCAACAGTAGCTTTTCTGGATGTAGCAGTCTTGGTAGGCAGTGAGTTACTTTCAGGAACAGAAATATAACCTTTAATGTTTTTTCTGGCATTTGGGATTTAATATATTAAGTTATTCTTCTTGACATCTGAAGATATTCTGAATGGGTAGATATCCCACTACCAAAATATATTCTTTCCATTGTATGTGAATTGGCATTTTTCTTATTGGTTTTAATATTATCAGAACTTTATATTTTTGACATTTTCACTGAAGTGAAACTTTTAAGCAATGAAAGAAAAGTGTCAGTTTCTTCACCCAATCTTAATGTGGGTTTCAGAGCCTCATGGAGACTCACAGTGGACAGGAGTGCATTGCCAGTGTTCATAGTCCACTTGCTACATGTATCTTTCTGGCTTTTCTCTTTTCTTACTTCATTTCTCTACCCATGAATCTGTTCTCGTAGTTTATTTCACATGTTAATGTTTTCACTCAAATTTGTGATACAGGTTGTGTTTCTGGAATAACCTGAATTTTCTAGAAAGCCAATCATTGGGGAGATCTCTAATTGCAGCCTTTCCTGGAAGTTAACAAAGTCTTCCATTGCTAAAGAGGGACAATGATGAAGAGGTACAGCACAATCCCATGTTGACAGGTTCCCTACAGTGGGCTGAGGAGAAACAACAGCTACACACAGGTCCAACACATGCTGATGAGAAAGAGAATAATCAGCCTAATTAATTCAGATTATTTTTTCTTCAGAATAGGCTATATCAGCTGTAGGAGCCTGCTCCCACAAAGTCAGCTAGGGTTCCTGGATTGGGGGACATTAAGGCTAAGGAAATGTCAGATGAAAGAACTTGAGACAGTAAACAGGATAAAATGGGAAGGTCTGTTTGGTCATTCCAAAACAGCCAAACAGTCTGGAGTTTTATTTCAGAACTTTTTTATATACAAAAGCAGAACAAAGCACAGCACAGATGGTCAGTCAGTCTCTAACCACAAAACCGTGTCTGTCCTTGAGTGAGCAGCCTCCTCTCCAACGTGTGCTTGCTGCTCAGAAGCAGCCTTACTTCCTATCTTGATGTTCCTGAGGTTTGGCGTCAGCAATATTCTTCCTACTAGAGTGTTCTTTCCTCATCAGCAAACTGCTCTTTCCCATGGACTAAATCAGAAATTTCTCACAGCCCTCAAGGTTATTGAAAAAAGCAGAGCAGGCAAGCTTGAACTGAAATGACTTATAAGTCAGAACTGACTCCAAATGGAAACTGAGTCACAAGTGGGCTACCACCACCACTCAAATATTATCTTAGAGAACACTGAGAAAGATGGAAGGCCCTTACCGCACTCTGAAGCTTCATCTTCGGCCAGATGGCAGACACTGCTGGAAATCAGGATAAACTTTCAGCCTGAGGATGACAGAAGTTCAGAACAACTTATAGCTATGGCTGGGATCCTATGCTGCAATCAGGGTATGGATAAGGAAAATTGGGACCATGCACTACAGAAAAGAGGTGTTGCCAGGGAACATCTAGAATGTTTCAAGCCATCTGGGTCAGAAGAAGATCCCATGCTCACTGCTTAAGAAGATCATGCTATTAAAAAGCCATTATAATGCTTATAGCCACCAGATTACTTTACTCTCTCCAATAGGAAATAATTAAATAAAACTCAATGTGATTAGATAGCTTCAGTGTCTCATGTCACTGATTGTGTCTAGCTCCAGCCAGTTCTGACATCACACAGTGTGGCCCTGTAGCAATTTGGAAATGTTTCCACAGTGACTTCCTCAGCCAGCATTTCCAGATCCTTACAGGTCCCAGGAAGCCGTGCAGAGACTCACCAAGGCCTAATGTTCCAAAAATAAATTTTGCCCTTGAGGGTTTATTTGTTTCTTTTGCCTAATTCTGTTTGCTAATAGCACCAAGGCAATGGTATATATTTTACTTTACCAAAGATTAGGGTAGTGACATGAAGCTATGGTAATATCTCTTCATGCTAATTTTTGGAGACAAGTTTCATATAGGTATTGGTGGCAGAGCAGTCAAAATTATTAACTGCTAAAACTTATCTTTGGATACATTCCTTTTAAATATTTTATGTGAAATTAGAAAATGTTCATCAGGACATTTCAACAGAAGCTACCACAGGGGAAATGTCTTCTGAAATCATTTCCATAAAGCTGAACATGCCCTTTTAATGAAACAAATTTTTCCTTGAAGTAACAACCTAAAGACAGATGGGAGCTTTACAGAAGATGTAGCTGTGTGGCAATTGTTTTCCCAAAAGTCAACAAGGTAAGCTCTCTGTTTCAAAGAAAAAGAAAAAAATTACATCTTTTCTTTTTCTTTTTCTATTTGTTTTTCAATACAGGGTTTCTATGTGTAGCTTTGGAGCCTATCCTAGCTCTTGTAGACCAGGCTGGCCTCAAACTCACAGAGATCTACCTGCCTCTGTCTCCCAAGTGCTGGGATTAAAGGCATGTGACACCACCACCTGGATTGACAATGCTTTTTTCTAGCAATAGTTTGAAGTTTCAGTGGGACCAGTACTTATCCTGCGTGCATAACTGGCCTTTTGGAATCCACTCCCTATGATGGAATACCTTGCCTAGCCTGGAGACAAGGGGAAAGGGCTTGGTCCTGCCTCAACTTGGTATGCCAGACTTTGCTGACTCCCCAAGGGAGACTTTACCCCTCTGAAGAGTGGATGGAGGTGTGAAGGGGGGAAAGTGAGGGGGCATGAGAAGGGAAGAAGGGAAACTAGAGTTAGCATGTAAAATATCTTCTATGCTTTGAGTTTGATCACTTCCCAGTGCTGAAATACTTTCTACAATGAGGTTACATATCTTAATCCAAATAATATGACTGAGTAATTATTGTCAGGATAACTGCACCAACATTTGAAAGTTCTGCTTAACTTAGTGTGTTAAAATGCTCTAAGTGGCTGTCACCTCTTGTTTAAGACCAGGTGGCTAATAACACTTGATAGTCACTGGATTTTAATGTAACAAGAATTCGTAGAACTTACTTCAGATCTACTACAGTTCTACTACAGGGATTCCACTTGCCGAGTTTTAGTACAGTGTTAAAGAATGGCCACAGCTACCCGAAAATGTACCATTTCCAACTTCCTGTTTTGTGAAGCTGGATTTTCTGTGTGCACTTCAATCAAAATAACAAATATTTCAGTTGAATTCCTAAACAGAAAGGACAAAAATCTTCCATTGAATCAGGTTTGAAGAACTCTTACACAGCACACAACCATGTCCCTGTTCTTAGAAGTGTTTAAGCATATGCTATACTTGATTAACATATATCACACACTGATCTGTAGTGGGATTGGGTTTTTGTTATTTTCATATCAATTGGTACAAATATAATTTGATATTTCCAAGCATCCTAGTTAGGTTTTCTGTTGCTGTGAGGAGACACCATGACCACGGCAACTCTCATAAAGAAAACATTTAATTGAGGTGGCTCCCTTACAGTTTCAGAGGTTCAGTATATTATCATCAAGATGGGGGGCATGGTAGCGTGCAGGCGGATGTGGTACTGGAGCTGAGAGTCCTAGATCTTGTAGGCAACAGGCAGTCAGTGCAACACTGGGCAGTATCCTGAACACAGGAGACCTCAAAGCCTACCCCCACAGTCACACTTACCCCAACAAGGTCATACCCACTCCAACGAAACCACACTTCCTAGTGGTGCCACTCCCCCATGAGATAACTGCCACACTCAGTTTAATTTTTAATATGGTATATATTGGTATCTAAATAGAATTGAATTCTGAAGATTTGAATTCTGGTAAGGTTACAAATGGGTCTTAAGATCAAAGTACTAGAGTGTTACTATCATATTTTCCCTTTTGTTGAAAATAGATTTTTTTTCTCACATAATGTATCCTGAATACATTCCTCTACTCCTCCCAGTTCCTCCCCCACATCCCCTGTCATCCAGATATACCCTCTTTCTTTCTCCAGTTAAAAAACAAACAGGCTTCTAAGGGATAATAATAAAAAATAGTTAGATAAAACAAAAATTAACACATTGGAATAGGTGTGGAGAGAATGGACAACCTTGTCTTGTTCCTGATTTTAGTGGAACTGCTTTAAGTTTCTCTCCATTTAAGTTGACGTTGGCATGAGCCTACTGTAAACTGTCTTTATTATGTTGAGTTACATCCCTTGTATCCCTAATCTCTCTAGGACTTTTATTATGAAGGAGTATTAGATTTTGTCAAAGGCCTTGCCTGTCAAAGGAGCAGCAGAGGACAATCAACTTCAGGGGATTTGCCTACCAGCAAACAAAACCCTGATGGGTGAATCTTGGATATGCAAGGCCCAGAGAAACTTGACCCCAGAATATTTCTTGCTACTGCTGTGCTTTTGCATGTTTGCTGCTGCCCTTTGTCGCTGGTATCTGGCATGTGTTAACGGGCATAGGAAGATCCTCACTGTGCTTCATGCAGTATGATAATCTAATGGAATTATCCCATCTTACTGGACATCTTTACCTGTGGATTATTATGAAGATAATTTCTTCATATGCTGTACTGTTTAATTGATAACAATAACATTAGTTTAAATATAAGGAAATTTCAAACAGCTAGAACACATGAGTTTCTATTGAGGAGCCTTATAGACTATGACTTAGGCTAATGACTAAGAGAAACAATTGAGTTCCAGTAGTCCAGTTATCTTAAATTATTCTTTTAATCTCAGTGTTGAGAGATGTTTTCACAGGTTTTGGAATGCATCTTAGCTGAAACAAAGCTTTGAAAGTAACTTAAGTTTAGACTAAGATGTTTTTGTCAAATAGCTTTGAGGTGAAAATCTAAGAAGACAATCTAAAGTTTTATAAAGGCACATAAGTGAACAGGGGACGCCTTAGTGTCAGGGAACAAAACCAAATCAGCCCAATTATTATTAGTTGACATGCCTTTCTTGCTAGTATTGGTTGGTGATCAAAGATGATGATCAATTCCTTGTACCCATTTCTGCCCTCAGCTTACTAATATAAAAAAAAATTGTTGATGAGTGGGTATGCTACATATAGATTTAAAGTAGATATGCCTGATTGTTTTTCATATACAAAATTTTGTATTTGTTATTCTTCTAAGATTTCTTGTAAGATTACCTTTGGAGATAAATAACAAGATGATTGGTCCTTTCTTTGTAACCATAAAATGCAGTCTGCCAACAAAAGAATTGGCTATGAAAAATACCTTGCTTTCTCACACTCTGTTAATCTATAACAAATTGCTTGGACATGAATTATGTAGATTCCTGGGACAACTGGTTTTTCATCTGTAATACATAAAGTATTTAATTATGTAAGGGATATGTAAAGTATGCTGATTTTATTTGTATTCTTTGTAATTATTCACTTGAAAATAGAATATAACCACATTGTAATTTTTAATTGCCTGAAAGGTTTTGCTGGAGTAATTAAGCTATAAAAGGAAAAATAAAGTTAAGTTTGTTAGAAGGAAAACATCAAGAAGGAGAGAAGTAAAACACCAGGAAAAATGTAGGGAAAAAAATAAGGAGATGGAAGAATAGAAAGAAGTAAGAAGGAAATCATCAGGAATGTATGTCTTGTCCCTTACACCCTCTGATATAAATAAATGTCTTAGTTCACCAACTCCATTGGATCCACACCAAGCCTTGCACTACTGCAGGCTGGACCTCAAAACAGCGATAAGATATTCTCTGCATCTAATGAGATGACCAAGGTTTTTTGTTTGTTCGTTTGTTTTTGTTTCTCTATTTGTTTATCAATTTACTTATGCTGAACAATCCCTGCATCTTTGGATTAAGCCTATTTGATCATGGTGGATGATCTTTGTGATGTGTTCTTGGGATCAGTTTGCAAGTATTTTATTGAGCATTTTTTGCATCTATGTTTATAAGGGAAATTGGTCTATAATTTACTTTCTTTGCTGGGTCTTTATGTAGTTTGGGAATTAGAATAACTATGGCAATGAAAACAAGTTAGGAAATGTTCCTTCTGCTTTTATTTTGTGGAATAATTTGAAGAGCACTGCCATTAACTCTTTTTTTGAAAGTCTGGTAAAATTCTGTGCTAAAACCATCTCTCTGGCCATGGTGGGTTTTGTTGACATGTTTGTTTTGTTTTGTTGGTAAATTTTCAGTTACTATTTCTATTTTACTAGAGGTTATAGGTCTGTTTAAATTGCTGTCTGTTCTTCATTTAACTTTGGTAAGTAGTATATATAAAGAAAATCATCTATTTCTTTTAGATTTTCCATTTTGGTAGAGTATCAATTTTTAAAGTATGTCTTTATGAACCTTTGGATTTCCTCAGCATTTTTTATTCCCCCTTTCTTCTCTAATTTTGTTAACTTGGAAATTTTCTCTCTGCTTTTTAGTTAATTTAGATAAGGGTTTGTCAAACTTACTGATTTCTCATTGCTTTTGGTTTGTTTGCTTGTTTCTATCTTATTGATTTCAGTCCTGTGTTTGATTTGTCGTCCCATCTTTTCTTTATGGGATGATTCCTCTTTTTGGTCTAGAACTTACAGTGCGCTGTTAAGCTACTATTATGAGATCTCTCTGATTTTTATCAAACAACCTATGGCTGTGAACTTGCCTCTTTTAACCCATTTAACCCATTAACTTCATGATGCTCCATAAGTTTGGATATGTTGTTTACTCATTTTCATTCCATTCGAGAAAGTCTTTAATTTCTTTCTTGACAATTTTTCATTTATTTATGAGTTGCTTTGTTATTAGTGAGTTGTTTCTATGAGTTTTTAGGCTTTCTGTTGTTTGTTATTGATTTAAAGTTCTTGTCAAACAAGGCGTTTACTTGTTTGGTTAGAGTTACTCTGATATACTTCATGCTACTTGTGGCCATTGTGAAGGGTGATGTTTCTCTGATTTCTTTCTCAGCCCATTTATCATCTGTGTAAAGGAGGGCTACTGATTTTTTTGAGTGAATCTTGTATCCTGCTACATTACTGAAAGTGTTTATAGTTGTAGAAGTTCCTTGGTAGAATTTTTGGGATTGGTTATGTAAGCTATCATATCATCAGCAAACAATGGGAGTATGACTTCTTTTTTGACTTATATACCCTTGATCTCCTTTTCATGTTTTATTGCTTTAGCTAAGACCTCAAGAACTGTATATGATAGATATGGAGAGAGTGGACAACATTGTCTTGTTCCTGATTTCAGGGGATCACTGTGAGTTTCTCTCCATTTAGTTTAATGTTGGCTGTTGGCTGTTGGCTTGTTGTATATTGCCTTCATTATGTTTAGTTATGCTCCTTGTATCCCTGCTCTCTCCAAGACCTTTATCATGAAGAGATGTTGTATTTTGTTAAAAGTTTATTTGCAGCATCTAATGAGATGATCATGTAGCTCTTATGTTCTATTTTGTTTATATAGTGGATTACGTTGGCAGATTTTTGTATTATGGTGGATGATGTTTCTGTTATGTTCTTGGATTCAATTTGCCATTATTTTATTTAGTATTTTTGCATCAATGTTCATGAGTGAGATTGGTCTGTAATTCTCTTTCTTAGTAATGTCTTTATGTGGTTTGGGTATCTGGGTAATTGTAGTCTCATAAAAAGAGTTTGACAATGTTTCTTTGGTTTCTATTGTGTAGAACAATTTGAAGAGTATTGATATTAGTTCTTCTTTGAAAATCTTATAGAATTCTGAGCTGAAACCATCTGGTCCTGAGATTTTTTTGGCTGGAAGACTTTTGATGACTGTTTCTATTTCTTTAGCAGTTATAGGCCTATTTAATTTGCTTATCTGGTCTTGGTATAATTTTGGTATGTGAAACTTATTCAGAAAGTTATAAATTTCCTTTAAGTTTTCCATTTTCATGGAGTACATGTTTTTGAAACATGAATGATGATTCTCTGGATTTCCTCCATGTCTGTTGTTATGTCCCCCTTTTCATTTCTGATTTTTGTTAATTTGGATATTCTCTCTCTGCATCTTGGTTAGTTTGGATAAAGGTTTGTCTATTTTGTTGATTTTTGCAAGAATCAACTCTTTGTCTCATTGATTATTTGTATTGTTTTCTTTGTTTCTATTTTGTGGATTTTAGCTCTCAATTTGATTATTACTGTCATCTCATTCTCTTGGATGAGTTTGCTTCTTTTTGTTTGTTTTCAAATGTTCTGTTAATTCACTAGTGTGGGATTTTTAAATTTTTTTTAAATGTAGACATTTACGAACTTTCATCTCAATACTGCTTTCATTGTGTCCCATAAATTTGGGTATGCTGTGTGGTCATTCATGGAATTTTAGGAAATCTATAATTTCTCTTTTTATTTCTTTCTTAACCCATTGATGCTTCAAGCAAGTACTGTTTAATTTTTATGTGTTTGTGGGCTTTCTGGAATTAGTTTTGCTTTTGAATTCTAATTTTAAGCCATGGTGATCTGATAAGATACATGGGGTTATTCCATTTTTTTTTATCTGTTGAGGTTTGTTTTGTGGTCAATTTTTGAGAAGGTTCCCCGAGGTGCTGAGAAGAAGGCAATTCTTTTATGTTTAAGTCCATTTGAGTCATAACTTCTGTTAGTTCTCTTATTTCTCTCTTAATTTTCTGTCTGACTGACCTATCCAGTAGTGAGAGTGGAGTGTTGAAGTCTCTCACTATTAGTGTGTGGGGGGAGGTAATGTATGATTTAAGCTTTAGAAGTGTTTCCTTTACATACGAGGGTGCCCTTGTGTTTGGGGAATAGACATACAGTATTGAGATTTCCTCTGGATAGATTTTTCCTGTGACTAATATGAAATGTCCTTCTTTATTTCTTTTAATTGATTTTAGTTTGAAGTCTATTTTTTTTAGCTATAAGGATAACTACACCAGCTTGATTCTTAGGTCCATTTGATTGGAAAATTTTTCCCATACCCTTTATTCTGGCGAGATGTCTGTCTTTGAAGTTGAGGTGTGTTTCTTTTTTGGGGGTGGGAGTTAATGCAGTTCTTTTATTTTTTTATTGAGTTCTACATTTTTCTCTGCTTCCCCCCCCCCCGTGGCCTCTTCTCTCTCCTTTAACCTTCCCCCAAGGTCCCCATGCTCCCAATTTTTTCAGGAGATCTTGTCTTTTTCTATTTTCCATGTAGATTAGATCCATGTATGTCTCTCTTAGGGTCCTCATTGTTGTCTAAGTTCTCTGAGATTGCGGTTTGTAAGCTGGTTTTCTTTGCTTTGTGTTTAAGATCACTTATGAGTGAGTACATGTGAAAATTGTCTTTCTGTGTCTGGGTTACTTCATTCAAAATGATGTTTTCTTTTTTTCTTTTTTTTATTAAAAATTTCCATCTCCTCCCTTCCTCCTCCCCCTTCCCTCCCCTCCCTTCCACCCATACCCCTACTCCGCCCCTCTCCAAGCCAAAGAGCCATCAGGGTTCCCTTCATTATGTTAAGTCCAAGGTCCTCCCAGCTCCCCCTAAGTCCAGGAAGGTGAGCAACCAAACTGACAAGGCTCACAGTGAGCCCGTCCATGCAGTAGAGTTCATGCTCATCCCCGTTGTCCTTGGTTTCTCAGTCCTCCTCCACTGTCGGCCACATTCAGAGAGTTCAGTTTGGTCCCCTGTTCCATCAGTCCCATTCCAACTGGACTTGGTGGTCTCCCGTTAGATCTGTCCCACCGTCTCAATGGGTAAACGCACTCCTCATGGTCCTGACTTCCTTGCTCATGATCTCCCTCCTTTTGCTCCTTATCAGAACCTTGGGCGCTCAATCCAGTGCTTCTATGTGGGGCTCTGTCATTTTCTCCATCCAATGCCAGGTGAAGGTTCTATGGTGATATGCAAGATATTCATGAGTATGGCAATAGGATCTGGACATTTCTGGCACCCTCTCCTCAGCTGCCCAAGGAACTAGCTGGGGGCGTCTTCCTGGACACCTGGGAACCCCTCTAGAGTCAAGTCTCTGCCAACCCTAGAATGGCTCCCTTAATTAAGATATATAATTCCCTGTTCCCATATCCACCCTTCCTATATCCCAACCATCCTATTCCCCCAAGCTAGCTCCATTCTTTTTCCTGGAAAATTCAAGAGATATGTTTCTTTTATGCAGGAGTAGGATGGATTCTGTTTTCGCATCCAATCTGTTAGCCTGTGTCTTTTATAGGTGAGTTGAGTTCATTTATATTAAGGGATCTTAATGACCAGTTATTGTTTTCTCCTGTTAATTTAGTTTTTGTTGCTGGTGATGTTAATTTGTGTGTTTTTCCCTTCTTTGGGGTTTACTACTGTGAGATTATCAATTGTCTGCATTTTTGTAACCAGCTTCCTTAGGTTGGAATTTTCCTTCTAGTACTTTGTGTAGGGCTGGATTTATGGCTAGTTATTGGTTAAATCTGGTTCTGTCATGGAATATCTTGTTTTGTTCTTTATGGTGATTGAAAGTTTTGCTGGGTATAGTAGTCTTGGCCGGCATCCATGGTCTCTTAATGTTTGCATAACACTTGACTAGGACCTTCTGGCTTTCATTGTTTCCATTGAGAAGTCAGGTGTAATTCTGATAGGTCTGCCTTTATATGTTACTTGGTCTTTTTCCTTTGCAGCTCTTAATATTCTCTCTTTAATTTGTATGTTTAGTGTTCTGATTATATGTGGCAAGGGAACATTTTTTTGATACAGTCTATTTGGTGTTCTGTGAGCTTCTTTTATCTTCATAGGCATATCTTTCTTTAGGCTGGGAAAGAATTCTTCTATGATTTTGTTAAATTTGTTGTCTGTGCTTTTGAGTTGAACTTCTTCTATACATATTCTTCTTAGGATTGGTCTGGTCTTTTCATGATGTCCTGTATTTCTTGAATATTTTGTGTTAAGCTTTTGTTAGATTTATTGATTATTTAGAGCGAGTCTATTTCCTCTATTGTATCTTCAGCACTTGAGATTCTCTCTTCCATCTCTTGTATTCTGCTGCTTATGCTTGCATTTGTGTTTCCTGATCATTTTCTCATGATTTATGTTTCTATAATTCCTTTAGTTTGTGCTTTCTATCTTGTCTCTGTTTCAGTTTTCAAGGATTGAATAGCTTCTTTTCTATGTTTGATTGCTTTTTCTTAGGTTTCTTTAAGGGATTTGTTGATGTCTTCCAATTGTTTTTTCTTTTCCTTCATTTCTTTGGGGGAATTTTTCATTTCCTCTTTAAGGACCTCACACATTCTTCTAAAGTTATTTTTATGTCATTTTCTTCTGCTTCATCTATTTTTAGTTGTCCAAGTCTTGCTGTTGTACAGCCACTGCCACTAGTTTGTACTGGTTTTGTGTTGTTCTTTGTGGTGTTGCATGTGTTGTTGCCTTGTCTACCTATCTTTTCCTCTGATTGGTGTAGTTGGGACTGCCTGTTGCCAATCTTCCAGGTGTCAGTGGATCCAAGGTTCAGATGATTGCTTCTTGTGAAACAGTCAGGACCACATTTTCAGTCACCACATTGGTCACTTTGTATTTCTGGAGGTTGCTTATCACTCCAGGGTTTGCTCTGCAATACCAGAGCCTGTTCCCACTGAGATTGCTTGCTTGGAGCTCTTTCTGCTGAGGTTGCTGCCTTTGGCCTTCTCTGACAGAGGTCCTGGCTCAAATATACTCCTTCTGAAGTTCCAGATTTGTGCCAGGCCGCAGAGTTCTCTTGTTCCAGCCTATTTCCTCGGAGGTCCCAAACTCATGCCTAGACCTGCAGAGATCTCTGGATCCAGCTTACTGCCTCAGCATTTGTTCCCTTTTTACCTACTCCTGTGGAGTTTACTGTCTCAGACCTGTTCTGGCCTAGGTCCTTGGCTCAGACCTGTTTCTGTAAATGTCCCTGGTCTGGACCTACTCCTTCAGAGGTCCCTTGCTTGGGTTTTATCTCACAAAGATCTCTGGGCTCTCTGGCTCCGATCTACTTCCTTGGAGCTCACAGACTCATGGCTCCACAGAGGTCTTGGCTTAGGCCTACTCCCTCGGTGGTCCTGACTTACGCCCAGACCTGCAGAGGTCTCTGGTTCCTGTCTTCTTTTTTGAAGGTCCCAGTCTTATTCCTAGACCTGCAGAGGTTTCTGCTTCCTGCCTAATCCCTCGGAGGTCTTAGACTCGTGCTGGATTTGCAGAGGTCCTGGCTCAGGCCTATTCCCTCAGAGGTCCTAGACTAAGGCCCAGACCAGAGAGGTCTCTGGTTCTGGCCTACTCTGTCAGGGGGTACTCCCTTGTACCTGCTCCTATGGAGTTCATTGTCTCAGGCCTTCTCTGGCCTAGGTCACTGCCTCAGTCCTCTTTCTGTAAATGTCCAAGGTCTGGGCCCACTCACACAGAGATCCCTGGCTTGGGCCAGGTCCCACTAAGGACTCTGGCTCTCATCTATTCCCTCGGAGGTCCCAGACTTGTGCACGGATCTGCAAAGGTCAGTTTGGGTTTTCTTTATTGATTATATTTCCATGTTCAGGTCTGGAAACTGTTTTATTCATTTTCATATACTGTTTTTTAATAGAGTTCATAAGGGATTATTTTTAAACAAAGCAAAAGAAATAGAATTTCATTAGTATATAGAGCAAGGAGTAAAAATATCAGATAAAATGAAGTAACCATAGAAGACTAAAAACATTGCCAGCTGACAGCAGGTAGGAGAAGGCACCAGAGGACAATGTGCTCACTCAAGCTCTAGGGAGGATCCAACACAGGAGGCAATTGATCACCTGTATCTGGAACAACACAATCCATATTATGACCTTTATAATCAGGGATAAGATAATCATTACAGTGATAAGCTATAAGGATGATGTCAGAGTTCCTCTTAAGTCACAGGGAGTGGGTGGGTTTGAGATCAGAGAGGGACTTGTAGTTTACAGGGTCCAATTGATGGGGGAGGTGGGAAATCCTTCTTATATACCAAGACAAAGTCTCAACCTCCCTAAGTCATTAGTCTACAAACACAACCTGATTACTTTAGAGATTTTTAGTGAAATTCATAGAAAAAAATTACACTCTCTCTAACTGTAGAGAGATTTTACCACAGTCAGAATGGCTAAGATCAAAAACAAACCCATTCTCTATATTTGACCTTTTCTCAAACACAGAGCTCACCAATTAAAGGGGAATATATATGGAGAAAACATCTCACTCAACCATACTCAAAAGGACCTCGATCTATTTACTTGTAAAACACTAGGGAAGCAGAAATGTTCCTTTCTTCTGAAAACTAGTGAACATAGCACACATATGTAAGGACACCAGAAGTCCCACAATACTAAGCTTTGTTCAGTTATAGAATGTATAATAGAAAATGTGTGATTTAATGGAATTTTGGGTTTAGTATATTTATGTTTATTTCACAGTGATCCTTCTGGATCATCACTCTATGTTCACTTCCCTTGTACCTGAATGAGAAAAATATAACTTAGGAAGTAAGAACACCTCTAGCTCATTTCCCATTGTGTAGATCAAGAGCCTTTATAACAAAATGGGCTGGATTAAAGTAACTGAAATTTCATCTCTTTTGCAAACATACTAAATTGTACTCCATATCACAATCCTGATGAATCTGTAAAGAATAGTGTAATCCTTGAAGAATTAAAGGAGATCAGGGTGGTGGTCTGTATCATATTCCTGCTTAATTCATTAGTATGGCCCTGCACCAACAGACTGATACAGCAGATGGTGAAAGACTGTAGTAAAGTTAACAAATGATTGCCCTAGTTATAGATGCTGTATTGAAAAAATCATCTTTGCTACAGCAGATAAATACAGCCTTCATTTTTAGTAGCTATTGGGTTCCTCAATGTATTCATATCTATGTTCTATACATCCGGGTCCAATAATGATACATTTTCACTGTTTTGTCCTTCCTTCTTTTTACTGCAATGTAAAACAAGGGAGAAAGATAACCTTAATACATTTCAGATCATTATGAATGCCCTGACTATTGATGGCACACAATATTAGCCCTAGCAACATTGTAATGACATATACATTGTGTGATATGCTTAGGTCCAAGCAAACAAGAAGATGGAAAGTAATTTCTAAGAAATTCAAGGAGAATGATGAATAATTAAAGATATTTTAAGTAATTTGAATATGCCATTCTGATCTCCTTTAAGAGATCTGATTTTAGGTAGCACAATAGACTAATAACCCAGCTATCACCTTATTGTTCTACCAATACATCTGAACCAAATCCATGTTTCTTCAAATTGTTCCTAGTCACTGAGCACTATGGAAGCACAAATAATGCTAGAACATTCATCAACAATGTGATCTGACTGCTTCCAGAGGTTACTTTGAATCATAGCCTTCATTAAGTCAAGACAGAGCTTTCTAGAGGTGTGCCTCAGTCTTTGAGTCCTCCCTAATATCCATTTGATTTCTCTTTTGGTTTTCCAAGTATCACAGATGCATCACAGCCTGTGGGCCATACCTCCACTGGCATCACCCTAACAAATCTCTTGCAACTTTAACAGCACCCTAAATGTCTACCTCTCATAGAACCTGTGTGAGATAACCTGGAATCCAGAGGCTTGAGATATACTCAGACATTGTTCCACCATTAACTATTAGAGCTTGTAACTACTATGAAAGTCTTCTGCATTTTGAAGACTTCTCCCTTCTTTGGCAGAGTACTTACTATACATAGGATGTTCTTTTTAACTCCTGTCAAGTGCAGTAGAAGGCTGCTAATTTTCAGTGTAGCCCCACGCAAACACCGAGTGACCATATGCCAAGTATTTGTCATAATCTCAGTACTTTTATGACTAGAATGTACTAATATTGAACAACAGCCCATAACATATTCACAACAGGATATTCAGAGTCCCAGGAAAATGAATATTATTCAAAAAGTTGCTCTAATGTTGTGGAATGGCATCTTCCAGACACAGTGCTTTTCTCTTGAAACCAGAACAGCTAGGTACTGATTATCCAGATAAAGATTCTCACAAGCTTGACCCATTAATATCACAGAGACACCAGAGGACTCATGGGGCATACAAGGTGATCTACAAAAGTTCAAATGATACCTGGGGGAGATGAGTCACACATCAGGCAAAGTATGAGACTGTAGGGAAGGTTTCTCATAGTCTCCATGCTCCAAAGATATGTGAGATAATAAATAATCATGGAGATGAGGAGATCGTACTGGCCCATACTCCTGCAAGCAGCTCCTTATCCACTTTCCTGTAACTCAAGTTAATCCTATTAATACTCCCTGCTTAACCCAGGTAGAATCTTGATTTGGCCTATTGTTGGTAACCCATTAATGGTGAGCAGTCATCTATTCATGTATCTCAAAAAGAAATTTACAGAACACCCAGATGCAAGTGTCCTTCACTTTAGTTGCTGGAGCGTTAACTTAGCTAACACTTACAGTGCCATGGGGTTTTACTTATGGCTGGTAGATACACAAAGAAAGAACATACCTCAGGTCCACTGATTATATGGCTCTATCTACTGGTACTAGTCAAAATCAGACTGCAGTTCTACTCAGGAGGGTATCCAAGTGTCAGGATCTAAAGCAAGAATGGCAGGAAGAACAAAGACAAGAATTTCTGGAGATGGGAAGGTGAATATAAGGAAGTACAGGGTGAGAGTATGAATTTGGGGTTAATGGTCACCAGTCAATGTAGAAAAAGTAGCAAGTATCAATAGATGGAGGCCACGCCACACAGCTGATGGAGGAGTGTCTATGTTACTTTTATTAATAAAAAAACTGCCTTGGCCCTTTAAGAGACAGAAAATTAGGTAGGTGGAGTAGACAGAACAGAATTCTGGGAAAGAGAGGGGAGACGCTTCAGGCAGTCGCCATGATTCTCCTCTCTGAGATGGACGCAGGTTAAGATCTCTCCTGGTAAGCCACACCTCGTGGTGCTACACGGATTACTTAATATGGGTTAAAGGAAGATGTGAGAATTAACCAATAAGAGGCTACAGATAATGGGCCAGGCAGTGTTTAAAAGAATACAGTTTCCGTGTAATTATTTTGGGTAAAGCTAGCCGGGTGGCGGGACACAGCCCGCCGCTCCTTCTACACACAGCTTTGATCAGGGCGTTCACACTGGGTCCATGGATGGAGTAGTGATGGTAGTAAAAGTGAGGATTATTCCTGGCTTCCTCAGTGTGTATCCCATCACATGCAAGCTAACCTGAACATTGACACCACAGATAAGCCAATCTGGATGCTTAAGCAAGAGCTGTGGGAATTAATCAGTCTGGTGCCATTCTTGGAAAAGAACACTTAATAACTTGATAGTGTCAGGTGCAATGATTTATACTTCTTGGACATGGCCTGGATGTGTTCTGGGCAAGGATTTAACATTCCATATCACAACTATCGGAGGGCTTGCATATTTTCTTATTTGTTAAAAATGGAATCACATATGAGTGCTTGCAGAAAGTGTGTATATGTATAGACACTAACTGGCCCGTTGCAGGACATAACATTCCCCTTTCATAAATCACATCTGCAGGGCTGATACAGATCATTGCCCTTTATGACTCACTTGAAGTATGATTTGAGGTACTAGCAAGTTCAGACAGTTGTGGTTCTTTGTCCTATCTAATATATGGAATTAGGGGTGAGAAAGGAGGGAACAAAAAGATATAGAATCAGCTTAGGTGTCCATCAACAAATGAACGCATAAAGAAAATGTAGCCAAGACACACAATGGAAATTTGATTGTCCATAAATTGGAAATCCTGTTTTTTTTTTGCAGTGAATTGGGATGGGGTTGGAGGGCATTGCATTAAGAGAGGTGTACCATACACAGGAATGCAAATGCTGCAGCTTCTTTTCTGTATCTAAAAGTTAGAGGGCAAGTGAGAGAAGCAGTGTCTCTATTGTCATCTATTGGATGCTGGGGATGTGCGGAGAGGAGGCGTAGACACTGGGGATGTGCGGAGAGGAGGCGTAGACACTGGGGATGTGTGGAGAGGGGGTGTGGACACTGGGGATGTGTGGAGAGAGGGGCAGTGCCTACTGGACACTGGGAGTATGTGGAGGAAAGGGTAGTATCTACTGAACCATGACCTATGGGGGGTAGAGAGAAAGAAGAAGTGCCTACTGGACACTGGAGGTATATGTAGAGAGGGGAAGTATCTACCAGACACTAAGGGGGTGGAGAGAGGGACAGTGCCTACTGTCTGGACACTAGGATGGTGCACAGAAAGAGCAGCTAGAATTATCCACTGAATTTTGGATGTGTGCATGGCTATATCACAATGAGCATACATTAATATATGTTAATAACAAAAACAATCTAATTTAGAAATATATTCTACAAGGTTAGAGGTTATATATGATAAACCAAAGGATATTTTGTAATGTTCCAAATATCTAGATCATAGAGGACTAGAAGGAGGATCAATCCTTTTACTGTCACTGAAAAATGTCCTCTTGAAGAATTTAATTTTTCTATTCCAACTTTACACTCAGCTGTATTTTCTTTTTCTTTCTCTTTATTTTAAAGGCTTATTTTATTTATTTATTTATTATGTTTATTACTGCCAGGCTCACAGTAAGTATTCAAGTGAACTTCTTTCTGCTCATGTACGACTTGGCAATAATTTAGTGTTCTTTTTAATTATATTTAGTTAGTTAGTTAGTTAATAGTTACTTAGTTTTGTGTTTCCTTTCCCCACCTTTATTCCACCCAAGTACCCAGGATATGTAATGGTGCTGCCAAATAGGTGATGTGGGATGTCCTTCTGTATATGTGTTGCTTCTATTGATTGATGAATAAAGATGTCTTGGCCAATGGCTTAGCAGAATAAAGCCAGGCAGGAAATCTGAACAGAGATATAAAGAAAGAGTAGGCAGAGTCAAGCAGATGCCAGCCAGTCACAGAGGGGACAAGCTATGTAGAAAATGAGGTAATGCCTGTCCATATGGCAATATATAGATTAATGGAAATGGGTTAATTTAAGATGTAAGAGCTAGCAGGAATATACCTGAGTCATTGGCCAAATAGTGCTGTAATTAACAAAGTTTCTGTGTGAATATTTTGGTCTGGGAAGCCAGGAAACAGAAGCGCAGGCTCAGAATACAAACAGAAGTGTAGTTTCTATTTATAAATAGGTTTGGTTTTCTCCTCCTTGCAAAAGCCTTTAAAGACAGCCAGACTCCACTATTTCCTAGGCAAAATTACCCACCACACTTTTCCAACCTCTCAGATTGCATTTATCATCTAAACAACACATACCCTCATCTTATCACAATGTCATTTTTGCAGAAACAGCTGTAGAGAGAGAATCCAGTTTCATTTTATTGTTTTCTTTTTTTGTTCTTTATGGTCCATAACTGTCTTTCCATTCTGTACATTGAAAACCCATTGTTTATTTTCTGGTCATGAGTACCACTTTAGTTATAGACTGTCAGCTTATAATTAAATCTCTTTCTAAGATATCTAACCTATATTATTGGTCTACTTACCCTTCCCAATGTTAATGATATGCCTTAGATGTACAAGACTAATCTTTTCACTTTTTTGGTAACTGCAAAGAATAAGTAAATATTCAGATTTGTACATAAATTTCACAAGTTTGTCAAGTTGTACCAAAATGTTAATTGGGGTTTCTGCCAGCAATGTACAAAGGTTCTCTTTTTCCACACCCCAACGCTTGTAAAATATTTAAAGTAATGATCACAGTAATGTTTGAAATGGGGTCCCAATGCAGTATTTTTTTCCATTTCCCTGAACTTTAATGTTGAGCACACTGTCATGTATTTGTGCAGCATTTGTATTTCTCATTGAAGAAATTTCTATTCAGGATTTTTGCCAATTACTTTTTAGGTCACTTCCCCAATACACTATTGAATTTTCTCACATGGGAGAAAAACACACCATACAAATGAAATATTCACTCTCTCTCTCTCTCTCTCTCTCTCTATATATATATATATATATATATATATATATATATATATTGATATAATGTATATATATACATTTCCAAAACAAAATGAGGGTATCTAAATAAACCAAATCAGCACCTTGTACTTTGTTATTAAGAAAACTGTCAAGCAAAATTATATACCCCCTAGGAATCATAAAATAATCCCTATGGATGTTAACCCAGGAAGTTAATATGTGGTCAATGTAATACTCAAGCTTGCAAAAAGGCTAATAAAATTTATCACATAGTGTTGCATTGCAAAGATTCAAAGTAGTCATTTATTTGTGTGAAGATTAAATCACGCTGCAAGCAATAGAGTTTCCAGTCTTGAGAGGCTATCAAATCACATAAAGAATGTAAATGCTATATGTGGTTTCCATAAAATTTCAGTCCCATGTGACAGCACTGTTCAAGGCTTTGAAATTCACAGTCCTCATTCCCACTGTTCCACATGCTGAAATAGCTGACCTCCCTCCAGATGTCTGAGAGTCCAAGACTCCTCTTACAGTAAATATCATCAGCCTGGGCGAATTCGGAACCCCTTTTCCAGTTGTGGGTTCAATTAACTGAAGAACTACATCCTGACCATATGATGAGAATGATCAATAACTCTTAAGCATCAGGGGGTTGGGGGCAAGGGTCACCAATATTTGATGGAGTGCATTAGAGCTGTCTAGATGTGATGATCTCAAACATACACACACCCTATTGATAACAGGACTGGGATGTAGTTCTTGACCTCAGCTATATATCAAAATCACCCAGGGAATTAAAAACACCAAAGCAAATTTCCTACCCAACACCACTTAAAGGTGGCTCTTTGTACAGGGAATTATTATTTGTATGTGGGAGGATGGATGGGCACATGCCCTATGGCCAAGCGAGATACATTCTCAGAATCAGGGAAAGAAGATGGGCTGCACAGCAGTGAGCTCACTAGTATGAGAGAATGATCCTGGCAGCTGTGGGAGGGAGAACTGGTGTGCGGGAATAGCTATATGTAACAAATGCTGTCTTAGCAAGCAGTTGTGGGAGCGGCAAGAATTTAGAGGAAAAAGCACCAGAAAAGATTCAAAAGAGAGAGATAGAGTGAATCCTCAGTGGGATAATAAAGCCTGCTGTGATTAATCTATTTGTTAGAGACTAGCAAGGAAAGAAAACAAGGACACAGACAGAGAAAGGAAGAGAGAAATGAGAAAGCAGCTTTACCGTGGAAGGGGCCCAGCATTATGGCCACAAGAGAAGAGAGGAGGAGGGGGTTAAAATCTGTTGAAAACAGCGCTTTCCAGAGTGACGCGATCGCTTCGTGTGAAGGAAAAGGTGGACTGTCTTGAGAGCACAGGCCAAAGGAGTCACCAGGGAGGAATAAAGGAGAAAACATCTCGTCATGAACCAAAAACCTGATACAGCAGAAATAAGCACATATATGCCCATGTAACCACCTGTGTACATGGATAGGGATGAGAAAACTGTCTATAGATACCAGCCTTCCAGGCTCACAGGGAGAGGAGGCTGGGTTATTGCAGAGATCATGCATTGCCAGAGTCTTGAGAGAGCCTTGTCCAAACACAGACTGCCTAATTTAGTTCCGAGTTAAGCACAGGGTCAGAAGTTCCTGGAGGAGTTCTGTCTTCTCCTGTGCCAGTCTTTAGGAATAAAGAAAGTTGGGGGAGGTGGACTAGGGCCCATTGGTTGCTTGCTAGGGAGGATGCTTTTCCAAAGCAGCTGAGATTCCATCTCAAGAAAGCCTTCATCACTCCTGGAATGAATTTTAATAGAACTGGACTTTTTACTATTTTTAGATTTGAATGATCTTTTCACAGAATCAGCTGAGCTTTTCAGTCACCTGAAAATGAAAACAGCATGATATCAGACTCTTATTTCATTTTGGGCTTAGCCACCTCAACATTGACTCAGGTAACTCCTGCCATCCACCCAATAGTTCTCTATACAAATATATGAACAGCTTGCCACACTTCTAAAGATTGAGGTTTTCTTTTCTTTAAAGATTTATTTATTTATTGATTGATTCATTGATTGATTTATTGATTGACTGATTGATTTTACAACATTCTGCCTCCATGTATGCCAGAAGAGGGTACACAGATCTCATTATAGAGGCTGTGAGCCACTAAGTGGTTGCTGGGAATTGAACTCAGGACCTCTGGAAGAGCAGCCAGTGCTCTTAACCTCTGAGCCATTGCTCCAGCCCAAAGTTGAGGCTTTCAAAAAGCAGAATCTTGTCCTGATCTCTAAAAGGAGAGCAACAGAATATTCTATAAGTCACACAAAATGTGTTTAGCTCTTGTATATGTGCACTTTGCTTGGGAAGAGAGAGCACAGCTTCTGAGAGTCCAGAAGCCTTTCTGGCCATCATGTTACTTGATTTGTCCTGAATACCATACTAGTAGATAAGGCTTCATGAGAGTAAGAAGGTTGAGTCCCTGTGGCATGTAGAATGAAGGCAGCCTGGAAGACAGCAGAACCAAAAGTTTTGTGTGACCAGGGAACAGGCTCTCTAGAGAATCGTACCAGTTTCATGGCTCCTACATTTTGGACCTCTTGAGTTTTCCATTCACAGAAAAGATTTTTCTGACTCCATAGGTCAGGTCATAAGATTTTGTCGGTTACCTGGTTGAGATAAACCTGAGTTCCTTTCTTTCCATCTTAAGTACTGGTATTCACTCATAGCACACATCACATTGTAAATATTGTCTACCTATGTCTCCTCATTAACCAAAATCTAAAACAGACACAGATTAACATCCATGGCTTCACCTGTGTAAGGTGTGTAAGGTTACACTAATCAGAAAACTGGGATGTGTGTGTGTGTGTGTGTGTGTGTGTGCGCGCCTGTGTGTGTGTGTGCCTGTGTGTGTGTGCCTGTGTGTGTGTGCCTGTGTGTGTGTGTGTGTGTGTGTGTGTGTGTGTGTGTGTGCCTGTGTGATGGCACAGATGGTTAAACAGGTTTTGGCAGAGTTTTCAGAAGTTTCTGAGGTGAGCTCATAAGAAATTTAAAGAAAGTCTGTTTTGATAAGATAAGAAACCCAAGGGAGCTGGAGGAAAGAAGCTGTCTCCACAGCCAGGCTTCTGTGGTCACAGGGCTGAGATGACAGGTTGGTGGGGGACTGTCAGCAGCCCGGTGCTGAGCATGTGGCTCTTAATGATGTTCCTGTAATGAGTCCCACCCTTTCCTTGGCCTGGTGTTTGTGATAAGTTCTTGGGCCTGTTTCCCTGAGGTGATTTCAATGCAACGTGTGTCCAGGGACCATCCATTTTCCCTGAAAAATCTTCTGATGACAGCCTTCTACTTCTAGTAAGCGGTCATTTATCAGTCTATGCTGCAGGGGTGAGGTTGGACAGATGGTGTGTTTCACCTGTCTATCCAAGCATGGGATCATCTTCCAACCTCAAAAAGGAGTCAAAGACCACTTATAAAATGGAGTCTCTCCATGCAAGACAGAGCCTGAAAAACCACAGTTACATACATTTGAAGTAACATGAACAGGGCACAGCCTGATCTCAACAATCAATCAGGAAGCAAAGACAAAAACAGGAAGTAAAGCCAGATTATAAAATCTCTAGTCTTAACCCCAGCAAATCTTCTCCCTCTATAAGGTTCAAAACCCTCCCAAACACATAAAGCTCTGGGAGACATTTCCCAATCAGACCACAATGGGGATTAACAATCAAGGTATTTTGCTAACTATCTTCGGAATCTCAGCCTCCCTCCAGTGCTTCTTCATGTCCTAATTAGTCTTCAGGCTTGTCTAGGATCTCTGCACCCCAGCAAAAGGAACCTCTAGCCCGCGTCACTTAAGAGCTACCAAGTACACTTCAGGAATCAGTCAACAGGGCTGAGAGATACTCTGGTCACCTGATACTTCACTACCATTCCTATTCATAGTGGCTTTGGGAATTTCACCTAGGTTTTTGGATAAATATGTTAGTGCTATGTCTGTCAAACGTATAATCTAGATTTGAAGACACGGTCTTTCAAAGTATATGAATTCTGTTTCTTACAAAGATGAACAGTTCATACTCGAAAATAATTCTTATTACAGAGGCCATGCATTCACTGACATATCTTATCCTGGGCATCATAGGATGGGTGTTACCACCTTCAGATAACGAAGGGTACACTTTCACAGTCAGTCACATTTCTATACAGGGATGAGGGAAAGGTGGAAAGCAGGGATCAGGCAGGGTGGTAATTAAGTCCCCACAAGAGGCATCAGATAGGTGAATGAATCTCTCCGGGGTCTGCTGTTCTTCATGATCTAGACAGTTCTCACACCATATGCCTTTTCACCTCTACAGGCTTCTCTGTTTCAGAGGCAGTATTCCTCTCGTCTATTCTGTCTTCTGTACTTATGATTCCTAATGTACGCTTAGACTTGGAACAGAGTCACCAGAGGACTAAGGAAAACTTAAGAGCAGGACCAAGGAGGTTAGAATCACCCATTTTAGTTCTTATGCACTTGTTTTAAATCTTTAACTTCTACACTTTCTTAAGGATTGTCTTTAATCGTGTATGAACGTATGTCTGTGTGGGATACTTGTGTACTAGAGTACAGGCACCTGCAGAATCCAACAGCATTGAATGTCATGAAGCTGAAATGGTTCTGAAATCCCACGTGGAAGTTGAGAATTCTCTACAAGAACAATGGATATTCTTAATCACTGAGCCATCTCTCCAGTCCTCCCTTGTACACCTTCAACCAGGGCTCCTATTAGAACTAAAGCCCCATTCTGCAAAGTCATCGTGTGGCATTTAAAAATGACTCTTACAACCATGTTTTCTGCTTTATTTGTACCAATATTGAACAAAATAAGATAGTAATTGTAAAAAGTGAAATATTACACTCATACGTGCTCAGAAGTCATTTAATGCAACTATATACACTATTCATAGACTTCCAATATACCATCCATTTTATCATTATTATTCTTAGTATGTTCTACTAAAAGAGGAAATAAGAAAGAGTTTAACAAGCTAACCATATTTCTGCAGAGTCTATGAATGCCTATTGGCATGCACTGCATGGTAGCCGCGCTGCTTGACAAAGTTCCAGCATTCAAACTTGCAGGCCACTCTTCTCCAACACCTTTCTACCTTCATTTTTAATGATTCTCAATATTAATGATTTTTCCTTTGCTTTTAGAGGACTCTTTCTTTTTGTGGGTCAGTGGCCTGGCAAGGGAGGCATTGAGTCACACAGTCTCCACCAATGATTGATGCTGAAATTGTTGACGTTGAGTGTCCCAGAAGTTCTTCTGATTTTCTTTGACCTAAATGTGCTCTGTGGTGGATTTGGTAGATCAAGGACTTGGCCAATTCAGATGGCAGACTGAGTCTTCATCCAAACTGTACCTCCAATCATTTTTAGCCCAGGTGTTTGATAAAGAGGCAAAGTCTTTATATCATCTTGGGCAGAATCATCTAGCATCTCGGGCAACACAGGGTCTGAAATTGTTATCAATAAATTGATGGTGGCCAGGGCAGCCACCTTGGCTGCCTGACCTGCCTTTCTATTGCCCTGAGCGTCATAAGATTTTTCTTTCTGATGCCCTGGGTAATGGATAAAGTGCTCAAGGAAGCCAAGGTCCTGACCTACATCCTAATTAGATAGATAGATAGATAGATAGATAGATAGATAGATAGATAGATAGATAGAGATAGATGAATATATATATATATATATATATATATGAGAATCACTATTGAGGAATAGTTCAAATAACTTCTTATACTGTGATTATTTTTCTTCATATGATTGAGGATTGTATCCCTTAGACTTAAACATATTGATCATTTTAAACCTGGTTATACTTTCCTAGTGGGTGTTTAAGACCATGTAGATGATCAAAATTGATCACTTTTTTTGTTTTTAATGTCAAAGTCAGTTGAAAATCTGGTCCTCAAAGGTCACTTGGACTTGGGAGAAACTTCTGGCTTCTCTAGTCTTTCATTTATCAGTTAATCCAGCTATATAGGAATGAGGCAAAGGCAGGCCATGATTGACACCTGTTGCACTTGGACTTGTGGAGGAAATCTTGCCTTTGTGTCAGTCTTCCTCTTCCTGAACATTGGTTAACGTCTGCTTCGAGGCATCTCCACGACATCCCTGAGCAAGGGAACAGGTGACTTCTCATAGTTACAGGATACATTGAGAGATGTCCTCCAATCTTCTGGGTCTCAGTTGACCTTTGTAGTGCAAGAAGTAAAAATATTTTTTAAACCCTCTGTTCACATTGGTATCATCAGTATCGGGCTCCAAATACTATTACTGTACACTCAGAGAGTCAGTTGCACCAGTTTGGTAGTTTTAATTAAAAGCTTAAAAAGAAATTAAGCACATTAAAGTATTGCAACTATAGACACACAGTTCCTAAGCCATTGCCTATCTAAGTCTCATCTGTTACAAACCTTCAATGACTGACTTAGGCTCTCATCCTATTTTGGAAAAGGAAAATTCTAGTCATTTTAATTGTTATACACAAGTTCTCTTTTAATAAAGATATTTTATTTTTACATTCCAACATCTTTTTGTTCTATTTATTTTTTAATTTTTTCATCCTGATCACAATTTCCCCTCCTATAGTGGCATTTCAATTCTATGTTAATAAATAAAGATTGCCTGAAGATCTGAGAGTAAAACAGTTCCACTCTCAGATCTTACACTGCAGACTATGGTAACACACACCTTTAATCCCAGTAGCCACACTAAGACACACCTTTAATCCCAGCAGCCACCCTAGTTGCTGTAGAAAATCAGATAGTGCATGCCTTTAATCCCAGTGTTGCATGTCTTTAATCCAAGCTCTAGAAAGGAATATAGAGGAGACAGCTCTCAGATACAGTCTTATTCTGAGAATTCCGGGAGGCAGGATCAGTATTTCAGACTGAGGTTAAAGTAAGAGCCAGTTGCTGGCTGTTTTGTTTTTCAGATCATCAGGTTGAACCTAATTTCTGATCCTAAGCTTTTTTAATCGTGCACCACCCTCCCTTTCCTTTTTCCTCTTAGTTCCTATCTGAAACCTCTTCTCTTCCTACCCTATCCATTCCTCTTCCTTTTCCTTCAGTATATATAACAGTATATGTAACATATGTGCAGAAGGCCTAGGTCAGTCCCATGTAAGTTCTCTGATTGTCAGGTCAGTTTCTATGAGCTCCTATGAGCCCAGGTCAGTTGATTTTGTGGGTTTTCTTGTGGTGTCCTTTGCTCCTCTGGCTCCCATAATCTTGCTTCCCCCTCTTCCACAGGAGTCTTCCAGGGTCACCTAATGCTTGGTTGTGGGTCTCGGCATTTGTTTCCAACTTCGCTCAGTTGCTGGGTGAAGCCTCTCTGATGACATTTGGGTTGGACTAGACAACAAACTATGAGTATAGCAGAATATCATTAGGAATCAGTTCACTGACTTTCATGCTGGTCATGTTTGGTTCTAGCCTAAGTCTCTGGGCTGTTCAGCCTCTAACTGTATGCTGACCCTCCAGGTTGTGTCATGGGTAGGCTCCCTATCATGGTATAGGTCTCAGGCTGGACCATCATTGGTTGACCACTTCCACAATTTCTGTACCACCTTTACCCCAGCACATCTTGTAAACAGGACAAATTGTAAGTTGAAGGTTTTGTGGCTGAGTAGATGGCCCAGTCTCTCCACTGGCAGTCAGCCTTGCACTTCAGGGAAGGAACTTCAGGCTCTTTTCCCCTCATTGCTAGGAGTCTCATCTAGTGTCACCCTCATAGATTCTTGGGCGTTTCCATTGCATTAGGTTTCCAATCTATCCCAAAGATGCTCCTGATTCAAGTTGTCTTTCCCAGTACTCTCTCCTTCCAACTTCCCTTGATCTGATTCCTTCTGTTCCCAAACCCAGCCCACCTATCCAAGACCCCATTCTATTTACCTGTGAGGTCTATTCTATTTCCTCTTCAAAGTAAGATTCATGTGTCCTTTGATGAGCCTTCCTTATTACCAGTTTCTTTGCTTCTGTGGATTGTAGCATGGTTATTCTTTATGTCAAATATCTACTTATAAGTGAGTAATACCATATTTGTCTTTCTGGGTCTGAGTTACCTCACTCAGGATGTTATTTTCTACTTCCATCCATTTGTCAGCAAATTTCATGATGCCATTGTTTTTAACAGTTGAGTAATAATCTATTGTGCAAAAGAACCAGATTTTCTTTGTCCCTTCTTCAGTTAAAGGGCATATAGGTTGTTTCCAGTTTCTAGCTATTATTAATAAAGTTGCTATGATCATAGCTGAGCAAGTGTCTTTGTAGTATGGTAGAGCGTCTTTTGGGTATATGCCAAAGAGTGGTATAGCTGGGTCTTGATTTAGATAGATTCCCAATTTTCTAAGAAACTTCCACATTGATTTCCACAGTAGCTTCCCCTTGCTCCACATCCTCTCCAGCATGAAGTGTCACTTGTGTTGTGCTCTTAGCCATTCTGATAGGTGCAAGATGCAATTTCAGAGCAATTTTGATTTGCATTTCCCTGACATTTCAGGATGTCAAGCATTTCTTTAGGTGTTTCTCAGTCATTTGAGTCATCTGTTGAGTATCCTCTTTTTAGATCTGTGTCTAGTTTCTTGAGTTCTTTATATATTATAGAAATCAACTCTGTCAGATATGGGGTTGAAAATCTTTTCCCACTTTGTAGGCTGCTGTTTTGTTCTTTTGACAGTGTCCTTTGTCTTACAGAAGATTTTCAGTTTCATGTGTTTCCTTTGATTAACTGTTGATCATAGTACCTGCACAGTTGGTGTTCTGTTCAGGAAGTTGTCTCCTGTGCCAATGTGTTCAAGGCTATTTCCCCACTTTCTCTTCTATCAGGTTCAATGTGTCTGGTTTTATACTGAGGTCTTTAATCCACTTGGACTTGAGTTTTACGCAGGATAATAGATATGTTTCTATTTGCATTCTTCTACATGCTGTCATTTAGTTATACCAGCACTATTTGTTGAAGAAACTCTCTTTTTCCATTGTATATTTCTAGTTTCTAGATCAAAAATCAGGTGTTCATATGTATGTGGATTTATGGTTGGGTCTTTGGTTTGGTTCCATTTATCAACCTATCTGGTTCTATGTCACTACCATTCAGTTTCTATTACTATAGCTCTGTAGTGAAGCTTGAAATTGGGAATGGTGATACCTTCAGAAATTCTTTTATTGTTCAGAATTGTTTTAACTATTCAGAGTTTCATGTTTCTCCATATGAAGTTGAGTACTGTTCTTTCAAGATGTGTAAAGAATTGTGATGAAATTTTGATGGGAATTTCATTGAATCTGCACATTGTTTTTGTAAGACTGCCATTTTCTTGTGTTAATCCTACCAATCTATGAGCATAGAAGATCTTCCAATCTTCTACTATCTTCTTTAATTTCCTTCTTCAAAACCTTTAATTTCTTGTCATACAGGCTTTTTTCACTTGTTTGGTTAGAGTTACATCAAGTTATTTTATATTAGTTGTGGCTATTTCTGAGGATGTTGCTTGACTAATTTTTCTCACCCCACTTAATATTTATATATAGGAATGTAGGAGGACTACATTTTCTTAGATTGTTTTATATCCAACCATTTTGATGAAGGTGTTTATCAGCTGTAGGAATTCCTTGGTTGAGTTTTTGGGGTAGGTTATATATACTATTACATCATTTGCAAATAGTGATACTTTGATTTCTTTCTTTACAGTTTATATCTCCTTTAGTGTCTTATTGTTCTAGCTAAGCTTTCAAAGATTATATTTAATAGATATGGAAAGAATAGACAGCCTTGTCTTTTTCCTGATTTTGGTGGAATTGCTTTAATTTTCCATTTTATTTGGTACTGGCTATTGTCTTGCTGTATAGTGTCTTTATTATGTTTAGGTATATTCCTTGTATCCCTAATTTTTCTAAGACTTTTATCATGAAAAAGTCCTGACATTCAAACATCTTATTATTTCTCTATGCCATGAGACATAGTCATACTAATAAATAAATTTACCATCTGTTGTGAGAACATTTTTGGTAGGGGGAAGTATTAAGCAATGTCTGTCTTTTCATATTGTCCCAATGATAAACCAAAATTTTGTTTTGATCCAAGTGCACACTGGGAGACCAATGAGTTTGTAAGGCTTATTTGCAGGGCACAGGTGAGGAGCTACTAACAGGAGCATCTTGAGATCAGCCTCACTGGGAAGTCTTTACCCAGTACTGACTGATGGTGGCTCTCCCACAGCTAAATAAGTGGAGCCCCATTCCCTTAGAATTTTTAACCTATATATTCTAATTCCTCCCCAAGACCACTAAGCCATGTGCAATTAAGGGAGAATTACATGCTGTCTTGGAGGAGTGTCTGGATTCTCCTGGTGAAGGCACACTGAAACTGTCTATACCTTTCTTCAATGAAGGAAACTTTATAATCAACAAGCTCATGTGTTGTTGGTTAAGGCTGCTTGTTTGTTTCTCACCCTCTCTGACTCAAAATAACCACACAGAAACTATATTAATTGCAATACTATTTGGTCAATATCTTAAGCATACTTTTGGCTAATTCTTATATCTTAAATTAACCCATTTGCACTATTTTATATTTTATAACAAGGCTCATGGTTAATCAGCATTGTTTTGGTGCATCTGTCTCCTGTGGTGTCCCATTGACTCTGCCTTATTTCTCCCAGCATTCAGTTTAGTTTTCCCACCTAGCTCTATTCTAAGCCACTGGCCAAAAGAGTTTTATGCATTAACCAATAAAAGTAAAACATACACAGAAGTTTCTGTCTAAATGAAAAGGAGGTTTTAACTTTAACATAGTAAGACTATATATAACAAAACAGGTATCAAGCAAGAATTACAGTTACATTTTTTTATATCTACTTTATTTTTTATCATACTAAGGAAAACTATAACTATAACTATCTTTTCTTCAACTCCATAAAAGACTCCAGAAAGATGTAATATTACCTAAGTTAACAGGAAGTGTATCTTAAATAACTTCCAAAACTCTAGAATTGACAGAGGCATCTTGCTACCTGGACAGTCACCCAAAGTTCTTCTGTAACTTTTTGGCATCCAATTTCAACCTACAGGCCCATAGTACCTGGCAGACTTTTCCACAAATCAGAAAATTTGAAAGATATTTCCACCTATATTGGCAGTTTGTCAGTCACTTTTTTCTGTGTCCTGTAGAATGTCTGGCAGACTCTTTCATGAAGCAGGAAACTTGAAGGGCTGTCTCACCTTCTTAAGGCAGCTTCAGCAGTCATTTTTTTGTGGATCCTGCAAGTCCAGTTTATACAGTATACCATCAAGCAGTCCAGGCAGTTTCTTGCCCAAATGGCTAACCAACTCCATAAGGAGCTTCTTCGATGCCCATCTTCTTCTGGAAGTAGATTGGTGCTGCCAGGAGCAGATGTGTCTCATTGTCATGAAAAGTACTAAGCTCTTAAAACATTTTAAATGCCATATTATGAAGGTCTCCAAAAAATCTGAACAATACCTAACTAAAATATATCTCTATATATTTAGAAAATCTAACTAACATGACTACAACCTTAACTATTATAGATGATTATCTATTAACCTATATTTCTTAATTATACACTACATTTTTAAATGAGCTGCACAAACACAGTACCTTAATCAAGAGCAAAAATATATATATAATAAAATTGATCTTAAATTTGTATCAATAAACCAATATCCATAACAATGCAAAGTGTCCATCTCTATAGCATATGCCCTTTTAAATGTAAGTAAACATTTATAAACAGTATTTGGGCATTTGGCCATAGTTCTCTCCAAACTACTTCCTGCTGTTTATTGAGCTGTTTATTCTAGGTTTCATGGAGAACTCTTGGGGGGACTTTTTTCATCAAACTACATTAGACTGGAAGGAATCCACAGGTTCTCATCTTCTGCGGAAACAAAAGAAGAACCTCTTTTCCAAAGCAACATATCCTTAGACCCAAATTTTGAAGTCAAGATACCTTTAAAGTAGATATTTTGGCTTAGTTTAGCAGCCCATATAATGAAATGTCTCTCTGTACTTAGCTCATTCACAGTTAAAAAATTCAAAGAAAACACAATAATATGCATAATCCAGATTCTCTGTTCATATTCTATCTGTACGAGAATTATTTTTCTTACTCTATTACTTTTTCTACAAGTTTAATATTTATTTTAATATCTTTACACCTTTAATCTATAACTGTCTGTACTCTTTTATATTACATTTACTGTTACTTTACTATTTTTCTTCTCTCTTTCAAGCCTATATACATTTATCGAACACTGTGACCCATCTAGAGGTCTTTTCCATCTGAATTTGTCTTTATTGTATATCTGTAATTATTTTCTGACCAGGAGCACTTTTAAAATAGTAAGCAGCTTGGTGGCAGTGACACTGGATGCTGCCTCTTTCAGTCTGTCACCGCTCTGGGACTACCGGGTGGGAGCCATCCTTGTCACCTTAACTCTGGGTAGCACTGTGCAGCATATAAACCATTTTTATCTGTGTAAAAGCGAAATCTGTCATGCAGCACACTGCACAGCCTAAAAATATCTCTGTGTATGGTGGTGGGAATCCCCCATGCTCTCTTGCCTGTGCCTAGCAGATTTAATCCCAGCATCTGTGGGGTTGCTGCATTACAGGCATGGTCTCAGCTACTTTCCTCCTAACCCCAAGCAGGCATACAAGCACCCAGGCCCACAAACCCCATTCCATAGCCAGATCCTCCAAAGAGTCAGAGATGTTTGTGCTGGTGAACCAGGAAGCTGCCACCATGTTTTGTTGTTGTTGTTGTTGTTGTTGTTGTTGTTGTTTTGCTGCTAGTGCTGAATCAGGAAGACCTTTCTTAAATAAGCTGCAGCACCCTTGATCAACATAACAAACACAGCCTATCTGAAAAAAAAATTAGCTAAAATTTGTTTTGTGTGTGTGTGTGTGTGTGCCTAGAATTCCTTTCCAAGCTTTCTTAGGATTTATGTGGATTTAGCTGGCACATGTTGTCATGCCAATCTGTTGTTGGAGGCCACTCATTTGTTTCCCAGCTGCTCAGACTCAAAATAACTACAGAGAAACTGTATTAACTGTAATACTGTTTGGAAAATAGCTTAAGTATATTTTTGCCTAACCCTTTTATCTTAAATTAACACATTTCTATTATTTTATATTTTATCATGAGGCTTGTAGTTTACCAGCAAGTTTCCAGTGTGTCTGTCTCCTGTGGCAGCTACATGGTGTCCCATTGACTCTGCCTTCTTTCTCCCAGCATTCAGGTTAGTTTTACTCCCTAGCTCGATTCTGCTAAGTCACTGGCCTTATTCATTAACCAATAAAAACAGCACATATACAGAAGGACTTCCCACACCAATGTGTGTTGGGTTTTTAGTAGGTAGGCACAGAGGAATTCAAAAAGATGGCAGTTGCATGGCTTGGAAGATAGTATTTTGTAAAAACCTTCTATATACAGCAACATTGAATCCAAACTACATATATAGAATAATATAACAAATTAGGATTATTTGTACAGATAAAAAATTAAATTGTAGCAAGCATTTTGGTACATAATCAAAATGACCTTGACATGAATATATGCCCTCTGCAAACAAGAAAAGGTAGATAAGAAAGCTCAGAGCTACCAGTCCTTATGTGTTAACCCTGTAATTGCAGTTTTAGATAATAGATATCATTTATTTCCCTTTCTTTAACTAAGAGATATCAGTGTACAACCAATGGCCAGAAAACTAACCTTTTCTCCTTATAGACCCATTTTAAAATCTATCAATGGTTTCTGATGGGGCCCAATAAAAAGAACTTCTGTCTCTTCTAATTATCAGAAATTGAGGAGAATATCCTTTGGGTTTTTTTAAGAGCTTTTCCAGTCCAAAGAATGATTTACCATAGCCCTGCTTTTGGTTTTGGATGAATGAAAGTAGCAGACAATGAGAAGCAGCAGGTGCACAGCAAAATCATCCTCCAAGCTTTGTTTACAATCTCCTCTAGAAATAAAGTAGGGAATCCCTATTATTCTATCAGAGTTGCTGGTTGGGAAACTTGAAGGCAAACAGTTTCTCTATGATTGGGCCTTCCACTACCGCTTTAATTGTAGACATCTCTGCATCATGGAGTAAACAGCAGTAATTTATGCTGTGAATAGTTTACCCATTCGCTGTCCTCAAGAGCATAGTGTTTCACTTTGAAAGCTGTTTTGTTCACCTTTCCATTGTCACTGAGTTAAGGGGTCAGCCTGACATAGAACAAGGATTTTGGAGGACATTTTGAGACAAAAATGCTTCTGTCTGAGATGGAAGGGCCAAATCCCATCTCCAGAGCCAGATTTCTTGGTGATTAAACAGCAGAGGATAATTTGCCAATATAATATATATGTAAGAGGAATTTACTTCTCTATAGAACTGAACTCAGTGCCTTATAAACTGGCAGGAAACTTTCTCCTGAGTCCCATGACAGCTGTCTGAGACCCATAGCACCCATCTTCCTTATCACTTCCACAGAGTTGTCCAAACATGTCTTATCTGCTGGGTCTTGCTTTGGGAACAGGGACTGATGAGACAGAAAGTGTTTTCTTTTCTTTTAGAGGGCTGTAGGAGGCAGAACATTTGATTTATGCCCTCTGGTGTCTTTATGTGTATATGATAGTCTGCTCTCATGATCAAGATGATAGTGATATCTGGCTTTACCAGTGTCTCACCTGAGATCCTTTCTGACTAGGCTGGGGTGACAGACTACTTACAACTGCATACTCACAATCAGATTATTTGTGGTATGTGTATGTGTGTGTTTGGGTAGGTATCTGAAAATGGAGATGGACAGCCTGAACAACTTACCCTTCCTCCTATACAAAATAAGGACATTTCAGAGACTTAAGATTTTTGAACTTCTTGGAGGTCAGGGTCCCCAAGAATTTATTTTTATGAGCAAATATTTTTAGAAATGATTCTTTTTTTTTAATGTAGCATCAGGATTTACTGGGAGTCTATATGATCTTTCCACAGTTTTTATGTCCCCCCTGGAAACCAGTAATTTTATCATGTAAACCAGTGTGTTAAAATTAAAACAAAACAGAAAACAAAAAAAATACCAAATCAAGAAACAAACAAGCAAGCAAAAAAACAGCTTTGAGGTCTGGTGTTACATTCTTAGTCTGATATAAAAACAGATCAAAGTAGTTTCCCAAGGGATTGGTGGGACCAGGAAGTTGCAAGGGTGCCCCCATTTTCTTTTTTGTCATGTGGTTACAGTAGCCAAGATGGAGTGAAGTCACAAGGTATCTGTGCTCTTACAATATCATTAGCAAAGAAGGTAGCCAAGTGACATGCTTCCCTCCGTTTTGATAAGGTCATTAGCCAATGCTGCAGCAAGTCACATAGTTGCTTTTTGCTCATGGTAAATTCAGCTCCATAGTAAAGCCCATTTCTAATTAGGGCACAGGTCCATATGGGATCCACACATCTCACACATTGAATATGGACTGTTATACCATTTCATTTTTTTAAAAGGCACACACTTTAAATTAGCTTGATGTAGCTATAGAAGCGGATGGTATCTGTGGCCTAGGTACGGAGGCCAAAAAAAAAAGCAAAATAAAGGAACAGAATCCTATGGTCTCAGCTCAAATAGGCAGAGTCTATACATTGTTGTTAGAGTAGTTAGGATCAATATGAGGTCTCTTTTTGCTTCTAGAGAGAAGAAGAAAAGAAACTTATTCATCATCTAATTTTAGCTCAAAACCAGAATCTCTCTCTCTCTCAGAAGAGACAGTAAAGGATGAGATACAGATGCTTTGAAAAATGCAAAGAGTATTTATTCTGTCTCCAGGTAGAGAGTAGCTCCCCATATCTCCCTGGTAAAAATGTCTTCTAGCACCTGGATCAGGCTCTACCATGACCCATGTGAGGTAGCACCACTGTGGAACCAGCCCCCAGCTTTCCTTGTTAGGACACACAGACATTAGAGCTAGAAGACATGTCCATGAGGACCTTCCTTGTTAGAGAGAAGAAAATAAATTCATCTGCCCTGCTCCAGCACAGAGAAAGGGTGCTGGCAGCTCAAAGATTACATCTTTCTGTCCTTTCAGGGACTGACTTTCTTCATTGATTAGTCAGTAAGTCCTCAGAAGCAATCTGAGACAAGGTCCTCTAAGTATTACCATTAATGGTTCTTGATGGGCTTTATTTTCTCTGTCAGTTAAAGAAGGAAAAGTCTGCAAAGTGGGTAGCAGATGGAGAATTCTCCGACACAGCAAATAATGAGCCAGTAAGGAAAGGTTTTATTAATGATGAGGATATACACACATACACAGCAAGGAAAACAGGAAAAGATCTTCTGCAAAGTGTGGGATAGGGAGAGCCAAAGGTCCTCTACTTTAATTTTTAATTGATTAAAATTGATCCCTAAGGATATGTACATAATGCATTCTAATTACTTTTGCCTCTATCAGTCTCCATGCCTGTTTACCACCCTCCTACACACACACACATCTACAAATCCATTTTCCACATTCATGTGCTTTTGTTTTGTTTTGTGACCCACTGAGTTTAGCCTGGCCATCTATGTAACACTGGATTTGAAACTACTCTCTGAGACTCATCTTTCATTTTGACACAGGGTCTCTTGTAGAAGCTATCACTCATCATTTCGGCTAGACTTGTCAGCTGGAAAGTTCTGAAGATCCGCCAGTGTTTAAGGAATACACCAGCACCCCTGGTTTTTAACTGGGTTCTCAGGATCAGGCTTGCATAGTAAGCATTTTTCCATTAAACCTCTCCCCCAGTCTCTGTATCCATATCTTAACTTTAGGTAATGAACTTGGACATCCTAAGATGCTGATAGTCACTGAGAAGTTGCTTGAAAACAAACATGAAAAAATATTAAATATTATGAATGAGTATTTCTCACCTTTTTCAAACAATATTCTGAGCTTTTCTTTTGGCTAGAGTGGAGATACAGCAAAGTTAGCTCCTCTTACACTGTGAACCACATCCCGGGCATAGCAAGCAGGGTGCTTCCTTTCCTTCCATTCTACACTAATCATGTTTCTGAGAAAAGGTGGGCAAGACCATGAGCAACTGGCAAGCAGGTGCTTGTGCTTCTGGCCCCACTGCCATATGCTGTCTGCCAACCCAGATGAAGCTTCATACTAATCTGCACCCATTTTCTCTGGTCGTTGTGTGTCTCCCAATGGTTCAAAAAGTTAGAGAAAGGCAAATTTCAACTCTAAACCTTTTCATATTCCAAGGATTTTTCACTTAAAGAAAAGCCACTGGTGATCTTTCCCCCT
Source organism: Arvicola amphibius (assembly GCF_903992535.2). Lineage (NCBI taxonomy): Eukaryota > Metazoa > Chordata > Mammalia > Rodentia > Cricetidae > Arvicola > Arvicola amphibius. Next base: position 52,465,254 of record NC_052051.1, read on the forward strand.
AGAAAGCTACTGTGTGATCTTAACTCAGATGATTATGTAACACTTTAAAGACAGATCTGAAAGTCCAAGTGGTACCCGCTCACTTCATCGCTGACAATGTGCTGGCTACACCTATGCGCTCGCTCTCTGGGCCTCACTTTCTGCATTCACTCCCTTCTAGTTTCGCTGTGTTCTGAAGCAGAGATCTCCATCGGTTGTCCCTCTCTGGGGTGGGCAGAAGAGTTTCTGGCATCACATTATCCACCTCTTAGCATGAAACTTAGTCATTTTATTTAAGAATATATTGTTACAGAAAAAAAGACACACTGTCCTGACAATGCTGTTCCTTGATTCAAAATGGTGCAAATGCATCTAAAAGTTTGGACAGACTTCTTCACAAATAAGGAACCATGGACAACTGCCAATCCAACAGAATGCAATTCGTGTTTTTATTCCTTGCTGCTGTTTTGGCTGCTTGAACAAAAGAATTACACATGCTCTTGCCTCAGCACACAAAATCTGAAATCCTCTGTTCATGTTAAAGGCGTGTTAAATTCTTTTCAACAGCATTTCAGCTTGTGGGCTTTCATTTTTATTATTATGAAAGTGTTGTAAAGTATTCATTCCTTTAATTGGAAATAACAATAAAGAAGCATGCTTCAATTGTAGGTATGTGCCAGCTATATGGCTACTTGCATGGGTGAGGGGGTATTGTACCGTCCCTACTCTCAGCTAGTAGGCACTAGGAGACCAGTTTTATTCTTCCTAGAGCTCAGTGATATATTAGACTCTTGCTCCAGAAATTGTCCTATTCTGCTTTCCATGTTTCTTGATGTCACAGAAACCACTTTCAGCTGGTTTGAGGATGATTTCATTTCCATAGCCCTGAAGATACTGTGACAGGAATCCAGTTCTATTAAAAGCCAAATACCTACAAAGTCCTGAATCATTAGAAACATTTGAGTAGACCATTTTACTTGAATGAAGCTTCATTCAACCAGAAACAGTTCTTTGCAAAAAAGACATAAGTAGGATTTATCATAGATGAATAAATTGTACTTTATAAAACCTCTATAATTGTATATATTTATAGCTTTTACTGAGCAAAACTTAAATCCTTCTAGTTTTAAATTAGATTTTGGTCATGGTAGTTAGTAGTAGTACTTCAGAAGTCAGCAATAGACCCTTAATGATTTCTCAGCAGATTTTCTCTATGACTGGCAAATTTTAGAATTCCTGACAAGCAAGACCTATGCTTTCCCTGTGCCCTCAAACTAGATGATCATAGGTGAATATATGCATTATTTTCACAATAAAACTGTGAATAAATATTTATTAATTGTTGCCAAAAGATCACAGATGGGACAAATGGCCTAATCGGGGTGGGGAGAAGACACTCCACTCAGATTTTTCGGGAACCATCATGAATTCATGATTTCCAGCTTGATGGGTAATGTCCCTTCCAGAGCCAGGGCTCTTGGGATAAGGCCTTTAAACTCATGACTGAGTTATAGTTTTCCCTCATGCTGCATCCTTGCAGGTAATTCTCTGTGATTAAATACATGTCCATTCTAAGGACAAAACGTAACACAGAAGGTCAAGGCTCTCTTGTATCTATAGTTTAGTGACAAAGGTCTGTTTGTTATATTTTTAAAGACTTATAAGAGTAAAGTAAAACAGGAAGCATACTGTCATCATCCATTCAAATGATGGGTTTGCTGTCTCTCACTAGGGCACAAATGAGTGGATCTAAATGCCAGGATGTTTGATAGTCAAGAGGTCCCAAGTTTCTGCTTAAAGTGGCATTTCTGTGTAAACTGATCTCCTACAGGTAACTTCAAACTCTAGGCAGAGACAGGTATTGGGAAACAGTATTTCAACCTGGACGTGGTACGTAATAGAAGATTGAGAAGTGATGAGGAGGAGCCAGTGTGAGAATGGGTTTCAGAAGTGGTCAGGGAGAAAACCAATGGGGTATTTTAGCCAAAGAGAATCTTAGGAGACTGATGTACAACACCTCAACACAGCTTGACTGTTAGAGTCTAAAAAATCGATCCAATAATTTATATTTCTAAAACCAACATTTCACCTCCTGATTCTTTATTGTACTTCTGAGCTATTCTTGCTTCAAGCAAATGCCAAGACTGTTTGAAGGCGTAAGTTACAAATGATCCCACACCAGTTTGGAATTATGATTAATAGACTGTTTATTTATTTAAAGGGGAAAAACTTACAGATCACCCTCCCAGACAACAGCCCTCTGCACTATCAGGAAAGGAGTCTAGTGGCCAGAAGCAGAGCAGCAGAGCCAGAAGCAAGAGAACAAGAGGAGGGCAGTCACTGCTTTTTTTAAAGAGAGAGAGAGACCACGCCCCAATGGGTTGGTATCTCAGTGGCTATTGGCTGAAGGAGCAGAAGGAGCTCCCTCAACAATTGTTTGGTTTCAAAATGTCCAGGAACACAGATGGAAAGACATATAACTTCTTCTTTGAGTAGTGTGCACAGTAAACAAAGGATAAGCCCAATCACTTACAACTATATGCAAGAAATAAAGTCAAGTGGATGAAAGGTTAAGACAAGAGACTCATGATTACCTCCACAGATGTGTAAATAAACAGACAGTGGTATGATGAGTAGAAATTCACGGGGGTATATTCTCTGTTAAAGAACCAACAAGCACACAGATTTTCACATTGGGGATTTTTCTAAGGACTTACAATGGCAATACCCTTCTGGGTCTGAATGAATCATTTATGGCTGTTTAAGGACAACACCATCAAGTTCAGAGTCTCTAGCCTACTGAAACAAAACACGTGAAGTTAGCTACATGTAAAACTTAGATTTAGAGCCAGGCTGTGGTAGCTCACACCTTTAATCCCAGTGCTCAGTGAAGCAGAGGCAGGCAGATCTATGAGTTTGAGGCTAGCCTGGTCTACAGAGTGAGTTCCAGGATAGTCAGAGATACACAGAGAAATCCTGTCACAAAAAACAAGCAAACAAACAATCAAAAAAACAAAAAATTACCTTGAATTTAGAAATATTTCATAGAATGTTTCAAGTTTTCTTTAAAAAGTCATGAGCATAAGCAATAAGAGTGAGTGAGGATGAAATTAAAGTTGCATATCCAAAGAAGGCATGCAGATGGACAACACATGATAGAAAAGTATTTGACATTACTAACCAGAAAGGAAATACAGGTAAAAACACAACGAGGAAACCATCTCACACCTATTACAATGGTTATTATCAAAATAAAGAAAACATTGCAAGTGGTGCTTGGTGAGGCTGGGAATGAATTGAAATTCATGTGCACTGTGGCTGAGACTAAAACGGGTCAGGCCACTGTGAAAATCAGAATGGAGGCTCCTCACCCAAAGGGAGAGCTGCTATACCATCTGTCAGTCTACTTCCGGGCAAAGAGAAAAATACTTCAAATCAAGATCTTAAAGAGATAGCTGTCTGTTCCCCCTTGTTTGTTGTTCATGGCATAAAGACAGATGACAGTACTGTGTCTGTGTATAGAAAATTGAATATTGTTCATTATTTTTAAAGAAGAAGAAAACTCTGGCACCTTTTTACATGGATGAATCCAGAGAACATTATGTTAAATGAAATAAGCCAGACACAGAGAGTGTGGTGTTCCACGAGTGTCCTAGTTAGTTTGTTTTCAGTTGCTATAAAACACCATGACCCAAATCAACAAGGAAGGAAGAAGGTTTATTTCAGTTTAGAGGTTACAGTTCACCATCCAGGGAAGCCAAGGCAGAAATCAATTTAGGAATGTTGCTTACTGACTTTTCTTATAAAGACCAGGCCCACTCATTTAGGACGGTAACTCTCACTGTGGGTTTGGTCCTCATCAATTAGTAATCAAGAAAATGGCCTCACAGGCCAGTATAAAATGATGTGGGATTCTCCTCTGTATGCTGTGATTACCATTGATTAATAAAGAAACTGCTTTGGACCTATAGCAGGACAGAACACAGGTAGCCGGCAATAAACAGACTGAATGCTGGGAGAAAAAAGGTGGAGTCAGTGAGAAGCCACCTAGCCCTGCGGGAGACAGATGCCAGAACTTTACCTGGTAAGCCACAGCTTCATGGCGATACACAGATTAATGGAGATGGGTTAATTTAAGATATGAGCTAGCGGGGCTGGAGAGATGGCTCAGTGGTTAAGAGCACTGTCTGCTCTTCCAAAGGTCCTGAGTTCAATTCCCAGCAACCACATGGTGACTCACAGACACATGTAATGAGATCTGGTGCCCTCTTCTGGCTGGCAGGCATGCAGGCAGACCACTGTATACTTAATAAATAAATAAATATTTTTTTTAAAAAAAAAGATATGAGCTAGCCAGAAATATGCTTAAGCTATTGGCTGAATAGTATTGCAAATAATATAGTTGAGATATCATCTTACACCTGTCAGATTGGCTAAAAGCCAAAACACCAATGATAACCTTTGCTGGAGAGGTTGTGGGGTAAGGGGTACACTCATCCATTGCTGGTGGGAATGCACACTTGTGCAACCACTTTGGAATGCAGTGTGGCGGTTTCTCAGGAAATTCGGGATCAACCTACCCCAGGACCCAGCAATTCCACTATTGGGAATCTACCTAAGAGATGCCCAATCATCCTACAAAAGCATTTGCTCAACTATGTTCATAGCAGCATTATTTGTAATAGCCAGATCCTGGAAACAACCTAGATGCCCTTCAGTGGAAGAATGGATGAAGAAACTGTGGAATATATACATGTTAGAATACTACTCAGCGGTAAAAAACAATGACATCTTGAATTTTGAATGCAAATGGATGGAAATAGAAAACACTATTCTGAGTGAGGTAACCCAGACCCAAAATGATGAACAGGGGATGTACTCACTCATAATCGGTTTCTAGCCATAATTAAAGGACCTATAATAATCGAGCCTATAATTTGGGATCCTTGAGAAGATAATAAGAAGGTGAACCCCCCAAAAAAGATATAGTAATCCTCCTGGATATTGGAAGTAGACATGATCGCCAGGCAAAAATTGGGAACTTGAGGGTGGGGCGAGATGGGGCCAAGGGAAGATGGGGAGAGAAAAGCGTGAAGGGGAGAATGGGGGGAGCTCGGAGGAATGGGATGCTTGGGATACAGGAAGGGTGGATATGGGAGCAGGGAAGCATATATCTTAATTTAGGGAGCCATCTGAGGGTTGTCAAGAGACTTGACCCTAGAGGGGTTCCCAGGTTTCCAGGGAGACGCCCCCAGCTAGTTCCTTGGGCAGCTGAGGAGAGGGAGCCTGAAAAGGCCAGTTCCTATAGCCATACTGATGAATTTCTTGTATATCACCATAGAACCTCCACCTGGCGATAGATGAAGAAAATGACTGAGCCCCACATTGGAGCACCGGACTGAGCTCCCAAGGTCCTGGTGAGGAGCAGAAGGAGAGAGAACATGAGAAAGAAAGTCAGGACTGTGAGGGGTGCGTTCACCCATGGAGACAGTGGGACAGAACTAACGGGAGATCACCAACTCCAGTTGGATTGGGACTGATGGAACATGAGACCAAACCAGACTCTCTGAATGTGGCCGACAGTGGAGGCTGACTGAGAAGCCAAGGACAAAGGTGCTGAGCTTTGACTCTTCTGCATGGACAGGCTCTGTGGGAGTCTTCTCAGCTTGGTTGCTCACCTTCCTGGACCTGGGGGGAGTTAGGAGGACCTTGGTCTTAACATAGAGTAGGGAACCCCGATGGCTCCTTGGCCTGAAGAGGAAGGGGGGGTATAGGTGGAGGGGAGAGGAAGGAAGGGGAAGAGGGGAGGAGATGGAAATTTTTAAATATAAAAAAATAAACAAAAAAAATAAAAAAAAAACACTGAAAAAAATAATATGGTTTCTCTGTGATTATTTCAGGGCTGAGCAACCTGGAACAAACATGCAGCCTCATACAACAGTCTAATAGAAGCAATTCTTTAATTGAGGTTCCCTCTTCCAATGCATATTAAGTATGATGGTCAATATTAACCACTGCAGTAAAATACTACATTTTACATCGAATACATGTGCTTTTGCCAGTTATAGTACAGTAAAGCTGAAAAGGTATGTGAGTCCAGTGGCCTTTGTTTGGTAACGTCACTTTTGCCGAGTGCAAAAGCATCATTACACCTGGGAAAACATGCCACATCCGCATGAAGGCCTTAGCAGTTTGAGACACAGGATGCTGATGCCTAAAGCAGCTTTCGATTAGTCAGTATGAAGATTTTGGCAGTGACTGTGGCTCAGCTCAAATCTAAAACACAAAACTGTTCCCCTTCCTGGGCTTGTCATTCTCTCCTGTATTCTATGCCTCAAGAAATGTAGACATGATCTTTTTCTACACTGTCTACTAATCTTTCAATTGAAAGCACTTCAATTTTACAGTCTTCTGAGGGAAAGGATTTTATTTAAAATCCCCCCGGCTAAAATGGGATTGTCTTGGCTCTGCTAATACTCCAGATTTCAGATTCCTGTGTTAATCTCTGTTGGCGAAATTTTATCACATCCCATCTGTCTTCACTCTTCCAGCCTACAGCCGATGGCATTGAAGGGTGGCAATATTGGACATGCAATATTAATGACCACAGAATTAGTAAAAGGTATGTTGTTTTATGTCACCTGGTGTTTTTCTACACAGTTCTCTCTGAAACTACTGTAGCAGAATGCTTTCATTCAAATGGAACAGAATTGACTCCAGTTTAAGTCACTTTAAAACTCTCACTATAAATACTTCACTTAGTAGTCCTGAAATACCCTACTCAAAATCTGTATACCCTAAATTACTTCATATCTTCTGTTGTAGCAGAATACTGTTCTGATAAACAAGATAAAGAAAATAATACCAAACCCAGTATCAATAAAACAATGGGAATAATACAAAGGAACATGGAATCCAAATATTTTATCAAATTCTTCAAAAAAAAACAAAGCTGTCAACCTTCAATAAGAAGAATTTAGGTCTGGGACTGTAGCTCAACTGACAGAGTGTTTGCCTAACACCTACAAAGTCCTGGGTTCCAGCCAGCATCTCGTGATCCAGGTGTGATGGCGCATGTCTCTAACCCCAACACCTGGAAAGCAAAGGTAGGATCTGAGACAAGAAAACAAACAAAAGAGATTTTAAAAGGACTGAAGATTTTACTATAAATTTAGTTATAGAGAAGTCTTTGTGAGCTATAGCTTGGTGACTTGAAAGATAGCCGCTTTAACATAAACAAAGAAATACAAATAACTTAAAAATGTTTAAACAAGTTATGTAATGAACATGGAGGCAAACCTAAGAAAACATTAAGCAAAGGAGACTCTATGAATTTAGTAAAAATAAAAGTGGGAAAGTTGAGTCAATGTCTGATAACCAGTGTTGAGGGAGAGGGGAGGCAAACACCTCCAAAGCACTCAGCGGCTGCAGGAGAAACTGAAAGAAAGCATTAAAACCAGCAGCCCTTCAGATTGGTTTAGGACCTGCCCTGCTGCTTAGTTTGGGAAAGAACTCTAAACATAGACAAAGTTGGGGATGAAACTTTGCTGGTAGGAGTCACCAACAGGAATGAATTCCAAGCAGAGGCCCGAGGTGGCAAATGTTTTTAACCCCATCACCTTGAAGCAAGAGTGAGTCAGGGAAAATCCTAGGAAATGGCCTCCTGTGTATTTTTTTTTTTTTTTTTTGAAAGAGACGGTGTGTGGACATGCGGATGGCTTGAACAAATTCCTCCAGGTCCTACAATGTAGAAAGCACGCTAGCTGCTGAGCATGTCCAGGTGTGGTGGGGGGGAGAAGAACAAGAGAGTGGAGCCGGAGAGTGAGACTCCTGCGAGCTCACTAGTGGGGTGGCTGCGGGTGTACGTTGACGTTTGGTTATCTTGCATATGGAAAACATGGCTCCTATCCTCCCCATTTCCGTTCTCTATGTCAAGGAACTGGGTTGCCCTAAGAAGGTCGTCTCCCTGTGACCAGTGGAACTACAGATTTCAAAATATAAAACAAAAAGGCACAAGTGAAACAGACGTGAAAGGAAATTTAGTCTGAGACTGCTTTAAACCTTCTTCTGCCACAAACCTCGGTGCTAATCAACCAGATTGATATATTTTATCAAATGCATCTTACGGCCTTCATGCTGTGCCCCTACTCCCACCTGGTATTGGACAGATAAAACAGGAAGGGTGGCTTCAAAGACACTCCTCAACCCAGACATGCGTCCTCTCTACCTTCAGCCCTGTTCATTCCCGAGGCAGAACAAGTCACTTTGATACTTGTCAGGGGGTCCACAGAACATCCCAATACTGCTCCTCCTGACAGGGCTGGAGAGGATGCCCAGAGCTAAGAGCTACCAGCTGCCATTTTATGCTCTCACTCTTCTGTGCTACTGTGGCTGGTGACAAGGCGGGTCAGGACATCTTCAGAATGGGACTGCATTGGATGGGAACTCAGTACATCTCTTGGAATAGGGACAACTTCATCTTATGTACAGTTACAACAAAAACATCCTCAGAATAAACTCAATGAAAAATAGTCTTTAATGTCTACTATAAAGAGCTCTGAGCTGGTAGAAATCATGACAACAGGCTACCAATATGAGGTAAGTAAAATTGGAGTTCTGTCTCCCTGATTAAGAGACAAACGATGAATGGATGGACAATATTAATTATTTTACAGAATGGAAATCATGCCAGTTCAACAGAAGGGAACTCAGTCCTATAAAGCTAGCCCTTAGGGAAGTTTTCTGGCCAGATCCAGTTCCATTCCTCTGAGTACCGTGTCTGCAGTAGGTGATGGTCTCACTTAAAGCCTCCAGGGGGCAACCAAGAGCAATAGCAGTAGCTGATACTGTTTGGGGAGTTACTTAGATTCCCCCAACCAAAACTTCAAAAGGAGGTTTCTCATCCCTATTCCTGGGATTTTTTTGTTAAATGCTCTATGGCTCTTAACAGCTGTCTAATAGAAGTTGTTAATGCCTATTAGAAGGGAAACCATGCCAGCTCAACAGAAGGCAGATAATGCATGGTACTGTAAACCTAGCCAACGCTCCCTGCCAAGAGAGGCCATGGATCTTAGAGGAGAATGTACTGTCACTTTCCTAAATCAATATAATCCCTAACTACATTCTATATGCTTACACTCACAACTCGCACCCCTGATCAAATAAGTTCCTTCTTGCAGCAGACAGCATCATGGAAAGTCACAACTGGTCAAACTGCAAAGAACAACTGACCACGGAGTGCCCACTCCCAGTTGATACAGCTACAACACAATCCTAATGTCTTGTAGGCGTGGGGAATATTATGGAAGGAGTGGGAAGGCTGCTAAGAGCCAGGAACTCTCCTGTGAAATGGTATCTTCTCTATGTTACAGGGAAGCTGCACCTATAACATCCCAACAATATGGTTGCCTAAACAAGACCTGAACAATGAAAACACCAGTTGGCACACCAACATGCATAGCAGAAACCTCATAAAGCCCTGCTCCTAAACGAAGAGCTACAAGCAGTTAATGACTTCTGAGAAAGGGAGAATTGTCCTCCTCAGAAACGAGTCCCTTGGTACTGCCTCAAACAATCAAGTACTTTATGATAAATCTAGGTGATGAGAAAGGCCTATGCCACTTTATCAGGCTTTGTGATGCTACACTATTTACAGATCAATAGTCATTGTGGTAGCTTACCACTGAGCCCATTAACCACCGTCCTTTTTATTCCTAAGGCATGAACTCATTTCAGGTCAATGTCACACTTTCAAGGTTCTGGAAAAAATTTAAGGAGGAACGTTGTGACATTTGTTTAAGTGATTTGTGATCAGTGAACCGTGCTGGTAACAATGTGTTTTGGGGTTTCATGAAGGGATAATAACTTGACTGTTAAATGTGTATCTTCTGACTTAGCCTCTAGGAAGCCATTCCCTCGGGACTCTCATTCTCTTTTTGGCTTCCCTGTTACCTGAGAACACAGTATCAACATTAGCGCAATTAATAACCTTACAATCACCTGGAAGTATTCAAGTGCTAGGAAGAGCCACATCCTTCACACATTATATCAATGTTTGGAATGATTAAAGCTAGCGAAGGAGACATTCTCGAAGCTAAACTGCCCAAAAGCTAGACCTCTAGCACCAGACATTCATTTTGTAATAGTTCTCACAGGGAATTAAAAGCATTAATTGAAGGAACACACAAAAGCTTAGAAAGCCCAGTAGCCCAACTGCTGACACGCTGAAAGTTTTGTTCGGGAGCCTGCATCAAAATCAAAGCAGGCAGAAGCAAAGCAGCCAGTGTGGAGGTGAGGAAACTTCAGAAGAAAGCTTTGACGCTAACAAAATTGTCTACATGAGACGTAAGGGAAGAAGCTGTGTGGGACATAAAAGTGCAATGCGAAACAGCAGGTATTGACATAGAATCTGAGGCAAGGTACCCAGAGGACCTCAGATAATTAATAAAGATGGCTACACATAAAACATGTTCAGAATAGGGGAAAAAAGCCTTATACTAGAAAGTGATGCCATCTCCAACTCTCTTAGTTAGAAAGAAGACTGAATTTGTGTTTTTTAAAAAAGTAAACTATCTTATTAAGGCTGATTCTCCTGGTTGATGCCAAGGCTCATTTGCCACCATGGAAAACCTACTCTTCTAAGTTATAGAAAAGCCACTACACCTGTGTTTTAAAAAATGAAAAAATTGGATGACAGCAGAAGTGTTTACAGCATGCATTAGTGATTATTTCCAGCCTACTGTTGAAATCAATTGCTCAGAGGAGAAATAAAAACTTCCCCAGATATTACTACTCATTGGCAATGCCTTCAATAACCCAAGAATTATAATGGATACGTACTGTTGTACATATTAATTAATGGTATTTTAATGTCTGCTAGCTTTCATTTTATAACCCACGGATCTGTAAGCAGTTTTGATTTTCAACCCTGTATTCAAGAAATACATTTCATAAGGCTGTGGCTACCATATAGAGAAGGATTCCCCTAGTGAATCTGGGAAGAGTGAGTGAAACTCCCCTGGAAGTGATTCACTATTACAGGTACTGATACCAAGGCTTGGACTTGAGAGATAGCTCTGTTAGTAATGTGACTGCCAAGCGCTGGAGAGCTGCAAACAGGTAGATGCCCCAAGCTTGCCAGCCTGCCAGCCTAGCCTAACTGGGGAGCTCCAAGTTCACTAAGAAAGCATAGTCAAAAACTAAGGTGGACACCAATAAAGGAAGACACCTAACACTGACCTCTGGCTTCTTCATGCGTGTGTACACATGGACATATGCACTCACACACTACCTGAACACAGGTGAACACACACAAAAATAACACTCATAGCTTATAGGAGGTCAGAGTACAAACCCTAAGATATTGGAAACAGTCGGTCACCCCTCAAGGGTGACTTCGAGGGTTCAAGACTTCAGTGGAGGAAATAACTGTAAACACTCCCGAAGTAGCAAGAAACCTTACGTGAGAAGCAGAGACTCATGTTGTGACTTAATTGCTGAAATGTCAAGAAGAACTTTCATAGAAATTATTTGTTACATTGTGTGGGAGGGTGTGAGTGTGTGTGTGTGAGTGTGTGTGTGTGTGTGTGTGTGTGTGTGTGTGCTCATGCAAAAGGATAACTTGCTGGAGTTGGTTTTTCCTTTCTATCTTTTGGCCTTAAGGCTCAAATTTATGTCATCAGGATAGGAAGCAAGTGTCTTTGCTGCTGAGCCATCTTGCTAGCACCTAGATGAACTTCTAACAGAGAAGGAATTGTGTCTGTTGCATCAACTTTCCCTAGGAAGACATGAGAGAACGCTTACTCATCCCTCGTAGAGCACCAATGACAAACCGAAGTATAATTCTACCAAAGTCCAACGTTCTGAAGCAATGATTTTGATGCGCTTACATGGAGAGAATAGGTGAGGTGTCACATGGGAGGATGAGTGACCCCCAAACTGCCACATCACTGAAAAATTCTACCGTATCATGATAACAACCTCATGGAAGCTACATCATGGAGTGCCCCCACTCAATTAACCTTTCACTCCCTCTGGATCTTGTAATATTTCCACCTCTTCTCTGTGTGGATTCCTCAGCTTTGGGGGTAGGGAGATATCCAATTTAGGGCTAAGTACTCCAAGGTCTCTCTCTCCCTCTCCGTAGCTGGGTTAATTATCATCTACCTCACGAAGCTTCTTTGGTAAGGGTTGAGCTGAATGTATAGCAAAATGTGATTAGGAGTCATTTTATTGCTATGTTCACTTAGAATAATAGTAATAGGCTTCTCTCTAGGGCTGTAGTCCCCAAACTTCCTAACCCTGCAAACCTTTAAATAGTTTCTCTTTTCACGGTGACCTAAAACCATAAAATCATTTTTGCTGCTACTTCATTACTACAATTTTGAGATGGTTATTAATTGTAATGCCAATATTTGTGTTTTCTGATGGTCTTCGGTCATCCCTGTGAAAGAGTTGTCCGACCCCAAATAGTGTCGTAACCCACAGGTTAAGACACACTGCTCTAGGGCCTACAACAGGGTTCGGGGTTTGTAGCTGGATGATGACCACTTTCCTCCTGTAGTAGCATGGTTACTACCTTACGGCATTATTAATGACAGTCAGTAGGGTTAAGCTTCAAGTTGGGCACAAGTTTAACTTGTCCATGTTTGATGATATAAGTAGCATGTTCAGCAGTTGTGGAGGGTAACCAATAACCTTGGCCAATTACCTGTAATGTTTGGGTGGGTCTATTGGAGCCCTTGGATCAATGCCTCAAAAGGATGTAGTCCATTGCTACACCATATTTGATCATACTGTGAACCCTGAGATTGTGTAATTTACTGGGGAAAAAAACTGTTTCTACTTGTGTGGTTCAGCCCTAGCACATACCTTTAATCCAAGGGCTTTCTCCTTGAATATTATAAACAGGATTAAACAAAGGGAACCATAGGTCAAGAGGCGAGGCAGAGCAAGCAACCAGTTGACAGGAAATGAACATAGGATTATTATGAAAAGAAAAGTTATAGCAAATAAGAGGGAATCGGGAGGGTGGATAGGAATTAGAAGGGAGGGACATTCATTTTGAGGCTTTTGTTTGAGACAGCATAGCAGGAGAGAGTTTTCAAGGACATCAGCAGAAGTGGAAGGTCAGCTGGGTGCTTTCTCTGCCTGTCTGGGCTAGCAGGCGTTCACCCCAGCATCTGGTTCTGAAGTCTTTATCAGTAAAATCAAATGATTGAGATTTTGTTAAAAACAACAGTCCATCCCTGGCACTGGGGTTTTATTCTATCTAGTTGCGATACTATCTCCCTCATTACAGGGTAACTCCATTTAAATTCCTCTTATATATTTTAAGCAGCTGCTAAGGCAGTAGATTTTCTCACGGCTTTTCAAAAAGCTTTTAGTGTCATTTACCTCTCTTTATATCCCCTCCTTTACCCTACCCTTCCACTCCCTCCCCTCTTTAATAATCTTCTAGTTTCCCCTCTGTCCATTTATAAAACCATGTTCTATTTCCCCTTCTTTGGAAGATCCTCTCCTCTACCCTGGTCCCATATAAAGTACCTAGCCTCTGTGGTTATTTGGATTGAAACTCAAATTTAAAGCATAAAATCTGACATCCCTCTATAAGATGAAGCACAGACTGTTTGGATTCAGGAGTTCTCCATCCTACAGGGATATGAGAACAAGTAAACAGCTGCTATGGGGAGACCCTGACCTTGAGAGCTGCAGAAAAAGCCATGTTAGGACCATCAAGCTGCCGGGAAGCTGTGCAGAGAAATCCAGGACTGCAGCCATCAGCTGTTTAGGGATGGGCCTTTCCATGCTGCAGCTCCTTTTGACTCATCCTGCTCCTTGCAATGCCCCTGTTAGTAGCCCTGTTAGTAATAATTTGTTATTTTGGTTTGTTGTGTGTTCCATTTCTAGAATGAATAGCTGAGTGAGTGAGTGAGTGAGTGAGTGAGTGTGTGTGTATGAGTGTGTGTGTGTTATGTCTCCCTAAAAAAAATCTGTCATACAACAAGCTCCATTGTCCTCCAAAGAAAGAATGACCCCTATCATATACCATTAGTCACCTATGCCCCACCCCTCTATTGCAATCAAGAAGCATGACTCATTACTGGGCCCAACTCACTTACCTAGAGATAACATGAGCTCTGTCATATAAAAACATTACATAGTCACGAAACTTGATTGCTTGTGGTGCAAGGCCTCTACTTCCCTTAAAACCCTTAAAAGAAGACCCCTTGTTTTGTCTTAGGAGGGGTGAGAGTAGGAACTGAAACTACATCAGAACCCTACCATGGTCCCACTGTGAGCGTCAATTAACTTCTGGCCTGGAGGGTCATTCAATGCAGCACCTCACTAAGACCTAAGAACTAAATAAAGTCAAACTTGTCTGAACCCCAAAGACATAATTTACAAAAGCAGGAAAATGAGTCCTAAAATTCACACAAACTCTTAAAGGGCTCTGAGTAGCCAAAACAATCTTGGAAAAGGAAAGGTTTAGAAGACAGACATTCCCCATATTTGCTCAACATGTTAGTAATAATTAAAAATAAAAGCTTGATTTTGGTGTGAAGAGAGATGGAGTAAGTCTAGAACACAAGAGACTAAATCTAGAGATCCCAGAAACATACCCTTCTATCCATCCAGTCAGATCATTTTCAACAAATGTGCCGAGGTCCTTCAATGGGAAAAGAGCAACGCTGTCAACCAACACGGCTTGGCCAACTGGATATGTACTTGAAGAGAATGAAGTTCTCACAATAAATACAGACCAATGCCAAATGGATTAAGTATCTAAACAGGGCTAGTGAGATGGCTTAGCTCGTAAGGTCACTTGCCAAGGAAGCTTAACAACATTCAATCCCCAGGACCCACCTCATGGAACAAAAGAACTGGCACCCACAACTTGTTCTCTGACCTCCATGTGAGTGGCAAGGTGTCAATACTATAATCCATGTGAAAGGTGTTTTTAATAACACAATGACATCCATAGTGAGAAAGAAATTTAAAGTTGTCTTAATATACCTTCCTGTCTTGTGATGATGCCAAATACTTTTGAAAATAATTTTAGAACTGAAGAGGTTCATAAATACGAGAGAAATGTAAGCTGGTATTTGGCTTCATCAGAGACACCCAAGAACTTTAGATTAAAGGGTTTCCAAGTTGAGTTAAAAGTTATGATTGCCTGGGTAGCAGTAAGTCCCTCTGTGGGAACTCTTTCAAAGCCTATCATGCTGAGTTAACAAGAGTACTTAACTTCATTCATTTGAATTAAAATGGGAAGCATTTGGTTTATCAACAACTATGCCTTCAGCCACTCTGGGTGTAGACATTCAGTTTTACAGAGCAGAGAAGGGGGGGCCAGATTAGTAAACCTGGAAAGCAGATGGAAGGCACAAACTAGACGAAGAGGCAGAGCTCAGTGAGAAATGAGTGTGCCTTGCACGACTAGACTGTAAGCGACTAGTCTTCCGTGACAGCCTGAACTAGTATCAATAGCCTGAAGGCAGAAGCATTTAAAGCAGGATCACCCAGCAGTTAATACTTGCCAGGTATTACTAAAGTGGCTTTTGTTTCAGAACTTATCTGTGCCCCAGCACTGAATTATAGCTGGGACTTTTAAAATTGAGTTGAGCCACTAAATTTGAAAATAAGCAAAGTGATCAGGTAGCCAGAAGAAAGGAACAATTCAGGACAGAGAGTGAGCGAGGCCCAGCTTAATTGTATTGATTCATCATCAGGTAATTCTTGTGGCAGGAGGACAGCACCAGCACAGGACATGAGGAGCAGTGTCTAACTTAGAGCCATTCAAAAACAAGCCTGATTAGGAGGCTCGGATGCAAGTTGTTTGTGGACTTGGTCTCAAGATCAAGCAGAAGCAGAAAGAATAAGACAGAGAGGTTGGTGGGAAGAAGAAAAGGCAGAGAGGCAGGAAACCAATATTTTTTGGCATTAAGACCCACTGGCAAATCTTGTTTAAAAAACAAATACCTTCACATGGCAGGCAACTTTATTCTATACACCTGAATAACGGATGTCTTAGAGGCAGTAAGTTGGTGCACTGTAATTAAACACCCCAAGTTGCCCAGTGCTGACAGCCTTTCAAAATGCACAGCATTCTGTTTCCTGCCTCCTTTCATCCCTCTTTTACTCCTCTACTTTCTTTTCCTTCATTTCTTCCTTCTTCCGTTCTTATTTCTTCCTTCCCCTCCTTTCTTTCTATTTCTTGTCTTTCCTGAGAAGAGTTAAGCATATTGGTTTGCTCATCTTTTTTTCTGTTCTTTGATTGCTGACTGGCCCTATGTTTTCATTTAAAAAGGATGTTCTTGATGCCCTTCATGACATCTGGGAATCAATGTCTCCTATTCTGACTTAATCTTTACACACAGATTATTCAGTTCAGGCAGCATTTGCCTATTCTTTATTGTCTACTACTGGCCCCTGCAATTCTGTCCGTCTATCTCTTGCTTGTCCCTGAGATGGCCCTTAATGCCTATTCTATGTATTCTTCACACTTGAGGAAGGACCAAAGAATGTCTGATGCCTCTTCTCAGCTTCTTATACTGTCTGGAAATAGTCTTCATGGTTTTCAAACTCATGTTCATGCTACCCCCTGGACAACAGGAGACTGAAACAGCTATATTCACAGCTACCCTCTACTGGTGAGCACTCTCTGGGGACTCAGCTTCCCTCTTCTTGGCTCTACTGTAAGAGAGTGAAGAGAGTGGCTCCCCAGAAATAGAAAGCCTAAGAGATACTTATGCATGTCATGACATCACAGTCAGCCAGAATGCTCACTGCACTTACCACTGCTATGATGAGCGAAGGGGAGTCACGGTGCTCCAACAAAACAGTCAAACCATAAGATATTAACACTGTATACAAATTGTATATTTATTTATTTCTATCTTTATGCTTAAAAATAATAAGACTGATGATTCCAAAGAACTCATTTTCTCCTGTTTGGGGTTAAATGATTCCTTCTTAAGAATGTGCACTCTAGATAGAGGACTAAAATGCCCAAATGCCGCCTTCTTCTTCCAATTCCCCACTTGAGGTCTGCTGTCTCTGAGTGCCTCTAGACAGAGCTGCGAGTAGGCCTTGAGTATCTGACAGTGGACTCTGCAGTGTGTGCTTGCTGTATCATGTGGTTTTCAAAATAGACTCTGGGACTAAACAGACATCCTAGAATGCTTTCCATCATTTATCCCCAGCTACCTACAACATAGGCTGAGGGGCTAACAACAGAGGCCCTTCTCAAGCAGTATGGGAAGTGGTGCCTTAACTAGGAACTGTCTCTCGTAGGCTGGTGTGTTTGAACACTTGGTCCCCAGCTGCTGGTACTTTTTTGAAATGTTGTGGAACCTTCAAGAGACAGAGCTTTGTTGGAGGAAGTGGCCCGGCAGGGGCATGACTTGAAGCTTTCTAGTCAATCCCCACTTCCTGTTTGTCCTTGACTTCGGCTGATGCAATCTGAGCAGCTGACTCCCCTGCAACTGCCACCACACTCATCTTGAAACGGTGGACTGTGTGCCCTCTCAGGGCTGTAAGTTAAAATAAACCTTTCTTTCCTTAATTCCTTCCTCAAATTGCTTCCTGCCAGGTGTTTGCTCACTACAACCAAAAAAAAAAAAAATCCACTAATACAGACGTATAGAAAACAAACTGGAGACTGAAATTCTTTGCTTTGATTGGCTTAAGGTCCAGGATCTATTCCAGGCAGATAGGACTAGTCTTCATCCCTCATACTTCACTGAGCCATAGCTGATATTTGTGACTAACTTGGTTCTCCTTGGCCTCCTGGATCCAGCCTACCACAGTTCCTGTATCGCTCTTCCCCATGGTGACTATCAGCTCTGGGCACAGAGGGCGCTGCAATGACTACCTAGTGCAGACAAACTCTCAATAAAAAGAGTCTCTGAAATTCTTCCTTGGGGCAGCAGTGTGCGAACTGTGTTTAACGGGAAACAGCAATGCCTCTGCAGTCTTCTGGGGCAGGAGAAAACAGAGGACCAGACTCTTCTCAACTTTGCCCAGGTCCCAAAACTACTGCTCGCCTGGCCCTGGCTCCACATGTCCTACAAGTTCCATCCAAACTGTCTGCCCTGGGACTCTTTGCTTAGGAGCACTGGTGTGTCTTTTGAAGTTCAGCCCTGATGCTGTGAACTGATTTCATTGTCTCTGATATTCCTCTCAAAGATACACGCTATATTGCTTTTATGAAATTGTTCAATGTATAGCTATAACCATTAAGTGACCAAGAATGAGTTGTAAATTCAAATTAAATTCATATCTGTAGATTAATGCTTTCTATTTCATCTTAATGCCATTATCACCCAAATTTTTCATAGGGTGTGAATATGGGATTCCACAGGCCAAAGTCCAAGTTAGGGTGATAATATGATCCAGGGTTCACCTAGAATAAGATCTCATCTCATCTGTATTTACAAAAGAGAAAGAGTTAATTAAAGGCAAATTTTTATTTCAAAGAGAGTAAAATCACTCACTCCTTAATGTTCACCTTGGAAGCCAGTTAAAAACCTGCCCATTGTCATAGGAGATGCTTAGCAATGGATAGGACCACAGACCATCGAGACAGCGAAAAGGAAAATAAGAAGATATAACAGAGTGAGCTTGTTTTCCTTTAAACTGGGTGAACATTTCTCACAATAATTCTGTCACTTGAGCTATTGTCTCCCTCCTGGACTACGAAGTCTGTTTTGCTGAGGATGCACCTTTCTGTGATATCTCACGATTGCCAATGACTTCATTTCCTTTATGACTTCCACCACCATCTTAGAACTAACTGAAATTCAAATGATTTCAATTCATCCTGCGGTTGTATTTTCATTGCTCATGAAAAAAGAAATTTGATCCTGAAATGGTAAATCTGAAAATAGTACAGCCAAGTGCTTTGTAGTCGCCCCTGAGCTACCAAGGCAGATACCTTGGAATTATAGAAGAGTCATAGCCAATCCCATACACAAAATGAGCATCATGGAATTTGACCTTGTGCCACTTGCTACTTTTTATTGTCACAGCTCCACTCATTCCTCTAGTGCCTTGACAAGTTTCCCCTACCTGCCCCAGATGGCTATTGTCTACCTACAGTATATTATCCCTGAGCTCTGCTTAGAAGCTGTTACTGTGCTCTTCTTGAGATACCAATCTCCCTAAATAGCACTGACCTATAAATGACAATTCAATCTCAGTAGTTTCTCACCTACATCTAGTTAGCTATCCCTGCCCCGGCAAATCATAACAAATCATAACAAGGAGACTTTCCATCGTTTCAGTGGGTCAAAAGTTCCCTCAGGTGTATATTTACATAAACATGTGGACATTATTATTTGTAGGTCTTTCAAGGGGTTTCTTTCCCTATAAGGACCAGTTTGTTTTAACATCTCTATGTCTCTTACCATTTACTAGGGTCAAGGATAAGACAGGAGTCTGTGGAGTCAGCAAACATTAGGGTTGCCTGTAAAGAGGGAAGGAAGGTTGACAGAACCAAATGATGAACAAAGAACAATTCAGGAATGTGCATATAATAACATACAACAGTGATGTATGCTAAGGAAGACTAGAACCTTTGCAGAATGTAAGAAAAGCTGGTCATAACTGATGACTTGTTTGAAGATCTGATAGCAAGGAAAGCCACCAGCTCGATCAAGACACTTCATTTGTGGAGAGAAAGCTACATTTAGGTCACAAGAATGGAGATCAGCCTGTCTCAGACACTCTGCATTCCTATAAAGATAAGGATTATAAGGTTACCACCCCTTTTGGCCACCAATGTGCCTAAATGATATGCATCATCTTTGTGGCTCTCGTCTTTTGGTGGGACCATTGCAAATGAGCTCAAAGTGGGTTCAGGTCAGAAACAATTGCCTTTGTTGTATATTATACTGTCTAATTGAACGTGGCAAGGTCAGCTAAGTTCTCTTGTATAAAGCCAGAGATGTGCTTGAATACTTATTTGAATTTCATCTCCTGGGTCTACCAATCAAATCAGTGTCCACAACCAGTACTTCATCTATAGTGTATTGTATTTTAACTGTATTTGTCACAGGTTAAAGCCTGACAGGCCAGAAGATTAGAGGAATAAGAAAAATAAGCCACATAAAGATGGAATATACACAGAGAGTCTGAATTATGTATATTATTGGTTTTTCTCTAATTTTTTGACTCTGATTGAGCTGAGACTCTGATTGGGAGACATTTCATTGTACAGGCTGCTAAGCTAAATCAACATATATACTTTAAAGGTATCTTGACTTCAAAATTTGGATCGAAGAATATGTTGCTTTGAAAAAGAGGTTGTGCTTTTGTTTCTGCAAAAGATAAGAACCTGTGGATTCCTTCTAGGCTAATTTGGTTTGATGGACCAAGACACCCTGAAAGGTCTCTGTGAATCCCAGAAAAGAAAATACTTTGTCTAACAAAAAGCAGGAAGTAGTTTGGAGAAAGCTGCACCCAAATTCCCAAAATGATTGTTTATGTTTATGTACATTTAAAGAGGGATATGATATAGAGATGAATGATTTGCATTGATACAGATCTTAATTTACTGATACAAATTTAAGGTCACTTTTGTGTTTTATATATATATATATTTTTTTATATATATTTCTGTTCTTGATTAAAGTATTATGTTTGTGTAGCTCATTTAAAAATGTAATGTATAATTAAGAAATATAGATCAATAGATAATCATCTATAATAGCCAAGCTTGTAGTCATGTTAGTTAGGTTTTCTAAATGTACAGAGATATATTTCAGATGGATAGTTATTCTTAAAACCTTTCAAAGACTAACAAAATATGGTATTTTAAAATGTTTTAGGAACTTAGGAATTTTCATGACAATGAGACACATCTACTCCTGGCAGCACCAGTCTATTTCAAGAGGATGATGGGCATCAGAGAGGCTCCTTATGGAGCTGGTTAGCCATTTGGGTAAGAAACTGCTATTGTTTTGACTGCTTGATGGTATGATGGATAAACATGCAGGACCCACATAAAAATGACTGCTGGAGTTGCCTAAAGGAAAAACGGTCCTTTGGAGTCCCTGCTTCACGAGTCTGCCAGACATTCTGAAGGATACAGAAAAAAGTGACTGACAAATTGTTATTATATGTGGAACTGTCTTTGAAATTTTCTGCTTCATGGAAAAGTATACTGGACACTATGGGCCTGTAGGCTAAAGATGGATGCCAAAACATTACAGATGAATCTTGAGTAACTGTCCAGGTAGTGAGATATTCTGTCAATTCTTGAGTTTGAAAGTGGCTTACAATGGACTTTCTCTTAACTTAGGTAATATTATATCGTTCTGGAGTCTTTAATGGTTTAAAGAATAGATAGTTATAGTTTTCCTTAGTTATGATAAAAGATAAAATTTTCCATGTTAAAAATAAAACTTTCTTTTTTATTTAGACAGAAATGGTGAGATGATTTGGGATTCCCCAATGTATGCTATGAATGCCATTAGTTAATAAAGAAGCTGTTTTTGGCAAATGGCTTAACAGAATATAGTCAGGCTAGAAAAGATATATAGAAATAGTAGGCAGAGACAAGGTGAAGTCATGTAGCTGCTACTTGAGACAGATGCCAGATGCTGGACAGAACCTTCCTGGTAGGCCACAACCACGTGTCAATACACAGATTAATAAAAATGGGTGAATTTAAGAAATATATCTTATAATGTGAAATTATAATTTATTTTTATATAAAATTTTTAATATAAATTATATTTATAATTTTAAAAATAATATATAATGTGAAATAGCTACCAGCATCTCACTCATTCAAATTTCCATAACCTCATATACTTATATTTCTATGCAATGAGAACATTCACAACCTAATCTCACAACAAATTCTAAGTATTTCTGGAGTATCAGAATCTATGAGTCCATTCTGAGATTTAGATATTCAGAATATTTTTCTTTCTACAGAACTAAAAGATTTACCATGTAACAAATATTTCCCTTCTCCAAACCATCCCCTGGCAGCCACCATCCTAGCCTCTCTTTCTGTGGCTTTAACGTTATTATAGAGTCCATAGGTAAGTGACATAATGCCATACCTGTTCTGTGCCTGGTTTCTTTCATTGAGCAGAACATTCTCCAAGTTGACCCTTGTTGAAACAATACCAGAATTCACTTCTTTATAAAGTCTAAGCAACATTGAGTGTGTGAGATAGAAATACAAGTGCAGCACGTTTTCTGTGCCTGCTTCCCCATCGGGCGACACTTAGGTGATCCCTAAGCTTGGCTACTGAGAATACTGCTGCAGGAAACACTGGCTTCACTTTATTTGTATTCATTCTCCTCATGCCTTCATTTTGACCTTGTTATTTGGCTTAAGCATTTCTCGTAAAAGGCATTTAAATGGGTTTCATTTTCTTAATCCAGTCTGCAGTACACCTTAACAAAGAGAAAATTGAATACAGAATATTTAATAGAATGACTCAGTGGTCTCATTCAGCTTGACTCTATAGTCTTTTGTTCCTTTCCTCGGTCCTTTCTGGTATTACAATTTACTATCCATTATTTATTTTTCCAATCCAGTAATACTTGACAGTCGAATATTCTCACAGTTGAAGAACTGCTTCTACAGAGAAAAGAAAAGTAATAACAACAAACAGATGTTTCTCAAACTCAATAAGGTCCACGGGACAATTTTTATTTCCTTTGGTTTTTCTTCCCATTGAATGTTTTTACTTTACCCGATCCCTGTGGCCTCCCTCTTCTGATGTCCTGTTGACTTCTAGAGTTGCCTGATGTGACTTGGTACACAGTCAATAGCAATTACAGTTTTAGTTTGTCCTTATTGGCCATTCATTTTGTTTCAGATGACCTAGGAGCTATTTAAATTTAAATGTGTTACAATTCATTCTTCACTATTGCTTCCTGTATGCATCCTTCCCATCTTGCTCAGTGGTTTGAGGATTATTATCAAATATTTTTCTCAGACATACAAAATATGTGGTGTTAGTGGATATGTATGAATTCTGATATAATATCTTCCTGATTTGCTATGAGATAAAAAGATTGCAAGCTAAGAATCCTATATAAAGCAAAGAATGCCTGTGTGACGGCCAAGAGAAAATATTGTTTCTTCTAAAATGATGCTACTTGTCTGTCTTTCCCTTGTGTTTCTTGGTTTTCTAGTCAAAGTCCTCTGCTCACAGGTTTTAAGGAATTTGATTAAAATATTCATAAGTAGGTATTTTATCATCAACCCATCCTTGAACTGAATGAATTTTTTCAGTCCTCAAGCACAGTTAGAGTTTGGCTTTCATGTAAAATTCTTTCTACTTAATATTTAAGTATTGCTTTCCCTGTATTATCAGTGGTACACACTCATTTTTTATAATTAAGATATGTACTACTTCATAGCTAATTCAAAAATTTCATGTATATTATGTATTATTATTAGAATAGCATAATAAATTCAAATAGTTAAAATAAATAAGTGCATGTATCTTCCAATTCTCTTATTTTCCTCTTAGGATATTTTTCTCCTTGTATTTTATGTTTGTGCCTTAAAAAATATTCTTAGAACCTGTGTTGGACCAAACTAGGACCACTGAATGTGGGTGACAGTTGTGTGCCTTGGGCAGAGTGGGGCCACTGGCAAGTCAGACCAGGATTTATCCCAGTGCTTGAACTGGCAATTTGGAGCCCAGTCTTTTGGGGATGATACCTTGTTCAACCTAGATATAGTTGAAGGGCCTCAGTCCTGCCTCAAAGTGATGTGTCAGACTTTGTTGATTCCCCTTGGGAAGCCTTACCCTCTCTGAGGAGTGGATGAGGGCTCGGGTGGGAGAAGGTGAGGTAGGAGGAGGAGGAGAGAGAGTGGGAAGTGGGATAGTTATGTAAATTGAGAAAAGATTGTTCAAAAATGAATTTAATTATATTTAAAAATCTTCTTAGAACAAATCTTGTGACATGGAGAACCAACAACCATTTTTGTTTTATTCATTTACCCAGGAGTTTAGATAGAAAGCCATGACATTAATTTCCAGAGAATGTCTTTGTTACTCTTGAATATTCTGGAAAAGAAGAGAGCTAAGATGGCATAATAATTCAGTAGCCAACTGTCTCCACTAGTAGCTTTCTGTTGGTTTGGTAGGGTAGGACATATGACAGTATGGAAGAAAATGGCAGCCTTCCTCTAAGAAACAATTTGCACCATGCAATGAACTCCTTATGATCCCCAGAGGTGGCACAGACAAAGCCAAGTGCTTTCTGGGAATCTGCTAGCCATTGCCTGAATGTGACAGGAGCACTGAGGTACTGACCGAGAGAGTTCTGCTCTTAGCACCTGGATGCTCCAGGCAATGCCAACCTCAGGCTTGAAGTGAAGAAAGATATTCTTAGAACTGCATCCTGGGCAGTTGCTTGTCCCTGCATTGATCTTTCCTTTGATTTCTCCTTTCCAAAGTGTGAACTTTATTGTGCACTGATGTCTTTCCCTTTCTCTCACTGCTTTTTCTCCCTCTTACCCTGCTCAGCATGTTTATCTCTGAAGATCCAAACCTTGAGAATTGGTAAGGATAGAATTTTGAGAATATAGAATGTAAAATAGAGCTTTGAAAATAGATCCTAGTTTGGGGTTTCTTTTGGCTTTATATTTGTTGCTAGACTAGTAAACATGACCTTTTCCTGAGTGGAATGTAGGATATGGATAGTTCTTAGTATGAGACTGAAGCTGTATCACCAAAGATTTTACACTAATTAAATATCACCATTAGGAGAGAATGGTGGTTCTGTGGCTGCTGGTATGATGCTGGCTTTTACATCTGTGCACATTGTTCTCCATATCTTTAGAATTACGTACATGTACTCGAAAAATAACATGGCATACTCTACAGAGAGCTGATAAGAACATAAGGGTGGTTGACAAGTGGTTAAAGTCTATTTGAGGGAGCAGGAAGATACTTCTTATAATATTCTCCCACAGTAGGGGTGGGCAGTGATCTCTATAGAGGAATGGGTCTCTGGTAGTTGTTGAAGCTCTAAGAAGAATGAACTGTCCACCCAGGCAAATCAATCACATTAAATTTAGGGCCCTGGCTAGGAAAAGATTGAAACTTAACTATACATAAGAGGCATATCTGAGTGAATGTTCTTGAAAATTGTGGCTCTGTAGACTTCCATGAACCCTCAGAGTTTCCAGAGCTAGTGCACCTTCTATTTGGTGCTCATCCCAAGTGTGGATCCACCCTGCGTTCATCTCCATGTGGAGTGTAGAAGCTATCATCAGAAGCTTCCCCCAACATAAGATGAGAGTTGCTGCATTGTGATGGTTAATCTCTCTGTCAGCATGACTTCATCCAACACCAACTAACAGACAAGGATTGTTGCATGTGTAAAGGATTAAGTTACTTGGAGTGGGAAGATCCACTCTAAATGTGTGTAGAGTCTTCTGGTACTTTCCCAGGTAAAAGGATATCCAGGGCAAAAACTTTGGCTCTTTTGACCTGCTTGTCTTCACAGCATACTAGTGAGTTTATCTGCCCTGTTGCTGCAGCTGCAACTGCTGTCATCATTCTTGGATGACATCAAAACCCAGCTTCTTCAGCCTTCCTATCTAAATGGAACACCATGGCTCAGAACCCGCCCCCCCTCCCCCCGAGATCATCATCATGGCTTGTGGACTAAACAGACACTGATTCCCATCCTTCCCATTGTTATGACAGTCGTTGTTCAACAACATACAGGATAAGCCACCTAATAAATTCTCACTTAATATAACTTATTATATTGTTTATGTTTTCCTAGAGAACCCTGAATAACACACCCCGTCAACATACATGGAATATCTGAAGCAGGGGAGGATATTAAGCATAGGGAGTTGTGAAAATTAACCAACCAGAGACAATCCTATAAGATCAGGTTCTAAGAATTCTTGGTCAAGAAAATGAGACAATAAGATTTAATAAGCAGTAGCTGATTGATTGAGGTACAGGGGACTTGACAATGCTTCTGCTGTTCCCAGGGGATAGGGCAATCTCTGTGATAACATGGCATTAAGCCACAGGAAGATGATGACCCATGCTGAGCAAAGCTGGATTTCTTGAGTTGCCATGGTAGATTATGTGCTGCCTAACGAGACAAAGGATGAATCTCCAAAATGACTGTAGAGTGCTGAAATCTTAGCCAAGCAGAAACCATAATTGTGCTTGCTGTGCTGAAGAGCATACCTTTGCTAGGGTAGACTAATGCGTAAATTATGTGTAGCCAGTCCATATGACTTTGTTTTTGTTCTATCAAACCCATGAAAGGATAGAAAACACAGCCCTGGGTGAAATGTCCTTCACATGGAGTAGACAGCAACATGCGCTTCTAAGGAACAACAACTCATTTTCCACTGCCAAAATATGATCAAAAGAGAGCAGAGCCACATGGATAGGTGAAGAACTTATTGTTCCATTACCCTCATGTCATCAGAGCTAGATTGTGCAAAAGATGACACACTGTGGACTTAGAAAGCAAAAAAAATGAATGTTTTCTAGATATATGCATATGCTATTAATAGAATATATAAGGATTTAGTGGCCAGGTGATGCTGAATGTCCCCAAACTGAAACGCCAATTGCTCCATTTTGTATGTAGCCTTACAAAAATGAAGCAAAATAACTTCTTTAAAAATTTTAGGGCTGTGTATTTGTAACTTCACTTTCACCTGACCAATAAACTAGAACAAGAGGTTACCAGTTTTAAGTGCAGAAATGTGCTCTTTGAATGTCTGAGCTTTGATGCAAGAAGCTTTAGATCTTCCAGTCAATGACAGAGCAGCCAGTTTCAGCCAGCGATGGAGCAGTTTTCTCCAAATTGAAGCATTTCATCCTGGAAGGAAGTTTATTAAGACTCAGGAAGCTGCTGTAGGAAGAGATTCTGATCAAGAGAGTTGCTTTCAGGCTTTGTGAAGAACTCCAGGACCACAGCTTCCCTGAGTTGTGATCCATGCTGCCATGGGCTTTTTATCAATGCAGCTACAGCTTGAATCATCCATGCTGTATCTAACTCCTACCCACATTCCTGCCATGGTAAAACCATTGCTTCATTCAGTTAGACTTGGATGAAATTGTTGTTTTAGTAGGTTGTTGGGGCCCTATCAAGAGTGAATAGGTTTATGCCATCTAGGAAACGTCTGAGAACACATGGTGGGAAATATGTCATTATAGAGTTTACGGAGAGTGTCTGGGGTTGTAAAATTAGCTCATGTTGTATGTTCAGTTGGTAACGAGATGCCTTTCAGAAATTAGTTCCTGTCATAGATCAGGAAGCTGGTGCGAACAGAATGCTGATCACAGAAGGCAAAGTCCTGATGTCACATGGATGGGAATTTTCCTTTCTGGAAACAGGTCTTCCAGGCACCCAGACCATAAACAAGAGGAATGAAACCAAGACAAACACAAATGCAGCACCTGCCTGGGGTGAGAGGCTACACTGGCGTGTGTATCAACCAACCACATCATTTTGTGAGTCTCCATCTGACTGTTTACTTCAAGATAAGCTGTGGAATTTCTAGGCACATGTCTCAGCCCAAACCATGGAGTATGTGATGCCCTTGAATCTAATTTGGCAATGTCAAGGTACCTTACTTATCTTCTTCTAGTATAACATCTCCCCCCTCTACTTTCTCCTAAAAGCCCTTAAAACAGACCCCTTAACTTTACTGAGCACCTGAAACTTTACTTCAGACCTTTCAGTGCTGTTGGTGATATTAATAAACATTTTATCTTAAGGGACAGATTGATTCCATCCCTCTCTCAAACCATAACCTTCTCTACAGTCTCATAACTGTCATATTGGTTATTTCTAACCAAGCAAGTCATAATGAGTGCTCAGCTTATCCAACATTAAAAAATGAGAACAGTATATTTTGAACTGAACCCAAAAAATGTATTGTACACATGTTGTTGTCCTCCAGTGTTGACCAAGATGAGGACTAAACTTCACTTTCATGAAAGTTTAATTGAGAAGCTGAATATCTACTCTCGAATCTAGTCACCCAATCCCGAAGTAGCCAAACAAAGTAAGACCATGTTTCTGTATAAAGACTTCCAACTGAATGTTTCAATTAGTTTTGTCATAATAACCCAAATGTCCTCCAATGTATAAATGACTAAATAGATTACAATATAAATAAATGAATACTATTTAGCAATAAGGAGGAATAATCTGTACATATGGCAACATGGATAAGTCAATGAGGCTACACAAAGAGACCCAAGAGGTAGGCACAACATCCCACTTAAAAGCAGCAGAATACAGACTGTGCACACTGCAAACCCTGCACTCACAATGTCAAAACATACCAGGCATTTTTAACGATGATAGTACAAAAATCAGTTATCAGTCAAAGAAGCACAACTGGAAAAAGTTACAAATACATGGGAAAAAAATAACACCTTGGAACAACCTGTAAGGCAAAGGAAAAATGAAAAATATATTTAAAAGAATCTTTAAAAGAACTAAAATGAATGTAGCAAAATGTATGGGATGCATAAAAAGCAGACATTTGTAGGAAGAAATGTGAAATTAGGAAATAGGAAAGATTTCCAGTTAGCAAACTATTGATACACCTCAAGACATTAGGGAAAAAAGAACTAATTCATCCATCAGAAAGTCATGAATGGCCAAGGTCCTAGTAGATACTAGAAAAATAAGAGAAATGATCAAGCTAAGGCTGTTATTTTATTTAAGATAAACAAAACTTCCTATTCTTTAGCCTAAGAAAAAGAGACACAAATAAAACTGTAAATGAAAGAGGGGGAATTCATCTCTACCAATATCACAAACTATAAAGATCAAATAGAACAATTTCATACCAATAAAATGGATCATCTCAAAGACATTGTTAATTCTTAAAAATAACCTACCAAGGAATCACTGTGGAGAGTACAACCTGAAGAAAGTAGATCAAGTCAGTAATCAACAGTACCTCAAAGAAAATCCCAGGACCTGGTTGATTTCACCACTGGATTTTTAATAAATACTAAAGACGCAATAATATTGTTTTTCTTTTGGGGTTTTTTATTTTGTTTTGCTATGCTTTGTTTCATTTATTTGTTTTGAGACAAGGTCTCTCTATGTAGACTTGACTGTCCTGGAACTCACTATACAAACCGGGTAGGTCTTGAACACTCAGAGATTCGTTTATGAGTTTGAGGTTCTAGAGGTAGTGGAGTCCATAACTGTGGAATCAAAGGCATAGTGGCTAGAGCACTAACTGAGATCTGAAGGCTCACATCTGGAAATATAAACAAGAAAGAGTAAACAAATTGGAACTGGTGTGAGTCTTGGAAATCTCAATTCCCACCAAGAGAGTCATTCCGTCAGCAAAGCCTCCCTAAATAGCCACCAACTGAGGACCAAGTACTGAAATGCCTGGGCTATGGAGGACATCCCATTCAAACAACCATATCCTTGCAGTCGCTCTTACTTCTTAGCCAGCACTACCAGCACTATATTTGAAAGAAATGTTGGTCCTGATTTTAGAAGAAAAACTCTCTTTTCTTTACTGTTGAATATTAGTCATGGGATGCCCTTGTCATGGGTGATCATTATTATGCTCAAGAACTGTTTTTCTCCAGTTTTCCTCTGTGCATAATTGGATGAGTGTTTTTATGAAGAAAGGGCTGCTGAATTTTGTCAAGTGCTTTTCCTGCATCTGCTGTAATGATCATGCCAGTTTTTCCTGCTTTCCGCTAATGTACCACATTTATTTATGTATGTCGAATCATCCCTGCATCCTGAGGATAAATCTCACCTAATCACAGCTTATATTACTTTGCATGTGCCATTGAATTCAATTTTCTAGTATTTTTGAGGATTTTTTTGAATCTGTGTTTATCAGAGATAATGGCCCATGCTTTTCTTTCCTCGTAATGTCTTTGTTTGGCATTGGTAGCAGATAATGTCAGCCTCTTAAAATGAACTTGACTATTGTTCCAGTTTTCTTTCTGCTGCTATGACAAACACCATAAACACTATAACCAAGAGTGAGTAGGTGAAGAAATGGTTCGTTTCATTTTGTAGGTTAGAGCCCATCATTTAGGAAAGTCAGGACAGGAAATCAGTGCAGAAACTTGAAGCAGAAGCCAAGAAGAATGCCACTTACTGGCTTTCTCTTAGCCTCACATCCAGCTACCATTCTTACACAGCCCAGGCCCACCCACCCAGGTATATCCCATCCATAATGAACTGGTGCTCCAGCCACCATGCCTTTGTGCCACCATCAAGAACTCTACCCTCCAGAACCTCAAACTGAAACCCTTTCTTCTATAAGTTGCCTTGGACATGGTGTTTTATCAAAGCAACCAAAAAGTAGTTAATTTGGGCACAATTAGTTGCCTGTATGTCTTTCTGTAAGGGTGACGCCTCCTGGACTTTCTTCATCCACTTTGTCATATTTATCCATATGGCCTTTGTCCAGCTCATGTTTAGGCAGTGATGTTGTTGAGACTTGATATTCCTAATCGTAACAATCTCACAGCAAGCTCCCTGCTCCTCTGGCTCTTCTCTCTGTCTACCCCCTCTCCCACAATGATACCTGAGTTGTGCTGTGGATGTATCAGCTGGGGCTGGGATCTACAACTCTGTATTTTGGTTGGTTGTGGTTTTCTGTAATCATCTCCATTTGGTGCAAAGAGACATGGCCTTGATGAGGAGTAGGAATTGTACCTATCTGTGAGCGTAAAGACAATGTTTAGATTTAGAGTACAGGTAGGAAGCATTCTGGTTTAGTAAAGTGGCAGTTGTACATTATCCTCCAAGATCCATGACTTCACTCACCCTAGACAAAGAACTACAATCGTCTAAGTATTACTGATTGCAGGACAAATAGTCTTCCCCATAGAAGAGCATTCCAACTGGCACTTCGGTATTAAAGTATCAGCCAAAAAGCATTTAAGCACAAGTAACATTATACAAATTGAACAGGTTATGTTTATATATTTAGGAACACATATAACAGCAATTAAAGGAAAAGAAGCCATGACTTTGAAAGAGAAGGGACAGGGACGTGGGTACATGGGAGCGTTATGAAGGAGGAAAAGTATCACTGTAGTAAGGATCAGTCTCCAGCAGCTCACAGTTTGAGGGGGAGCCACAGAGTTGACAACTAGTAACTCAACTTGACTTTTCTATCTGAGAGTGTAAAACTCAGTTCTCTGGGACCAGCGATGGAGGCTAAACTCTCTGGACTGGCAAAAAGGGAAGAAAAATGCACACACTATTCAGGTCTTTCCCTGTCCTCTCTGTTCTTTTTATTAATTCTCTTACCTCTATACAGACATATCCCTTCTGTCTTCCTTGATGTCTTCCTTTTAACTAACTTGATTTTTCCCTTACAGCCTATATACACCAGCAAAATCTTTCAAGCAATATAAAAATTACAATATAGTTACATTCTACTTTTCAAGTGAATTATCACAATGAATACAAGTAAAAAACGGTATGTTTTTCATATCTCTTACATGATAAAATGTTTTCTGTATTACAGGTGAAATAAGTTGTCCCAAGAACCCATGTATATTCATACCTAAGCAACTTGTGATAGATTAACAGTGTGTAAGCAACCAAGTCATTTTTGTCAAAGAGTCCTGCTGATAGGCAACATTATCTGGTTACAAAGAAAGGACAATCATTTCATTATTATTTATCTCAAAAGGTAATCATAAAAATCTTAGAAGAATCACAAATACACTTTTATATATTAGAAACAGTCAGCTCTGTTTTAAATTCTCAGGGTGCATTCCCACTCATCAACTGTCTTTTAATCAGGAAACTGAGGGCAGAAGGGAAAATGAGTACAAGGAATTAATCATCACCCTTGACCATGAATCCATCCTAGCATGATAGGTGCATCAGCCAACACTTGCCCAACTACCATTGTTCCTGCTCCCTGACCTCAAGGAGTCCGTTGCTCAGCTATTAAAAGTATGCCTTTGAATTGTTTTCCATGATTTTTTACCTCAAATCCATTAACAAAAACATTTTAACCTAACCTCAAGTCATATTTTACACTTCATTTTTAGCTACGATGCACACCAAAACCTATGAACACATCTCTCAACATATAAACAAAAAGAATTTGAACTAGTTCGACTTCTGGGACTCAGTTGTTTCTCTTAATCATTAACCTAAGTCACAGTCAATAGGGCTCCTCCAGAGAAACTAGTTGTGTGACATTTTCTTTTCCTTATTTTCTATCTTCTGTAGACCCCGATTTATCAAGGGTAGGGGCAATACTTTATCTTGCTTTTACCTCTATTGGTTTTCCTGCTAGGCTAACCTCTATCATAATCCCTTAGTACATTTATTAAAAACCCTCAATCATCAAAATTCTATTTAAACTAATACTGGTATACTATAAAATCATTGCTTTAGTTAAACAGTTCAGCTTAGGAAGAAATTATCTTCATAATAACTCACAGGTTAAAATACCTAGTAAAAAAAAGTTATTTCCATGAGATAATCACACCACATTAAGTGTAGTAGAGATCCATCCACACTCACTCACATCATAATGGATACCAAAGAAATATGGCAGCGGCAAACATTCAGAGATACAGAAATAGCAAGAACTATTTGGGGATGAGATTCTCAGGGCCTTGCCTATTTGAGATTCACTCATCAGAACTTTTTTCCCTTGGGGGCTGATCCACTGAAGTCAATTGCTACCTGCTGCTCTTTTGACATGGTCACTGGCAGGAAAGGAAGGGGAAAATAATGTAATTATATTATATATAGTATCTACACTATTTTAAAAAAAGAGACAACCTATAAAATGATAGAAAATATTTTTTGTGCCTTGTAAGGGACTAATTTTCTCAAAGTATAAGGAACTCCACACAAGCAGCCTGCCAGTATGTGAAAAATAATTAAAACATTACTAGCCATCAGGAAATTCAAAATTCCTAATGAACTATTTTTGCATACATGCTATACTACTGGCAGAAAACAAAGTAAATGTAGGCAAGGAATTAGCGGGGTATATCGTTGTGTTGGTAGAAATATAAATTTTTATAATCTCTATTAAAACAGTATGGAGAGACTTCATAAATTAAAACCAAAACATCTACATGATGTATCAGTAGCACCACATTGGGGTATTCATCCAAAAGACTTAAGATCAGGGCATTTGCTCTTATATAGTCATAAGGACAAAATTCATAAGAGCAAAATTAATGGAAATAATTTAAGTGTTTATCGACAAATATATGGATAAATAAAATGTGTGCATGAGCTTGAATTCTCCAAAGAAACAGAAATAATGTAGATAGATATGTGATATCTACCTAGAGATACAAGTATGTGCTTTATTGTAAAAAAGGGGTCATACCATCCCAGAGTCAGAGAAGTCCCTTCACAGAACATCTGGAAGAGAAAGAGCAGAAATGTGACTTAAATCTTTCTGCATCGGAAGGTCTGAGAAAGAGATCTGGCAGAGCAGTTCAACTAAGGCCCAAAGCACTGTGGCTGTGGGGCAGCCTACCCCAGTGTGAACACCTCAGGAAGGCTGCATGGCTGAAAAGTCCCACCCAGACAATTGCTTACCTCTTACATAATCGTGACGGAGAGAAGGGCCTGTGAGGAACTTATCATCTTCCCTCTCTAATAAATCAGGTCTTGAGAGGGACTCATGTGAGTGATCACAGCTGCTGTAACTCAAGGTGACAAATGTCATGCCAAATTCTGAGGAAACAGCAACACAATTTGCCAGTTATTTAGTTTGTTCCTAACATGTAAAAGCAGTCATGACCACGTGGTGGTGATGATCATGTAACCACTTGCTGCTGTCTGGGTAGACCTTCTGGGCACTACTCCAAATAAAACTCATCAGACATAGAAAGGTAAGCACTATGTTGCCCATAAGAATTGAGAGCGTCTTAACTCTCACTGATGCCCACCCTGCACTTCGTCCATCTAGCTTTTCCTCTTCCCAGTGCAGCCGGTTAACACCCCTCTCTCCTTCCTTACTATTTCAGTAAGTTTACATGTCCCAAAGGTGTCATAGTCAGTGAAAAAAACGCAGGAAATGAAGGCTTATATGTTCAAAGTGACAAAGGGTGTAAGCCACTTAGGTTCTACACGAGACAGACACTACATTATCCCTGACTTACTGGTGTTTAGTGTCAATTAGGAAAAATGAAGGAGTAGGACTAATTAAGAGGAATAAGAGACTGAGTTTAAAGAATCTCAGACACCCTGAGAAGGCAGAAAAGTCGCATAGCGGATGGGGACTCCTCCCTAGGAAGGCTGCTATCAGATTGAGATTCCTGGATTAAGCTTGTATCATATTATCAAAGGAGCACATTCTTGAAGAAATCCTATCCCCCTCCCGCCTTCAATGAATCACTGTAACTTTTGCCTGCCACATTCTGAACCAATGAGACTTAGCAAGCCATTTGTTAGCTAAAATACCTTTGTGAAGTTTAGTAAGCATTTATTTGACATATAAACTTGTCAAATCTAGAGAATGTATGAGTACTAGACTTGGGTGTCTTTCCTCAAGATGTTTTCAGTTTTACAAATACTGTTACAATGTGATTATTGTATTGGGAATAATACAAAAAAATAAATGTAAGAATACTGTTGCCAAGGGCTTTATTGTTTAAAAAATAATAAACTACAGTTAAAGTAACAAATACTGATATGTATGTGTGTGAAGTATATCATGACAAACTTGAATTCGTTTCAGCAATAAAAACTTTATGCACAATTTGAAAATTGATGTAATTTAACACAGTAACAGAATAAAAGAGTACAACTATATGGGTGGGTATGGTTACTTACATACAGTAACCAATGTCTATGGGTATGCTATCTTCATACAGATGGATGGAGAAGAGCATTTTGTGATTTGATGAAATCATGTATCTGTAACTACAGTTCTTACTTGAAAGAGTTAAAAGAGTTTAGTTGAGGATATAGCTCAGTGGTAGAGTACTTCCCTAGTATATACAAGGCCATACACAGCTTCAAACCACAGTACTGCAAGAAAAATAAAATATACCAGACATTTTAGTTTGGACATGAAAGAAAATGCAAAACAAGAATCTTGAAAACTCTTGATGGAGCTGCGGGCCGCTTCCCAGCTCCCGGCTGCTGGCTAGCTTTACCCAAAATAATTACACGGAAACTATTCGTTTAAACACTGCCTGGCCCATTAGCTCTAGCCTCTTATTGGCTAACTCTTACATCTTGCTTTAACCCATATTTAGTAATCTGTGTAGCACCACGAGGTGGTATCTTACCAGGAGAGATCTTAACCTGTGTCTGTCTCAAAGAGGAGAGGCATGGCAACTGCCTGAGGCGTCTGCCTGACTCTGCTTTCTTTCTCCCACAATTCTGTTCTGTCTACTCAGCCTACCTAATTTTCTGTCCTATTAAAGGGCCAAGACAGTTTCTTTATTAACCAATAAAAGTAACACATAGACAGATGACCCTCCTCCATCACCTGGATCTTGTGGGTGAAATAGAATGAAGCCCTGACATAATCCAAGATGTAAAAATATTCAACATTCATCCATGCTTTTACATAGGTTGACATTTCTATTAGTGCTTCTGCCTGAGGGAAGAGGGTATGCAGGCTACCTGTGTCTGCATGGCTTTCACTTCTTGAAGATGTGTCAGAAGTGGCTAGCTTCCCTCATCCAATTGGCTTAACCTCCAGGTGACATCTACAATTCATCTTCTCCCACTGGCTCATCAACATCACAAAGGTTAGATATCACTGGCTTAGACATTAGGGTTAAACTCTCTCTTCCTTAAGCAGTCATTGCTATTCAGTGATGGTAAGGTGATGGCTGCTTTGGACACTTGCCTCTCCCTCTTGATTAAATGGCATCAACAACTCAAGTAGTTTACTAAGTGTTGTCCTTGACTTTCTCTAACAGAGCTTTCCTTTCTTCCTCTCTGGTCACGTAAATGAGTTTTTGCAATGGGTGGGGCAAGAAGAATGCAATCATGAACCAAATCAACTTATCACGGAGTCTCTGGGGGCTGCTTGGAGCACATGTTCCATTTACTGTGCTTCTTCTCTTCTGCTATATATGGAGCTGCCTACCGGGAGCTTTTAAGGAGCTTAAAGCAAATTCTACCATTCATCCATAGAAAAGTACAAAAGCTCAGTTCTTCTCTTTACCACCCACAATGGTGCATTTAGGGAAGCAGAGAATGCACATAGCCCCACCTAGACTTCTGGCCCCACTCTGTGAGCATGCTTTCAAACATTGCTAGACAGTTCTTACTCCCCATGCATGCAGCCTGCTTGCAATCAATTTCTGGGAGTATGACTGATCTATTTTTTTTCTGCTAGATAGACTTCGTTGAAGCAGACATATCTTTAGAATGTAAGGTCTCAATAAAAGAATTCAGGTTGTTTATAAGTGCATGGGTTAAACATAAGATGGAGAAGGAACATGGATGTGACCACTGTGCTACCTGACATGAGGTAGATGCTATGTGCCCATTTGGATTTGGCAGGCTTTGATTTAGTATTCTCTAGATGCTACTCATGTAGAGATTGATATTCAGGTTGTGTCTCCCTTTCTCTACTTGTATCCTTCTCCATTAGATAAAAGGCTTTCATTTTTATTAGAGAAGGTAATAATTTTATTCAAAGGGTGACATCACAATACTCATTGTGCTACCCTTTCCCCATGCCCTGTTTTCCAAGAACAAGTCTGTAGCAAACAGATTTTTAGATGGAAATTAAGAGTCAGGAAGGTTATTGGAGAGGGCTTTGGGGTCCTCACATGTAAAAGGGAAGGGAAGCCCAAGGGACCTAGCAGAGTAAGTGTCAATGCTGTTCAAAGCAATATAGCTGTCAAGATTGTGGGATGACAGATCTACAGATACAGTATTGTTCAGACATGCCTAGAGCTGGGACAAGCACACTGAGTATGTTAGTCCTGGAACAATGGTTTATTGGGTACACTCCATGCTGCATGATTGTAGAAACATCTGCTCTCTGCCCCAGAAGAATCCATCAAGAAGACCATGACATTAGGTTCACCAACCACACTCCAAGACCAGGAGTAGTTGGCTAACATGGAACAGACTCCATGATTTTTAAGCAGGTATTTTTTTTATTTTGGTAATTTTTGTCTTATTGGGGTTATTTTGTTTGTTTGTTTGTTTGTTTGTTTGTTTCGAAATTATGGGCAGAGAACTGGGTGGGTATAGAGGCAGGGAGGAATTGGAGGAGGGAAAGAATATTATCAAAATACAGTATTCACAGAAAATTTGTCAAATATTTTTTAAGAGAAAAAGAATGTCTATGACTGATTATTCTGTACCCACAGAGTTCTTAACAGCTTGGGACTCAACCCTCTACTCTGTAGGGAGTGTCTGAGCAACAGAATATGGTTTGTGCCACCCATGCCCAACATGAACCTGCAGGGAAATTTATTTTCAGTTTTCCAAAAGGTTTAACTTATGACTTGAAACAAAATCATTATATCACTATAGACATATGCGAATACATAGATAGCTGGAAGTAACTGAAGCATATGCAAATATTATTAACATTAAGGAAATAATCTCATTATCCTGATTGGGGCTGCAATGTTTATGCTTCCATGTGTATTTTCATAGGCAGGGAATATTCATTATTATATTTATTCAAAGTAGAAAATAATTAGTTAGTTCTTTAAACAGTTACTCTTGAGGAACCCATTGGCCTTTAGGTATTTTTTTTAATTTGGCACAAGGTCTTACTAAATAGCCTAGATTGGCCTTGAACTTGAGGTCCCCCTGCTTATCCTCCCAGTATTAGCATCACAGGCATGCACGGATATGCTGGGTCTAGAAATACCCTTTGTAATTCTATGCAATTTCTTTGTGGTGTAAGTTGACAAAAGATTTTGTTAGTTTCTGATGTGTTCTTGGAGTTGCAAAGTTGAGTCTCTCCTTTCTAATCATTCTGGAGAGGTAGGCATGGAAGATCAGCACAGGAGTATTTGTCAGTGCTACAGAATTTTACAATAAAGAGCCACCTTTATGTAGTTTTGGAATAAAGAGAATGACCATTTGAAGAAAGACTACACAGGGAGGTTTCTAACCATGGAGAGGTACAGAATTGATGGGGCAGCAAATGGGATATTACTGTAAGCCAGGGCCAGGCTGAAAATGCTCTGAGAAATGAGTAGTGTTGCCCAGCTATAGGTACTTATAAAGGAAAAATGGAAAAAGCTGGGGCCACATGGTCATTTCTTTCATTCCACAAACAAAATACCAAAGACTCAAGAAGGACACTTGCCTGCCAAGAGAAATACCTTGTGAAAAATAACCCAATATAGAGGAGGATAAGTTAGGGAGTGAGATAAATTAGCAAGTACAAGATTTCTGGGCAGGAGAAAATGGCCGCATTAATATCAGTAAGAAGAGGGGACAGAAATAACATGAGCTGTCTTTTTTATATCCCCACTGAGTCTTCTGTAATTGGAGACACAGAATCTATGAATTATATTCTTTATTGGGATACACCGAGAATGCTAGCACAGTTGATAAGATCAATCTTTTCAAATGCTGCTATCCTATTTGATCCTCTGGGCTTTAGCTTAGAGTGTAGAGCAGAAAGGCATGTAGATGAAGGGTAATTTCCTGTCTACAGCCCCTGGACCTCTTGTCAAAGATCTGGCAGAAAATATTTTCTGAAAGCAAAAGGTCAGTTGAGGTATTATCTTATATAGATTTACTAAAGATTATGGGCACACAGGAGATAGGCGAGCAATAAGTAGCTTTGTCTCTATGGACTTGGAAATGACATTCCAGAGAGTGTTGAGACTTACCAGGTCCTCTATTATCTGAAGACAAACAATTGATCTCAAAATTTAAAAATTAAATGTGCAAGGACATTGGCTTCCTACAAATCTCAGTCAGCAAGGATGTCATTTTAAAAGTCAAGGCAAGACTGTGAGAGGAACTGCTGAGTTAGGGCTGGCTAGTAAGATCGATTTCTTGTGTTCAGCTTCTGAGTTAGCTCTCCCGTGGTATAAAAGAAAAGGCATTGCCTTCAAAAGTGGCGTTAATCTGCATCAATAGAAAGAAAATGTGTTTATAAATTATTTATCATTAGAGTAGGTATGATTTAGAAGTAGCAGATTTTATGGTAAGGTCTCTAAATGAGCAGGTGTCTTAGATTCCTTTGCTCTGAAG
The DNA here is from genome assembly GCF_903992535.2 of Arvicola amphibius. Taxonomy (NCBI): domain Eukaryota; kingdom Metazoa; phylum Chordata; class Mammalia; order Rodentia; family Cricetidae; genus Arvicola; species Arvicola amphibius. The sequence continues at coordinate 52,504,407 of NC_052051.1, forward strand.
TCAGAAGCTAAGAGGAAATTGTAGCTGTACATTGGAGAAGCAGCAAGAGCACAGTCTCAGACACTTGCTGAAAGTGAACATCCACAATGTGTTATGCTGGCAAAGGGCATCGGGTGAGTGACAGGATGAAAGCGGTCCTTTATCTCCACCATCTTCCTCCTGAAACCTTCAATCCAGTCAAAAGTATGTGTTAAATATTGCACATACCTTAACCAAAGAACATTCTTAAAAATATCTGATTGGTACTGCTAAACGCTGTGGAACTTGCTGAAAATAAGGAAATTCTGAGAAAGTGTCCTAGACAAGAGATGCCGAAGGAGGTGGGAAAACAGGTGACTTTGTCAGAACCCTAGGATAATAGCAAAAGAACAGTAGGGAGAAACTAATGATCTTTGAATAAAGCATGGACTTTAACTGATGCTGATGTATCAGAATCGGTTCATTAGCTGAAACAAACATATCCAAGTTAATGTGGGATGCTATTAGGGAAGATGGATTTAAGAGAGATGAGAACATTTTACAATATCTTCACAATTGTTCTTTGACTGCCAAGCCGTTCTGACATAATTTATTTAAAGACAAAGCACAATAGTTCTTTGTGAAAAAGCTCCAGCTCCTGTATCAGATTGTTCAATATCCAAACAAGAAACTGTCTGGCCTGGAGGTGCCACCTACATACAGTTACATATTGCTACATACAGTTCCAGATTCGCTTCTCACTCTAGCCCTCACGACAGATGTGTAAAGCTGCTGGGTTTTTACATAGGCTCAATTTTCTGTACTTTATAGTTCCCTAAGAAGAGCCTTGGGTATCTGTGGCAGTGCAGAATGGGCTGCCCAAATGGACTCACTGTTGGAAGCTCAGAAGAGACAGTCCAATAGATTTAGTGTGGACTTCTAACTCAGGAGTGTGACACTCTGCTCCTGAGTCCTCACTCTGTCATTCTTTTGTTAACCAGAGACCCACCATGCTTCTGGAATCCTTGTAGAATATGCATGTATTGTCCAGGAAGGTGGAGGCTTTGTCTAACAACCCTCATTCTTCTCTGATTGAAGTTTTTTCTAAAAATATTTTTTGTGTATGTCTAGACTGCTGAGCATGTGGGTTTAAGCCTCTGACAGCATTAGAAGAAGCCTAGTGGTAGCTAAATAAAGAGATGCAGGTACTGAACTCACACATTGTTGGGAAGCCTAAAACCTGTCCATCATAGTCTAGATATAGTTACAGGGTGGCTTGTGGTTACTAGGCAGGGCTACAGAAGTGTTTGCCCTTTTCGACAGCCTGTGGAGCTCATGGCCCCATTTCAGATCTCTGGAATCTAACCTTCAATGTTCAGAAAGCCTGAGAAGGAGCGCTTACATGTCACTGTTTTATTGAAGAGGGTAGTTCTAGAGAGGACTGGGTGATGGGTGGGGGGACAAAACAGAAAAGAAGGAAAACAACTGTTTGCCTCTGTGACCCCGCTGGGTAGTGAGATCTTTTGATGATCAGAGGTGAACAGGAAGTAAGCATATGACTAATTGCTGAAGCCTATCAAAATCTCCTCAATATCCACATAAAAATACATCTAAGAATTTCAGATTTGTTGTAGGGAAAATCAGGAGTCAGTATGACATATTAGACCAATGGGAATGAGCAAAGCTTTGCATTGCATTAGTTCTGTTTTCTTCCAGGATGGATGTAAGGACTACAAAAGAGGATCAAAGGTAGGAAGCAAGAAATACAGAATACCAAGCAAGGAGCTGTCAAGTGGCATCTGTGCCAAGTTGGTTATAGCCCACACAGAGTAACGGTGGCATTTGTAGCTGACAAAATATAGGCAAAACTGGGGATGGAGAGATGGCTCAGTGATTAAAAGCACTACTCTTCCAGCAGACTCATGTTCAATTCCCAGCACCCACATGTCAGCTCATAACTGTCTGTAACCCCAACTCCGAGTGATTGAACACCCTCACAAAGACAAACATCCAGGAAAACACCTGTACACATAAAATCAAATAAATAAATCAGTAAAAAAAATAATGTTTTAAAAATAGAGGCAAACTGAAATAGAGTGAGAAGCACCTAACCAAGAGTATAAACAATAAGAGTAACACATCAGAATGACATGGGAGTTGAAGAAAGAGACACTTAGAATCCATCCCATCTTTATTCTCCACCTAATCAATACAAAGTCCAAAATCAATCTCCCTCTAAGTCAATATTCATGTTAACAAATAAAGGAGAGCACTAACATACTAGAAATAAGATCAATAAATCCCAGACTAGTTGAAAGAAAAGAAATTAAAAGATTCAACCAATCCAAGAAGCCATGACAATAATGGGTGAAAAAAGGTCATGAAATCCATGAGACAGTAGAATTACCAATGGCAATGATTAAACATAGCTTTAAATACTAAGAATCTAAATGTCTTCTAAAAATACTGACTGAGGTCAAATGTGAAAAGAAACCAATAGAAGATATATGTGTAGCAAGTGTTAAATTAAAGAAGATAATGTTAAGATAGTCATTTAATACTGAACATCCCTAGAGCAATATGTATTGCTTATCCTTAGCAATAACTTTTACTAGTGGAAAACATACTTTGATTTGTATGCATAAAATATAATCTGAAAATAAAGTAAGTACTGTCAGGTCTTATTAGCATGTAATGTTTGTCAGTTTCTCCTCACATTTGTCTTACAGTTTTTTTTCTCAAATTAATAAAATGATCAGTAAACACAGAGAAAATCTGAACTGTTTATATATTTTAATAAAGATATCTAGAGAATACTTATAGCTAGGAAAAAATTGATATTTGTCCTCTTTACGTCTTTCAGTCTGTTTTCCCTCAACAATATGAGACAGAGAATCCCAAGTAATCACTATGCCAAACTGTCAGCAATACAATTAAAATTAAATAAGAGATCAATGACACGTTCTACAATAAATGTAAAATATCCTGTGTGATTTGCCAACTTTCATACTTAATGAACCCATGTACTTAAAATGCAGCTTCATTTATTAATTCAAAGCCACTTCTATTTCATCTATATTCTGTCTACTTCCCCAATGCCCTATTATTTTGAGACAAATCTAATAAATCAGCCTTGGAGGTACATACTGAAATATTTATGAATAAAATCAACATTAGAGCCTATAGGGTGTTAAAAATCATGATTATCCCAATAGCTTGCTTTTGCTGTTTTTGTTCAGGATTATTTCAAAGAAAACTTAAATACAAAGAAACAAGCAAATGAAGAAAAATTCCATTCCACTGCTTTCTACTTTATAGCTTTCCATATAACAGATTTTTGCTACTCTCAATTTTTAAGTAAAATTTTATTTTTTGATTCATTTAGTAAGGGGTGGGTATGAGTGCCACAGACCTGGACGTCAGAGAACAACACAAATCAGTCCTCTCCTTCCACTGTGTGGGACACAGTGGTAAAACTAAGGTCATCAGGCCTGGTGGCAAATGCTTTGCCTTCATCCACTGAGCCATCTTACCAGATCTTCTCTAGGACTTTTAATGAATGGTTTTCAACAAGAAAAAAAATGAGGTTTATACTCAAAATTAAAACTTAATTTATATTGATTGTCAAATTGACAGGACGTAGAATTGCCTAGAAGGCATGCTTTCAGACATATCTGTGAGGGTTATCTAGGTTCAGTTATTTATGGTAGGAAGTCCTGCCCTGATGATGGGTAGCCCTATTCCATGGGTTATGGCCCCAAACTGAATGTAAGAGAAAATGAGTACTAGCATTCCCCCTCCTAGACTTGCTAACTATGGAAGCAGTGAGATCAGCTGCCTCAACTTCCTGACTTTGTGAATTTCCCACCATGATGGGGACCCACAAGGTTAGGTTTAATAACACTAGGGCAAGAGGTACAACTAATACCACACCTGAATTAGATGTCTGAGAGTGCTTATGCTCATTTTCTGAAAATCAAAGAGAGAATGTTTAATCCACATGTTCACAGACTTACTGTGTAAATAACCACAACTATAGGCTACTCCTTCACAGAAGAAAGAAAAACACTGACCAAGAAAACCATCTGGAGATCCTATAGTAATATGTTTAAACTGTTTTAACAAGATTATGCAGGGATTTTCTTTTATGAAGCATACAAATTTCCATGTAGAAATACTAAGGCGACTTAATCCAATCTATCAGTCAGTATGTAGCCCAGGAATAATAAAAAAACAGAAATGATAATCACCAAAGAAACTGCCCTGTTCCCAGGCCCTGACAGCCATAAATGCCAAGACCAAGTCACTGTATACAGGGTTCTGGGTGCTAAAGTCAAGAGGGGTCTAGAAATCAACTTCTTTCTTATCTCCAACCATAAAAGGCTGCTAATGCAGCAAAGGCTGACATATTTTTTACTTTTATTAATAGAGTCCCTCAAATGAGATAATTTGACAGCATTTGTGAACGCAACTTATGGGCTGGCCCAGAGGAGTTATTTTTGTTAGAAAATTTGTAGAACCACAGGATCTTATACCAGTTAGTAAAGACTACAGCATAGTCTTACTGAGGATGTCTTGCTCAAGAGCAAAAGGGTCTTGTCCAATGAGAAACTGAAGGGGACAGCTAGAGTAGGGGGCAGGAGTCAAGAGAGTGTACACAGGACTGGATTGTGATGGTGTTGGGTCAAGGGGGTTAGGAAACTACTTGACTAATAAACTCTTCATCTCATTTTTAAAATGTAAACCAGGATAACTATAGTTTGCTACAATTTATTGTATAATTCAAAATAACTGAAAAGTCTTAGAGTTCTCAATGCATAGAAGTGGTGAAATATTTGAGTAAACAGTAATGTTAATTTCTCTTATATGGTTGCTACCCTTTGTCCTAGTTTCATTTATGTTGCTATAAAAATATTCTGATGAAAAGCATGGGTTTATGGGCTCATGATTCCAGGTTGTAGTCCACAACTGCAGGGAGCTCAAGGCGGGATCTTAAGGCATTACATCCACAGCCAAGAGCAGGGAGGAAATAAACAGTGGATTCTGGCTTGCTCCTGGTCATCTAGCTTTCTTTTATCATATGCAGTTCCAGGCCTAGACCCTGACACTTTGTCATCTGCTGAGCTAGTTCTTCTTCCTAAAGTAATTAACAACCAAACAGTCTCCCACAGACCCACCAGATCTAGATAATCCCTCATTAAAACCCTTTCTAAGGTGAGCCTAGTTGTGTCAAGTTGACAGACAAACCCAACCAACAAAACTGTTGTATGCATACATTTAATCAGCATACTCTGCCTCAGAAACACATAGAAATATTATATGTCAATTAAAATATGAAAAAGGAGCTGATGAGATAAGTAAGCAGGTGAAGACACTTGTCATGCAGGCCTAGGAATCCTGAATTCTACATGTCAATTTGGAACTGATATCACAGAGGTGTCTTCTGAGCACCACATGCATGCCATATCATGTGCCTTTACCCTAACTCTACACACAAGCATGGTCAAAAAATTATCTTAATTGTAAAAATTTAAAATGGCTGTATAATTAAACATGTATCAGGTACATAGGTTAAAGTAATTATGGTGACACACCATATAATCTTAGTTCTGGGAGGAAATAATAGGAATACTATGAGCCTAAAGCCAACCTGGGGTACACAGTGAAACTTTGTCTCAAACATCATGGAAAATAACAACAAAAGTAATACAAACTCATATAAGATACACTGGATAAGAACACTATTGGCTTGAGAATAATTTCCTAAGATGCATAATTGAGCATCTTAGGAAGAATCCCAAGGAATGGTATGAAGTTTTATAAGCATGATTCCTGAGAAAATGGGAAAAGCAACAGTGTGTGCTGGAGAAATTAAGATCTTACTAGTTTTATAGAAGACAGTAAAGAAAAGCATCAAAACTCTCGGTGACGTAAGCACACCAGAGTGGATATGCTATCTTCAGCTGAAGATCTGCCTAACAATTATGTCTCACAAGAAGACCCACTACAGACACCATGTTACAGGTCCAGAGTGCAGGTGCAATCTCACCAAGATATTGGGTGGTAACTATATCTATAGATTCAGAGTGATGCTTGGGAAGATGCTTACAGCACTTTGCTCAGTTATAATAATTGGAATGGTAGAATCGCAATGGAAGCCGAGTCAAAAGATAAAATGTGTCACTGAGACTAAGAAGACTGAAGGAAAACAAAATAGAGAGTTCATGAAATGTGTCAATCCAGGAGCAAACTAGGTAAGTAACCAACAGGGGTTGTCTCAAGGTGTACCCACAAAGACATAAATGATGGATGGCAAGTCTTCGGGAAAGGGCCCCATTAAAAAGAGATAATCTAAACCCAAATGACCTTGATCCCCATGTGCTGAAATTTAGCTGAGTCTCAAGAAATTGAGGGAGGGTTCTGGAAGCTCAAGGAGGTGTGGGTGTAGCATGTGATAGCTCCTTCCCCAGAATATCTTCTGGGCATCTCTTCGGGGGGAAATATTCATTAGGAGAGAATTCATTCACACAAATTTTGAGGCCTTTGAACTGAAGATGTTGATTCTGAAACCTTAAGACACAAAGCATCAGTGTAGTCTTCTGTCACAGTGGAGCCATATGAGGGCAGGTAATGGAGGATTTCTGACTAGTCTATACTACAGTGGGCCAGTATCATACTTTGATTTTGAAAGGCTCATTTGTTGAAGACTTGGACACCAATGAATGTGCCAGTAATTCAGAGAAGGGAGAAATTCAAGGGGGTAGGTTCTATCATAGGATATGTCTCCAGGATTCCGTCCTTGAGGATTACACTTTGTTCTCATTCCTGCTCTCTCCCTCCCTCTCTCTGCTTCTTGACCACCATCAAATGAACAGCTCCGCTCTACCGTGTTCCTACCACTATGGTACTCTGCTGCAGCTCAGGCTCCAAGAAATGAACCCAGTCAACCATAGATTGAAACCGTGAGCCAAAAGAAAGCCTTTCTTTAAAAGAACATGTCCCACTGGGTATGCATCGCAATGATGAAAGCAACGCCTAACATAGTCATCCCATTCTACAGAGCTGATTTCCACCTCCCAGATCACATGGATGAAGCTGAGATTCTTAACACAAACACAAATTTCCTGAGTCATGGCCTCTCCTATGAAAATTATAATCCTAAAAACTGACTGGAAGCTACTAAAGGCACCCCTCTCCCACTAAAGTAATAAATCAAAAAAAAATTATTGTCTTTGGGAGCGTTATAGTGGATGCCAGTGCCACCTTTAAAGATTTTAAGTCTTTCTAATTAATTTACCCTCCCATCTCTGCAAAAGCCAAAGAGACCTTCGTGGATGGCTAAATTGTCAAGATCCCAACTCAGTCATAGCTCAGATCATAGCCACTTACCCTAACATGGTGACTCATGCTTCATTTCACCACAAGTCCTTGCACAGTGTCAACTGGAAAGGTCTTATTGCACAGACTTACACTTTTACGGAATAGTTGGAGTTCTGTTGAATCTTAAGATACAGTTGGTTCACAGGTCCTTTGGCCTCCTTGTATCTAGGGCCTGGCAAAGAAAGAAAGAAGTCCCAGACATGGCAGCAGAAAGGAAGAGGTGGGATTGTTTTTACAGAAGCATCCGGATGAGTCACTTTGAGAGACTCACTTGACCACATAGGACATTCACTAAAGCTGTCCCTTTGGAAAGGCATGGTAAACGAGGACTTGAATACATCAGTAGGAAGAGTACTGGATAGCTAGACACTTACCGTGGCCAGCTTAATGTCTCTCGTGGCTATCTGCAACCACTTCTCTTAGAACTGAGACCATAAACACGTGCTGATGTTTTTATCACAGGATTCAGATTTATTATTGGCTTTGGATTTTATTATATACTTTGGCTTCCATGACATTAATGGTGGACTATAAACATGGCTTTCTGCACTTGTAAACATCATGACCATGACTTTTCACAGGCAGCACCCCGTGGCATCTTGTTGTTTAGAAACACGGCCTCTGTTAAGTAAAGACAATCACAAAACTGAGCTGGGTGTTTTCAGTGTTTCTCCTCTTTGAAGGTCATATCTATACAATTGGAAACTCAACCATGACATCTGTATAAACACTGACCAGCTGTTTAATCTTCTCTCTAGGGTCAGAAAGTGAGTGAGGGAAATGGTGGGGGGAGGCACTTTAGATACACATCACACATTCAGCTGATGCCCCCTAATGGCCAAGAAAATGGGAGAGGAAATTTTTCACTGCTCAAAATTTCCTGAATTTTAATTTTAAGCCTTGCAGAACTGCAGCTCTCCAGACCCATTCTTTACTCTCTGGATCCTTGTTACATGACAATATTCCATTCACCACCTAGTAACCCAAGTCTGCACACTCTTGACATCTTAAAAATCACACCGCAGTCCCACCGAACACTGGCAGTTCAAGGTCATCCCTCCTTAATGCTGGAAACAAACCACCTTCCCTCCAGCTTTGTTTGCTGGATCTGTTATACATTACACAGGTGAGGTTAATACACACATTTATCACTCTTTGAAAGTCACCTCCTGACCAAACTTTTACATCCTTGAATGCTTAATTTTTATCATTCTGGGCTTCAGTATATACTGTATATTCAAAACTGTATTATAATACAGTAATTTTATCAATGGAATATTGGATTTTTGAGGCTTTAATAATGATGTTTACGGTTCAAACAAGAATTCAGCAACAGAACCTGTGGTTCAGGTTGAATGGAGTTTGATTGAAGAATTCTAATTTACACGGAGGGAAATTATTGACTGTACTACCCTCAGATGGCAACATTTTCAAATGGAGAACATACCTAGTGCAAACAGCTTGTCTCAAAAACTTCTCCAACTTCTGCTTAAGAGAGAAGTGCAAATGACTAAGTAACTTTTAAGATAAAAATATTGATGTTCTCAGGAAAGACTTCCCGTGTTTTAAAGCCAGAAAAGACACAACTTAAAACATCTGACGATGCATACCCTGGGAATACTAAGTCACAGCATGATTCAAGACACCGTCTGATTGCTGTGTCTTGCAGTGACCGTCGTGTAAGGGACATGTGGCAGTCCTGACACCTAAATTCTAAGATGCCTCCAGACTTGTGGCAGGCAGTAATCAAGAGCGAGGACACCTTTGGAGTTACCATAGCAACTCCAAAAGCAGACAGGATGGGAAAGGAGATTCTAACACTCAGAAGAGGCCAGTCCCTACCCTCACAAGTCCTATTTGATCAGTAAACCAGTTAACTTACGTATTTTCCAATTTTCTTCCTAACAGTTAGTACAGGTGACACCTGCCATTCATGGTCATCTCCATCTCCTTGAGCCAGCTCCAAGCAAGGGAATGATAACTCAAAGTTAAAATGTTTTGTTAAAGCTGAAGGAATGCAGCTTGAACGGAATTATTTAACTAGAACAGGTTAGAATTAGGCTATTGTAGGTTCTCTGAGAATTTAATATCTTTTTCCTTCTGTAAAGAACTATGTAAATTACTAATGCCTGTTCCCCCTTCGAAGCAAGTTAGATGAAGTATTATTGACTTATATGTGTGAGTGGTTAACTATAAGTGAATACTCATTTGCTCTAAATTTACTCTTAAATTAGTTAATAGAGCACAATATTTTTGACCATCAAAGGGTGTTTCAAGCATCCAATACTATCAGTTCTTAATGCCTAACAAAATCTACCTAGCAACTTTAAAAGCCACTATAAGCCCTTGGAACTCATGCCTTTCTAACCCTCTGGTTATGTGTATGTTATGATACCCTCAGGGTGCAGTTAAGGTACATTAGGAATGCCAGCTGTTGGTTTGCAAAAGCTGTCAGTGGGATGAAAACAGATCTAGGTCAGATTTCCTACTTATGAATCATGGCCTCTTAGACCTACATAGAATGCATCTAACATAAAAAGAGCTTCTTCACACAGTGAGTGACTTTTCTAAATCCAAAATACCATTGTTAATGTACATAGTTAATGTGCACCAGAAATATGCACACTTGACCCTGGTAGATGACAAATGTTTTCGTCATTTCTGAATCCTATCTAGAATCCTCTGAGAAGCCTTCAGCATTTACGGATGGGCTTTGGGATCCTGATCGTCTTGACATGCTGCAGAATTGGAAAACAAATTTGCCTTGTTTTCTATTCTACGTGTGGCACGGAAACCTCTCACCTGGTTTTCCCAGACAAGCCTAGAGCACCAGCTCTCTGGTGTTTTTAAATTTGGCCTGATAATCCCTTCCTCCTTCACTTTTCCAAGTCAAATTCAGACTTATCTCACTCCGTCTGAATGTGTCTCCTGATTGAGTGATGTTAGTTCAAGAAAAAACACGCAAATCAATTTAATGCAAATTTCCATTCACAGCCTGGTTGACCCATTGGGATACTGACAATAATAGATTGGAGTGCTTAATTCCTAAGGCATGTGACTAGCGGAAGGCTTAGTAATCAATTTCCATTGCGGCGACTGCATAATTTGTCTTTGGAGCTCTTAGGCTCTGGAATACCAAGTGCCTCTCCTCTTCATTTATTTTTTTAAGGCCTACACATCCTTTTCCAACTAGCAAAGCCCTTTCCATGTCTCTGCAATCATTTCCTTATCTAAATTTCCATATGCTGCCCTGGCAAGGTGTCCCACCTATGAAGGATTTAGATCAATAAAAATAATTGGCATGTTTTGCCTCTAGTTGCAGATGCCTGGAATAGATTACGGCGCACTCTGGCAAACAGTAGCAAGATGAAATGAAGGCTGCTTGCTGCTCCATCGCATTAGCTGTTAACTCTCTGCAGCACAGGCAGTTGGGAGGGATCCTTCTAACCGGAAATCTGCACCAGCAGCCCTCCACCTCTATGCACTGAAGGGAAGGGAGGGGGGCACAGCAGGAGCCAGGCAGGTTTCCTTGCCTTTTCAAATGGTGTGTCTTCCATGCAGACTATGCCTACCTTTTTCATTCTTGTTGGAGTCTCTTTTCCTTTGACAAATCATTATACCGATAACAGTTTACTCCCCGGGCCTTCTCTCTGGTGAACAGTTTTTTTGTTTGTTTGTTTTCTAACTCTTTTTTTTTTTTTTTTTTTTTTTTTTTTTTGGTTTTTTTCGAGACAGGGTTTCTCTGCAGCTTTAGAGCCTGTCCTGGAGCTAGCTCTTGTAGACCAGGCTGGTCTCGAACTCACAGAGATCCGCCTGCCTCTGCCTCACGAGTGCTGGGATTAAAGGCATGTGCCACCACCGCCCGGCTTTCTAACTCTTAAGAACACAAGTGAGAAATTTTTTAGAAGTTAGGCCAGATATGTTCGTAAAAGACAAGCAGGTGTCAATAACTCCTTTTCTCAAGAAGCAAGTCTTTCCCATCAGTATTGATCTTTGCTGGAGTGGCATGTGTCCTTTATGTCCTGCAGCTGGTGTTTCTTGGTCCCACAAGGACTGACTGTACTGCCTGGCCATCCATGAGAGCTGTAGTGGACATGCTATGTGGGGAATGACATCTGTCTTTTAACTTTTTTATTAATTTTTTTGTACCAAATTCTTTATTTTTAAAAAAATGGTACAAATTAAAGAACTTAAGCGGATGTTCTGGTACGACTTACAGAAAACATAAAGTCAGACCCGACATGCACGCAATGCCTCAGTGACCACTAAAGTCACTTGTGGCTTTGGGGAAGTCAGCTTAGTTCTCATTACTGTGTCCCAGGGTGTGCTTGTCAAACAGATATTCTGCAATGCCAGTTTCAGGGGCTTCCCATCTTGCACAAGTTAGTCACGTGGTCACCCAGTTCCTTGATGGTTTTCACCTGCTCATTCAGGTAATGCGTCTCAATGAAGTCACACAAATGGGGGTCATTTTTGCAGTTCCAGTATTGACCGATTCGCACTCTTTTCCAAGTGCGGTGCACACACCATTGCATTCAGCCCATTCTCCCAGTCATCACGGTCAGGTTGATACACTGCAGGAAGATTCGGCCGCCTCCTTCACTCTGCAGCTTCACAAGTTTCTCAGCGTGCTCCCACTCCTCATGAGACTGGTGGAGAAAGTATTTGGCAAATTTCCTCAGTGCCACATCATCCTGGTCGAAGTAGCAAGACATAGACAGGTAGACGTAGGAGGCATACAGTTCCGGTTGATCTGACAGTTGATGGTAGCCTCTAAGCCCTGGTGGTAGTTCCGGTGCACTTGCAAGGGAGAACAGGCGGTCATGGTGGCTGCTGGGGAAGGCTCGGTGGCAACACTGGAGCAACGATGTTGCAGAGTGTTCTGGCTTAGAGCAGCCGGCTGGGGTCGGAGAGGTCGAGCACTGTTGAAGCAGGAAACCGCGGTGACTCCCGGCGAGAACGTCTCATTTTATTGATTTTTATTGAGCACTACAATTTTCTCTGCTCCCCTCCCTGCCAATCCTCTCCCCTTCAATCCCCGCCTAAGGTCCCCATGTTCCCAATTTACTCAGGAGATCTTGTCTTTTTCTACTTCCCATGTAGATTAGATCTGTGTAAGTCTCTCTTAGGGTCCTCATTGTTGTCTAGGTTCTCTGGGATTGTGACTTGTGGCCTGGTTTTCTTTGCTTTATGTTTAAAAACCACTTATGAGTGAGTATATGTGATAATTGCCTTTCTGGGTCTGTGTTACCTTACTCAAAATGATGCTTTCTAGCTCCATCCATTTGCCTACAAAATTCAAGGTGTCGCTATTTTTTTCTACTATGAAGTACTCCGTTGTGTAAATGTACCACATTTTCCTTATTTATTCTTTGGTCACTGGGCATTTAGATTGTTTCCAGGTTCTGGCTATGACAAACAAAGCTGCTATGAACATAGTTGAGCACATGTCCTTGTGGTACGATTGAGCATCCTTGTGGTATTACTGGGTCTTGAGGAAGGTTGTTTCCTAATTTTCTGAGAAATTGCCATATTGACATCCAAAGGGGCTGTATGAGCTTGCATTCCCACCAGCAATACAGTTCGCCGCATCAACTGTTCCCTTTACCTCACAACCTCTCCAGCATAAGTGGTCATCAGTGTTTTTGATCTTGGCCATTCTTACAGGTTTAAGATAGAATCTCAGAGTTGTTTCGATTTGCATTTCTCTGATGACTAAGAACGTTGAACATTTTCTTAAGTGTCTTTCAGCCATTTTAGATTCCTCTGTTGAGTTCTCTGTTTAGGTCTGTACTCATATTTTTATTAGATTATTTATTCTTTTGATGACAAATTTCTTGAGTTCTTTGTATATTTTGGATATCAGACCTTTGTCTGATGTGGGGTTAGTGAAGATCTTTTCCCATTCTGTAGGCTGTTGAAACAATCCTGTACAATAAAAGAACTTCTGGAGGCATCACAATCCCTGACTTCAAACGCTACTATAGAGCTACAGTACTGAAAACAACCTGGTATTGGCATAAAAACAGACAGGAGGATGAATGGAACCAAATCAAGGACCCGGATATTAATCCACATACCTTCGAACACCTGATTTTTTACAAAGAAGCAAAAAAATATCAAATGGGAAAAGGAAATCATATTTAACAAATGATGGTGGCATAACTGGATATCAACAAGTAGAATGAAAATAGACCCATATCTATCACCATGCACAAAACTCAAGTCCGAGTGGATCAAAGACCTCAACATAAAGCCAGCCACACTGAACCTCATAGAAGAGAAAGTGGGAAGTACACGTGAACGCATTGGCACAGGAGACCACTTCCTAAATAGAACCCCAGCAGCACAGACACTGAGAGAAACAATTAATAAACAGGACCTCTTGAAACTGAAAAGCTGCTGTAAAGCAAAGGACATGGTCAACAAGACAAAACGAAGGCTTCTGTCTCTTTCTAAGTAAACCGTAAATCACTGGAGGGACGGCTACCCTTCCCATACCTCAGCCCTCTTTCTTTTGCACACTCCCCTTGCAGCAGATGAAGAAACTGAAGCTTAAAGGGAGAATAGGATGAGATGGAACTCTCAGCACACCTCTGCTCTCATCTCTGTCGAGGCAGTCTACAGAAACTAAGACGTCTGACAAAAGGTTATCAGAAGCACTAAGAGCCACACGATTCTCAAACTTTAGTGGACACCACTAGGAGGAAAATCACTTGAAGCAAACCAGAATTAATGAATCCATACATATATTTATGTTTATGTATTAAATCTGAATATGATATATACAATAGGCTAGGAATTTATGTGTAAACTCCTTTCTCATATAGCTTAAAATATAGTGAATGTACATATCAGGAGATTTATTTTATCTATGTACTTAGTATTTAGTTACAACATCCCTATACAATTATTATATGTCATTTGGCAAACACTGAAATGAAAATTTCATGTGAACTAGACAATCAAATTAATATACCTATTTTAAAAATCAATAAAATTATATTATTTAACAACACTGATCCAATATAAATATGGAACTAAAATTATTCTATTTTTAAAATTTTTTAAATTTCTTACTTCCCAATTTAGTTTTTTGAAATGGAGTGGGATAGGACATGATTTTTCACCTTAATGAATAACTAATAATAAGTTTATTACAACATTAAAGTGGAGTAACTTGTAAACACATACAAGATTGCACAAAGTAAGCACAGCATCGAGTCAACACACTTGTTTAACGTGAGTGTAGTCTCGATCGCTTGCATGACTTCTCTCTTTCTATATATGCACCATTTTCATGTATTCCATCCACGAAGCAGTTGTTTCTTATTATATTAAGGGGAAAATGAATAAAATTATCTTTCCTTTGAAATTTCGCTTATAAAATAGAGAAACCTAAACACTGCATCACTAAACAACAGAGACCCTAGAAACGACTAAGGCCCTAGAATTTTCCAGAAGGGAGAAAGAGATTACCAAAAATTAGAATGAGAATCAGAATGTCTTCAAATAATAAGCACTAGACATCGGAAGGGAATGGAGTAATGCCCTCAGGACTCTAAAGAAAAGATAGTCGCCTTCCCTTACCCTTACACTACATTTGTGAAATAAGTATTTCACAAACACATATACACGCAGAAAAACCCAGGATGAAAAACAAATTTTCAAGGCTGTCAGTAAAATACACCTCACAGACTTCTTTCCTGGGATGCGTCTGGAGTAAGCGTTCCATCAATCTAGGGTCATAAACAATGGTGACAACAACAATAAGATATATGGTCCAGGGAGGAGGACCTGAATATTGGAGAGCAGAGGAAGTCCCAAATGAGTGATAAGTCACGCCCGGAGAGTAAGCTATGCTGCCTGGTGCTGAAGAATTAGGAGCTGCCAGAGGACGTTACCTAGAAACAGAGGACACTGAGAGATTTTAATTCTTGGTGTTTAGGAAAAATCTAGTGGTATCAGATACATATGGTGCTGGACAGATGGCTCAAGGGCACTTCCTGCTCTTCCAGAGGACCTACATCTAGTGGCTCACAACTGCCTGTGAACCCCAGCACCAGGGAACTTGATGCTCTTCTAGTTTCAGAGAGCACCTGAACACACATGACATGCACTCACACAGAGAAGCACACATATACACATATGTAATAAAATTAAAGATAAAATCTTAAAAATAAAACCCCAGACATTGTACAAGAAGTGTCTTAAACATAGTAGGCGTGACTCACCAGAGAGCGGTGTGCTATAGTCTATTGAAAATTCTAGCTTGATTCAACAAAGTATAAGTAATGAAGATTATGCTGAAAATCTACAGAGCAAATGGACTAATGTAGGTCAGCAATAGTATCTAATATCATACCTGATGAGTTAAGAAGAAGGAAACATTGCGTTTCTATGATGAAGTAAGTTCCAGATAAATCAGCTCAGAGTTAATACTTTCTCTAGAGAGTGACAGAGAGGGTCAGAGTAAGGAATTTTTTTCTAAAAATCTTTAGCATAAGTTGGCTTAATTCCATGAAAATGTTACTTTGCTTAACATTTTATAATTAATTTTAATTTATGCTATCTTGATTGTAAGAATCCTTCAGGAACTGAGAAAGGTGAATAATATGCAATTCACTGAAAACTACAATGTCTTAGAAGTTGTAAATTATAACTGCTTTCAAAAGAAATTCTTCGTAACAATTCTACTTGACCTTAGATATTTTGATGACAATGTTTATCAAACACAGTTTGTTTTGTATGATTATCTGTGTATTATATGCCTCGTATTAGTTTTGAGTAAAGACTTTAGACATTCATTCATGTGTAAGTGTCATAATGGCTGAGATAGATAGAACTGAGCTCATAGAATGAACTAGATTGAACATTCATATGACGTTAATAAGAGGATTAGCATATGGACAGGACTAAGGAAAATGAGAAGTGAATATTAGCGTTCTCTGGGTCTATCTGTAGGAGGCACACTCCACCTCCAAGCAAAAGGGTTATAGAAGAGAGAGTAGAAGAAGCCACAAAAACAAGGTAAAAGAACGCTAATGGGGTATGTTCTACCTTAACACTCAGAAAACTATTCTCTAAGCAGCAATATTTCAATAATCTAGGATTTTCTACTTTAGTAAGAATCCATTCATATTAATTGGTTTTAAAAGAACATTTACATAATATGATAAATGCCATTCATTATCTGTGTGTTGGATCTATAAACCAAAGCATAGAAGACTTAGTTATAATTTATTTTTTAAATCAAGCTTTGACATTTACAATCTTTTCTGTAATTGTAATTAACAGATTTTACAGGAGATGAAAGAGCCTGGGTAAATTTAGTAAATTCTTCATCTTTTCCAGCAGATACAATAAACCCTACCTAAATACTCATTCTTTTAGTTCTAGATTTATCAGCTCTAAAGTCATGAGATAAACAATAGAATTGATGTCAAGCTATTTTCTCTTTGTGATGGGGCTAGCTACAGGAATACTTTTATATTTTCAAAATTCTGTGTATTATCTGAGTAAGTAAACCAATATATCCACGTGGTAAAAGTAGCAATTGTGAAGAAATAAATGAGGATTGCCACTGCCCACAGGTGCACCCTTTCCTCAGGACGGGGTGTAGCCATTGCCACCTTGAATTAGAGCAATGGTGGTTATACTCACAAGACCCTTAGAATGTCTAAAACAAGGCATATTCTCATCCCCATGGGAGGAGAAAGGAAACAGCTTTAGCAGGCTTTAGAACCCTCTTGCCACCCCCCGCCTCCCGGAGTTACATAGAAGGTTAGCAATACTTCAGGATGGAACCTTTCCAAAATGTAACTACCAGAAATTTGCCGAGGAGATAATCCCACGGCATAGCTTTCCACGTGTGGCCCATGCTGTAGGTGAACTCGTCTGTGATATAGTTGTGCAAGAGACTACCCAGGGGTTGAGTTGTCTTTGACTTGGCCATCTTCCTATAAGTGAGTCCAAGAAACATTTGTTCACCAAGTAGAACTTGGAATCTTCTCTCTGGTCCGCTAGTACCCTTTCTTTGGGGCAACTGGACCTTCCTCTAAATCTCTCCAAGAAAAGTCCTGAGACACGGACACAGGCAACTTAATCTGTTCTTTGTATCCAACCAGTTAGGAGTTTTCCAAATTCTCCCGGTATCTTCGTCATCTTAGTTAGAACCTCAAGTAATAGGAGTAAAAGAAAGACAGAATCCTAGACTTCTCTTTATTTAAACCCAGAGTGGTCGAATCATTTAATGCCTTATATAAGTATGGCATGTTCAGAGTATTTCAATATGCACACCTAATGAGAACTCAGTAAATTCTGTTCAAATAATACATGTGAGGTTTCATGTTTACACATTTGTTGTGATTCATGAATTCCTTGCCTGTCACTCTTTGGAAAGGTAATTAGACACATTGTAAGTGGATGAGAACAAAGGAAGAACATGGTGTATAATGTAGGAGGCCAGAGGGGAAGCAGCATATTCCTGTGCAGCATCACTGTAAACCTGGAAAGCACAGGCTTACCTTCCCTTCCGAATCCTGGGAAGCTCCTGTGGAGAATCGCTTTCTCCTTTTAGTGATGGAAATATAACCATTATATAATAGAATCGCAGCAGCTCATGAACAAAGACCTTCTGAGTGTCTGACAATGTGGATGTTTCGGATGCAGCACAGTCTGGCACCCAACTACGGTGAAAAGCTTGAGATTCAAGTTATAAAAAATACTGTTCTGGCCATGAAGAACAAAACCCAGCCTGAGAATGCTGCCTGCTAGCTACCTCATTACCCAGGAGGGCTTTCTGCTTCAAGAGAATCGAGTCAAGAATGCTTTATGAGTAGAGATTTATTTTTCTCATATACGAACTGTAGAGGTGAGCTCACCACTGCTGATCCCTGGCTTTTTACTTATGTCTCTTTAATATGTTGGATTTTGCCCACAGGCTCTCAATTTGTGAACGTAGGTGGCTTCCTGGTAGCTTGTTTGCATTCCAGGCAGAAGAAATGGGGTAGGAAATGACTACGGTTCGTCTGCTAAGAAACTCTCTAATGAAAAGACTAGCATTGCTCCCCAGCTTATTTGCTGAAACTGAGGCACAGCCTCCGTCTTCCTCTGTGCACTTACATTAATCTGAGGAAATGGGTCCATGGCTGGTTCAGAAAAGCCACCATTCATTAACTGCGGTCAGAGCCTAACTCTCAGCTTGCAGATGGAGCGCTGCCTATGAGAGAGGGGGTAGATCCTTAGAAGCAAAAGGCTATAACTAAGTGTTGTATCATCTGGACCTCGCCCTTCTATGTAAGGCTGATAAACAAGTTCCTCACCTTATACAAATTCTCTGAATATTTTTGCCTGATTTCCACTAGTTCATCCTGTTTTACAGTTAAGTGTGCATAAATAAATCTCTAATAATGATTTGCCTTAACTTGTTTATTAACACAAAATGACATTGGAGGAGGAAAATCTTGTGGTTGACCGCTAGCTGAGACTGACACCGTTTCCTGGTGAACTGACAGGTTCTGAGAGAAAGGCATAGAAAGGGGGCTCGGGTGAAACTGTGCAGGTGAATTCTCCCTGAATTAAAATGGAGCTATTATAAACTATCAATATTGATTTATAAACCATAGAGACAGGAGGGGTAACAGTGACTCTCTGCAATCACTTGGAACTAGTATTGCATTTGAAAGACATTTAATTTTTTAAAAGGGAGAGAGAGAGAGAGATAGACAAATGTGGTTATTTGATGTAATTGCCTGGTATATCTACCACTAGATCAATTGTGGTTTGCTGACAGCAACTCTCTTTCACAATCTAATAGCCACCTGCTATAACTTTATATGTAAAGTCAAAGAACTCCAGCATTTGAATTGTGAGCTTTCAGAAGCCTCATATGTGATATTTTTCATTACATTAACTTGTATGCAGGGAGACAGAGTTTTTATAATGTAGGGTAAGTGTGGTCTTGCTTTTTGATGGCGTTTCAGCGAAAGGAGGTGTTTATTACACCCTCAAGTTACCTCCCTATCAGAGATGGTATAATAATGAGAATTTTAATACTTATTAACCTCATGAATTTTGCAAACTGATAAAATTGAAAGAAGAAACATCTACAGTGCACCGCCAAGCCTTTATTTGATGGCTCTGTGCCCAGCACGCTGAGGACATTACTGTCGCTACCACTGGAAAGTTAAAGAACAATTTAAAAATATTACTTTCTTTCTTGACACAAATCCTTCTATAAAGTTCGTTCTTCTCATTCAACATGGATATAAATCTTACAGTAAAGCTTTACATTCTTTAAATAGCAATACACCTTGATTTCCCCATGACTAATAAATGTCTCATATTGGACAACATAGGATCACATATAGTCCTGATTATATGCTTAACTTTAAACTAAAGACAAGATAAAATGTGCATGGGTAAAGAGTCTTGGTATAAAGGGGAAAGCCTAGAGGTGATTTTATATCCTTGCTAAATATTTTAATTTTCATTTTAGAGAAAAAGGCATTATTCTCTATGAGATTCTTTTAGAAGCCTCATACTTATGTAGATAATAATGAATTAGTAGATAATAACTATATTCATCAGTTGGTCTTTATCTAAGATGTTTACCAGAAATTTCATTCAGTCAGCTACTTTTTTGTTTATCAGAAGATAGCATACCTTCATTGTAAAAACAGTAAGACTTTACTCAGGGCCCTCTCAACATGTGCTGATGTGCAATTGGGGGAAGGAGTGGGGCTCAGATTCAAATATAGTAAAGGCAACAGGGATTTACAGGGAAGAGCAGGTTGGAGGAAGGTTAGAAGGAGAGGAAATTAGTGAGATAGGACATGGAGGGAGGAAAGATTCTTGCTAAACCAATATAAGCAAGTGTCTCACTGAAGACAAGCCTGGATGATCAATTACCTCCTGAGGAAAAGGTAGAACTAACTGGTCTGATTAAACATCTAAGGTCATCCGGTACCAAAGGTGCTGGAACTCTCCCCAAGGTATCATTAGGTTTCTTGCTACAATTGGTTTGCGCATTCAAAAATATAAGGTTGACATCAAAGTCAAGTCTTAGTCCAACAGAGGCCTCTGAGGAACAAATCAAATTTGTCAAAGTGAGTGGAATTTTAAAACAGAAAAGATAAAAGACGAAGCAACAAGACTGGAGCTACGATCCTGATGCACATGAAGGTAGACAGATGAGTCCTGAGAACTTTCATTTTCCACCAGTAAGGCAAGCCATCTTGTAATCTAATTCCCTTCCCTTACTCCTTCCTCTTGGCTCTCTCTAGACTGAGAAAACTTAACACTTACTTAAGAGAGATGAGCTCAAATAAGAATCATGGCAGTAAACACAGAAGGATGGAATGCATGTGGTGTGGAAACGAGAAATGCCCATCCCTACTTAGCCCCGATGGCCAGGGTGCTTGCTAGCTGCCAGAGTGCTTACCCTCTATGCTCTTTCCAAGTTTTCCTTTCTGGTTTACTCTTTGTTTGCAAATACAGGATGCAACTTGGTTTCTAGGGAAAAGAAAATGAATTAAGGATCCATACCGTAATATGCTGCATTCATGATCAAGTAGAAAAGTATTGCTCTGGTGTTTGTTCCCACAAGGGCTCAACCGAGAGAGCGAGCACTATGGCTGTTCTCATTGCCCTAAAGCCCATACATGCCGGTTCACTTGGAGCTTGGCTTTCTACCACATAATCTCTTCTGACTGTCAGTTGGCTTGTGATGGCCAGCTGTGCACCAAGCACATAGTGCTAATGTAGAACTCTGTGAGTTAAAAGATTGCTCTTCTTACAAGAAGTTGGGAGAGCAGGGCTCTCAGTCTCCACTCCATACAGATTTGGAACACCTGCCCCTTAAGTTTGCTTTATGCAGAATTCAAGGAGTATGGCAACTAGGGAGCCAGCCACCTAGTATGACTGTGGGAGGCCTGTCCTCTTTGTCAAACCTCTGAGAAAATCTGCTTTGCAGACCTTTTCTCTGTTATCTACAAAGATACTGTGAGCTACAAAAGAGACGTCTCATTCTACCTGCTTCATCAGCTCCAATGTTGAGATTCTGAAATTTCCCAGACACTCATATAGACTAATTTTCAAAAAGCAGACAGTCTGCTTCTGTCTCACATGCCCCTGGCTACCTGCACAAAGCTAGAGATACAAAGCTGAAGATGGATGGGCATCTCAAGGTTTCTGTTGCTGTGAAGAGGCACCATGATCATGGCAACTCTTATAAGGAAAACATTTAATGAATAAGGGGGCTCGCTTATAGTTTTATCAGTCCAATTATCATCACAGCAGGGAGCATGGCAGCATACAGGCAGATGTGGTACTAGAGTAGTGGCTGAGAGTCCGACATCTTGAGGGCAACAAGAAGTCGACTGAGACACTGTGTGGAAACCTGAGCATAGGAAACCTCAAAGCCTGCCCCCACAGTGACAGACTTCCTGCAACAAGGCCACACCCACTCCAACAAAGCCACACCTCCTAATAGTGCCACTGCCTATGAGATGATGGGGCCAATCACATTCAAACCACCACAGTGGGTGAGATACACACTTCCCTCACTTCTTGTTGCTGTATTTGAAAACATGCACACTTACAGGATCCATGAAGCTTTTCTGAGAGGCGTTCAGAACACTTTGTGGAAATTGGTTTATTCTAGAGTCAGCATGATGAGCTTTTAGAAGGTCATCAAAACAAACCCTGGGTTTTAAAAATTAGTTTGGCTTAATTGTCCATAATATCTTGGTAATACTATAATTTGGAGTGGGGAGGGGACCCGCAGTTTAAAACCCCACCTTTAAGGAAAACGTATCTGTGTGTTCATTTTACTTCAGCACTAAAACAGGTGGCCAGGGGGTAAAAAATGCAGAAACCTTGAGCAAGATAATGGGATTTCTCTTAATTTGATTTGCTATGGAGAACAGGCTTGTTTAATGCATCCATGTGGAGTTGCTGTTTATATTTTGGTTTCTAATTAGCATAGTCATTCTGAAGCCTCTAGCTGACTTACCCTCCCATATAAATCTAATTTGGCCTTGAGGAGGGTTATTAGAGCAGAGAGCACAAAGGGATATATGTCTGCCAAACAGCAGGCGGGCTTAATGCTGTGGGCTAAGCTGAGGCCAGCAGCCAGCCCACGTGAGATGCTGCAAGCCGCACCAGGACAGCGTCCACACCACACACCCATGAAGGTGCCTCCACCCCACCTCAGCCTGGTCGCTTGGCCAACACAATTTCATAATAGAAACGGATGAAGCTGAGGGGATAGGAAAGCTATAAAGCAAAGATGTAGAATTGATTTTGAAAGTTTCTAAACTAGGCCATAGAATGGATGGTCTGTAGGGAGGCAAATGTTTAGTCTCCCTCCTAAAACTCCTTGTAAAGAGTGACATTTCAATTTTCCCTGGCTTTGGGGAACTTGATTTTTTTTTTAACAGCTCTACAACTCAGCTTGTGAGAAGCACCTCTAGCAGGGACGATAAAGTATACGGAGTGGGCATATGGACAACATCAATAAAGAGGCCCTAATCCGTATTCTCTGTGAAAAATAGTCTGAAGGCAGATTCTATCCCAAAGGGGAAGAAAGAAGAATGTTAAACATGACGCGCCCTGACCTATTTCTCACCAAGCAATCGGGGCTCAAGTCCATTTTGACTAAAATGCTGTTCACAAAGAAGAGCAAAGGACCTACAATTCTATAAAAGGCATTAAAGTCGTCCTTTAAGCATACAGTTGTGTGATGACTTGAAAGGAGAGTGATAGATTCTGGGAGAATCTAGGGTCTAACAACATTGATTCGGCAGGTCCTTGACAGGATCTCCGTTGTCACTGCAGATCTGATTTATCTGGTCCCTGCATCCTTTAAAAAGTTGGGAGAGCAGCTACTAAGGGCTTAGAGAGCTTGTTCATAAAGGTCCATGGGAAATCCAATGAATGAAACTTATCGCAATACTTCTTCCTACTGTGAGGAGCAGAATGCTAATGATTGGAATATGCTTTGGCCCAAGCAGGGAGAATTACAACAGAACACAGTGAAAAGGCTCAAGGACTCAACTTCCGATGTCCTCCTGCCACTTCTGTATAGTTTGTATTTGGTCTAAAATCTGGGCTGACCAATGGCTTACCGAATCCTGGTATCATTACACGTTATAGAGATTTAAGCTTCATGTGCTCCACAGCCAAGAGCTACTAGAGATAGGATAAGAAAGAGCTTTTCAAACTTCAGACATATATATATATATATATATATATATATATATATATAAAATCTATCTTTCTCATATTCATCATCACCTTCTCCTCCCAGTTTCCCCACCACATACTCCCCAAATATATCTCCTGACTCCTTCCCAAATCATGTCCTTTTATTACTATTATAATCTAGTAAACTCAGTTAGTACTGCCCAGATGCATATGGGGGAGTAAACAACCAATGGGAAACCAGCCAATGGCTTCCCTATCACCAAGAAAAGTGACTCTCCCTGCTTCAGCAGCCATCAGTCGCCACTAACTCCTCACTTAGGGGCTGGGTATAAGCAGACCATTCCTACTCCTTTCTGGAATTTTAAAATGGTCTTGACCTTGTGGAGGTCTTGTGTGGGTCTCCACAGCTGCCGTAACTTTATGAGCGTATCAGTCATTTCATATCCAGAGGCCAGTCTATCCCAGCATTCCTCCCATCTTCCAACTCTCGCATTCTTTTGCCCCCCCCCCCTTATGTGTTGTTTTGTGAGTCATGGGAGGGAGGGGAATTGACATAAACATTCTCTCAATGGCTGAACACTCATAGTCTCTTATTCCCTTATTTAGTAGTAACGAATCTCTGCAATAGGAAGCTTTCTCAACCAAAGTGGAGAGCAGCACAAATCTGTGGATATAAACATTTTGACAACATGACAAATTAGTATCAAGAGGCTTTCTCCTAGGATCCATGGCCCTAGCCTTGGAGTTTGAGTATGCCTACAGTTTCAGGCATGAATTACTTTCCTGGGGAGCAAGTCTCAAATCCAATCAAAAGATCAGTTGTTCACCCCCATAAACAGTCTTACTAGTAGTGTACCACTGAGCATGTCTTGCCTGGTAGGTCGTGAAAGTAGTGAGGAGGAATACCGGGAAGAGAAAGAGGGATTATGGGGGGGGGGGGGAAGAGATGAGAAAGGGTACAGTTAGGATAACTGAAATATGCATACAGAAGCTACATGGAAACCTGTGATCTTGTAATCCAAGAAAGAAAAATAGAATAAAAGGTCATAGAAAGACACATGTGTAATGAACGAATGGGGAAGTGTGACTTCTAGGAGCAAAGTTTTATGTGTAAATAGGGGAGGCAAGGGGGGGGACAAAGAAGGTAGGAGGTGAGTTAACCAAACTAAGAAAATATGAAGAAGCCTTGTTAAGTCCCACTACGTCATGAGGTAATCAAAGTAATTTTAAAAAAAATCAAATCATTTGAGCAAAGGTATCCAGCATAAATACACAATGCTATTCTTAGAAAATATGAGTTATTAAACCAAATCTCAGTGCCATACATGAGTTGATGCCTCATGAGTTATTAGTCAAGGATGCCCCAGAGCCAAGCAGAACAATTCAGGCCATTGCCATTGTTCTTGGTTGCACACCGAAACTAAGTCCCTATTTGCTGAAAACACCACACTGTTGGGGCATAAAGAATTCTACCTTGAACGAAGCAGGAAACTCTCTCCCTAATGTCTAACTTTGAGTCCTGGAAAGTGCTGAGTAAGTTGTGCACATCTTCCAAAGTCACCTTGTCTCAGCTTCTCCAAAAAGTGAAGTTGCTTCCTATGTTGTGCAGTCCTTTCTGCCTGTAAGGACTGTCCCTATCACCCCCATTCTGCTCCTTTCCATTAACAGAACAATTAGTATCTGAGTGTAAAAGTTGCCTAATAAATCTTTTATAGAGGCCTTTACTAAGTAAAGGTCCTAAGTCTCTTGGCACTTAAAGTAATGAAGCAAATGAAAGCTTGTCAGATGGTGAAGTTTTATAGAGGAAACATGAAACAGGGTGAAACCAGCAAAGAAGGAGGAAAGGGGAAACGCTGTCCTTTGTGCTGAGACAACATGAAATTCTGACAGTGAGCAAAGCATGCATGTCAGGAGAGCACTGAAGATAGGGTCAGCAAGGGTTGGGATTCTTGGTGGGTCTACAGCACAACAGAAGGCATGGCTGGAGTTGGGTGGAGAAAGAGGAAGGCAATAGGTAAGAGCGAAAAGTGGCTTGCAACCCATTGCATGGGTTCTGGATGGCCTTGAAGAATGGACCGTCATTCAGGTATTTTGAGAAGCAACACACTTTAAGAATAACTTTTGATAAGAACAAGGTGAAAGCAAGAAACCTGTTAGCACATCAGTGAAATTGATGTGCTAGCACATTAGTGAAAGTGAAAAAGCACATCACTAAGTGGTCAAGTTGGAGCCGCCTTAAGTATATCAGCTATGCAGGGCAGGAAGCAGTCAGGCTCAGGACCAGTCTGAATATGGAGTTTAAAGGACTCACTGATGGGCTGGATGAACACTGGCAGCTCCCTCCATTTTTCAAAAGAATCGCATGCAAATGCCTTGGGACTTTTTCATTGGCTTTCTTCCCCAGCCAGCCCTTGATATTGAATACCCCAGCTAAATGACACAGAGAGAGTAAGCCAGTTTTTGTACTGTATTCCCCCCGTGCTAATGATACAGGTGCTAGCTCTGGACACTCGGCTTCACAATGCTGATATCCACCTGGCCAGACCCATCTACACTTAACTAACTTAAATCCTCATTACTATTGTACTTGTCCTCAAGTGCCAGTGAGTATTTTTAAACTCTGATAAGATTAAAAATAATTAGTGAATAACTACTTGAATTGCACCTACTAGAGTGTTTGATTTTTATGTAATATGGAATAATCATGCATTTCAACCACAGTCAACATGTGTATACACCAAGCTAATCCACATTTTAATAACACATTGAAATTAACTACATAGGCATTGCATAGTGTATGCCGATGCTATTAGAATTAAGGAGTCATCATGCTCTCCTATGAAATCATCCAAATTAATGATGCCTGTGACAGTCTTATTCCCAGAGAGCAATTTACAGGTAACATATAGTCCTGAGGACTCAATTTGGCCAATAGCCGAGCACTTAGACTGAAAATGGAGGTAGCTCTTTGTTGTGATAATTTTTAATAGTTCAATGGATATAGCACATACTCATTTTTGAAGTACATAATTATTCAATTCAGGGGTTGAGGCACTCTAGATGAACACAACCAAAAGAATAAATGTATAGTAGAATAGAATTTATTAACTTAGCTTGCACAATACAGCCTGAGAAGTCCAAACATGGATGCTTTCACACTGGAAGGGCTTGATGCCTCAGCAGTTCTGTTAGTGATGAAGGGTTTCTGGATAGTTCTAGTGCTCAAGTGGCTGTAAGGCTGAAGAAACCAGTTCTGATGCCAAAAGAGGATGGCAAAGTGATGGCAGCTGCAGCAGCAGCAGTAGTGTGGGTGAACTTGCCAGTGAGACTCAAATGCAAATAGGTAAAAAGCAAGTTTTTCACTTGAACCTTCTTCTAACTAGGCTGCTGGCAAAGGTGTCAGCCACCTTTAGGGTGGGTGGGTTTTCCTACTTCATTTAGCCTGTTCAGGAAAATCTCACAGATCTACCCAAAGACGTGTCTCATAGCTGACTTTTGATCCAGTCAAGGGGGCATTTGAGATTAATCATCAAACTTCCATACAATACATACTGATCAGATGAGGATATCAGTATTCCTATGCCTTCAATCATTTCCAGTGTTAGAAGGTACCAAATGCTCCTCCTGTATCTACTTTGAAATCTATAATTAATTGTAGCTACTACTGCTCTGTAGGGCTGTGGGATATCAGAACTATTTTAGTTCTATTAACTGTATGTTGCTGCCTGGCCCTGCAGATCCTTTGACCTCATGTAACCATAACTGACCTCTATTCCACTTTCCACTGCATACAAACAACAATTTTAGTTTCTAGTAATGAGCGTTGCCTCTAAAAATTTTCACCTTAAAGTATTGATTGTATACTTCAAGTCTGTAAAAGCTTGGCTATAAAACTCCCTAAGGGTTTTCCTGAAATATTTGTAAGCTGGAGGCTTAGGAATTAAACACACAAGAGGTGCACAAGGTTACACAGCCTCGACAGAAATGGGGATCTTCTGGCTTCATTTTCCAAGCCATAAATTAAAATACATTTTGGACAGGTATATGTGCATGTGTATACAAATTCCCATTTAGTGCAAGTATCCCTGAAAAGTTCTTATTAATTACACAGAGTTCTATGGAATGGACATCGAGTGATCTATTTCAAGATTGATCCCTATCAGTGGACATTTAGGCTAATTTCATTTTTGCCATATTTATAGTGGGGTCACTCACCTGTGTATATATATATATATGTATATATATATATATATATATATATATATACATACATACATATGTGTGTGTGTGTGTGTGTGTGTGTGCGCGCGCATAAATTTCCTTTGGTTTATATGGATATTTGGTCTCAAAACCACGTGAAGATACCAATATCCATGACGAAAAGGGCATAGGATTCACATACAACCTAAGCATGTTATCCCATAGTGTCTTATTGTGTCTAGGTAACTTATACTACCAATATGTAGCACTACAAAATTTCTATGTAAGCAGTCATTTTGCTCTCTTATTTAAGAAATAATAACAATAGAAACAAGTAAGTGTGTTTTTTTATTCCTGGTTTGTTGAACAAATGTGAAGAAACCAGATGCCGAGTGCAGTAAAGAACAGGGTGGGGACTGTGCAGATGTTTCTGTAGAATTAATTCCTAGAAGCAGAACAGAATGTGAGAAAATGTAGTTTTTTATTTGTTTTGAAAGACTAGCAAAATTTACTAATGATTTTACCTTTTTCTGATGTCTATGTGCTCTCTCTCTCTCTCTCTCTCTCTCTCTCTCTCTCTCTCTCTCTCTCTCTCTCTCTCTCCCATTTTTTGAGACAAGGGTTCTCTGTAGCTTTGGTGCCTGGTGGGAGACTTACTCTGTAGACCAGGCTGGCCTCACTAAGATCTGCCCACCTCTGCCTCCTGAGTACTAAAATTAAAAGCATGTGCCACCACCACTTGACTTCTGATGTCTCTTACCTCTGTAGTTTTTTGTTATAAACTATGCAGATAAAAGTGTGATAGTTTCCAAAAGTCAGTTTCGGGGAATCTGTACTCCATATTGGATTACCTTGCCCAGCCTTTATACAAAGGAAGGAACTTGATCCTAACTCAACTTGTACCATGCTATTATGTTCAACCCTGTGGGTGGCCTGATGCTTTCTGAATGGAGATGGAGGAGGAGTGGGTGGATTAGGAGAGGGTAGACAGGAATAGGAGGCACAGAGGGGTTGGGAGGAAAGGAGTGAGAGGAAACTGTGATCGGTATGTAAAATAAAGGGAAAAATTAATAAAAAAAAAGAATGTGACAGTTTATTCAATGAGAAGGGAGTTTTACATTTTTATGCTCAGAAATTATTTAAATAAATTGAAAAGCTATGTTCCATTAAAACTAGTCCTTGAAACTCTCAGGGTCTCAGCCTTTTCCTTTCTGCAGACCTTCCTGCAGTGAGGTTGGTTCTTACAATCTGTAATTGCACAGAGAGACACGAATTCTAGCTAATATTGCTTCTGGGGGTGTAGCTCATAAGACACAATGTGTTTACTTCATCCCAAGGACCTGCAGCTACACAGATATGGAGACGTTTGCTCATCTCCCACATGCAAGGTGAGTTGAGGCGCCCCTAACAGAAGGTAGACACAATATGGATCACCTTGACATACAAGCCACAGCTTCTGTGTCACACAATGTTTTATGCCATTCTAGTCACGTGGCTCTAAGACCTGTATCCCTACTCAGCTATTTGACTCTCCACCAGCCCAAGATAGGCCTGGGTATCCAACTTCATTAGCACATACCAACATTAACTAATTTAGGGGTTCATGTCACAAGTTAATTATTCCATAGTTTAATTTTTGAATACGAGTCTTTCTCTGAACCTGAAGCTTTCTGGCTCAGCTAGACTGACTGGCCAGACCTCCAGGGAGGTGTCTCCCCCATGTCACCAGCACTGGGATTATAGGCAAACGACAATGCTAGACATGGCATTTTAGTGGAACTAGGAACCCCAACTCAGAGGCTCATCTTGTACCTTATCAACTGAACCATCTCCTCAGCCTGTTTTTATGGTTTTAATGACCATTCATTTCTTCCTTGTATCTTCTGGCTCTGAAAATCTGGGTTTTATGTGTATTTAATTCATTTTTACCATTAACTTCTTTTGGGGCAATCCCGCCTCCACAAACCCATAAGAAGACACTTAATCTAGGGGTGAATATTTATTTCTGCATTTCTTCTTAACAAGGAAGTTCCCATGTACTTTTTTCTTCACACCACTTTAAACAATGTCCTTAAAAATATACTACCATTTTGCTAATTTATGAATGATTTTTTAAAAAATCTAAACAAACAAGAAACCTAAACTTGTTTTTCCAGAAATCTATTTCCAAGAAAACATTTTACTACTCTGTTAACTACTAATGCATTGCCATTTATTTAGACTGAAAAATTATAATTTCTACATTTGACAGTTGTTTGTGCAATCAAGGTTTTTATTGGGGGATGCTTGTTCATTGCTCTAGTCATTCCTAACCTTCTTCAGGTTACTTGTTTCTAAGAGAAAGACTGCTAAAATTACAGTGGGATTGGTTTTGAATACTTCTCCTAAAGATCTTTGGCTTCTATAGGAAAAGAATTCCTGTTATCAATGCTAATTTCTCTTCTTAGTGATTCAGAATGATTCTGAGAGGGATCCTATCAAAAAGTATCCTCTCTTCACTTGTCTAATGTGGGTTTTATGTGTTACTATATTCTTCTGCTTCAGGATTTTCTTTGTCATTTAACTGGAAGGTCTCATTGCATCGGTTCTTTACATTTGAATCTACAATTTCAGGAATTCTTTCATCACAATTGTGTTAAGTTTTATAATCATTATCGACAAGTATTTAGGCATTAAGTTTGATTTTTTTTTCCCTTTTACTATTGTTCCTGGAATCTGAGAAATAATGATATTCATGCACATCCTTCAGAATTCGAGAAGCATGGAATAAGCCATTCCTGTAGCTGAAATGATCTATGCTACCTTCATACTTAAGGAATTTTGATATACAGTCATATATGCAATCATTTTCCCTTCAGCATGTTTTCTGAGAACTGTTTTTGAATACTTGAGATTGCCTCCAAGGAAATAATCAGTCAATATCTTAGTTTGCATATCTGGAAAGCAGAATTTAACCATATGAAATATGATATATTATTGGAAACACAAGGCCATGGCAATAAAAATGGTGGGGGTGGGGGTAAAGCAAAGAGAAACAAGTCAAGATCCAGTACAACAGGCCTCTGTGCTGCCCCCACCAGTAAGAGTCTCGAAGAAGGGACAGGTGCTTTGGCAAGTGTGGGGCACATTTCTCAGGAAGGTTTGCAAGGGGTACCTGCACATTTGAGCAGTGATTGCACAGGATCTCTATGGGTAATTTTATCCTGTTTGGAGCTAGCCCTCCTACACTATTGAAAGCTCTGTCATCTTGCTTCTTTGTAACTGCCAAGGGATCCAGTTCTTGCGTCCCTTGTATGACATTGCCAATCCCAAAAGTGTAATGCTAACAAAAAGAAAGAGCGGTTGCATAGCACCTATGCCCCCCTTATGTTTGGAACATCTCCAGGTAAAACTTGTATTTTTAAAAAGCCCCTAAATTATATGTCCTCAAAAGGAGTCCAGTTTCAAATTTCACTGGTTAAATCTCAGGGGTTTGATATTGTATATCTCAGGATTAGCTGTTTTTCATGTTTACAAGTTTTATTTACTATAATCAGTTTATAAGAATGAAAACCCACACTGGTATTTATTATGTTTTCAAGTGAAATGTTCTCTCTTTTATTTGCAGTCCTGGGTCCTGATTTTAACATTACTGGTGGGTAATCTATTGAATTATAGAAAATTTTAAATTTGTGCTTTCTTTCAGGAGTACATAGGACTTTTTCCCAATGTCTTTAGACTGTGTCCCAGAAGCAGACCCTGAAACAGGAATTCATATACACACAGTTTATTAAGAAAATGTTCCCAGGAGAAATGAGTAAAGAAGTGGTCAACAAATCAGGACAAGAAAGGAAGCCAATTCATGAAACACTGAAGGCTGCAAGAAAATGAAAGTCTGAGTCTCCTGCCTCGCACTGGCCAAACCTTGAGGGATGCCTTAGAGCAAAATACAAAACCAGGGAGTAAATTTTCAGGTGTTTCCAGATTTCTGTGCCTGCATGTGAATGTTAAAAATGACAGTTCTCTGAAAAAGAGCTGCAGGCACAGGCTTTGGGTAGCATCTCATCATCTCTAAGAGCAGCTCACAAAAACATCAAAATGAATCCAAGGGGACCTAGATGGAGTGCTTCTGGTTTCCACTGTAGACATCTTATTTGCTGTCTATCGTGACAAGATGTTTCCCATGTAAAGAATATAGTATTCCTGGGGAGAAATAACTGGATTCACGGCTTGGACAGCAACTGATAATTATCTTGAAACTTAAAAACGCAACTGAAATTTCTCTATCTGTCTGTCTGTCTGTCTATCTCTCTATCTGCCTATTTATCTTTCTGTCTCCCTTCCACCCCATGTGTGTGTATGTGTCTGTGTGTCTGTATGTCTGTAGTGTGCTAGACAATAGGGTTTCTTATTACTTTCAACTCTGCTTGTGTATAGCTAAGGCATTTTAATCAACAGGGTTAAGGAACCAATACATGTAATGGACAATAATTTTATTTCCAATGATTCTTTTTTATTAATTAGCTGTTTATGCTTGGTTAGTTTATTTTATTGGCATTATTTGAGGGGTGTGCTTTTTACATTCTTTGTGTGTTCTAGACACTATTATTCCTCTCTCATATGCATAGCTGTCGAAGATTTCTTTTCTCATTCTGTGGGCTAACTCCACTTAATTGATGGCTCCAGAATGTGTATAAAAGTATGAAGTAAGACATACCAGCATCTCCCAAATGGCAGGGTGCAAATAACCTTACATCCCAATAGCAAAGTCTACCCGCTGATCTCAGTGGAAATGTTCCTCTACTCATTTTCTTCTCTAGACCTTTTACTCTCCCCTGTTCTCTCCCAACATCATATTATAAACCCCATTTACATGCAACTAAACAGATAAATAGATAAATGGTATGCCGATTGAAGAGTGGAGGATAAAACTGTCTTTGTGTATATCTAACATGATTATTTATATAGAAAATCTTCTGAAACTAAGTCATTATGGTAAGTTTGTGAGATACTGAGCAAATAGACAAAGCCACCTGCTTTCTAACACTAGAAATGAACAACTGGAAACTAAAGTTCAAATGTAATACCACCTACATGAGCACATCTCAGAAAATCCCAAGTACAAATAAATATGAGGTTAACAATAAACAGAACAAAAAGGATGAAAAAAAATAAAAGGATGTTCTGTGTTAATGGTCTTTAAACTCAGCGATGTCATAATGCTCCAGTTCTTTCAAACTACTTCTACAAATCTGATACATTCTCAATCAAAATACCAGCCATTATATGTGACTATTGACAGATGAATATTAAGTTAATATATAAGGTATAAGACCCAAAATAAATGATATGATATTAATAAGGAACAAAGTTATAAGGTCTATACAACTCGGCTTGTAACTCATTATAAATCGTAAGTAATGGTGGCACTTATGATAGAACAGACAAACCAATCACTGGACTGGAATTGATAGCCTTCAATCGGTGCATATTTAGATTGATCTTTGATGAAGGTGCAAAGGAAACACAATGGAGCAAAAACAGTTTTACAACAAATGGTACTACAACAACTAGATATGCAAAACCATCCGTCTCATCACACACCTTACACATTTGACAAAAGCTTTCTCAGAGTGGAAGAAAATTATAAATTTAAAATTCAAAGACATAAAACTCCTAGAGGATAACGATAGAGAAGAACTAGATGACCTTAGCTTTAGTAACATCTTTTTCTATACCACACCAAAGGCACAAGCCATGAAAAGAAGAATTAATAAGTTGGACTTTATTTAAATGTAAAATTCCTGTTCCGTGAAAGACACTTTCAAGAAACTAAAAAGGCAAGCCTCTAAGTGGAAGACAATATTTGCAGGAAGCATTTGTAGTAAAGTATTGTCACTTAAAATATGTAAAAAATTATTAAAATTCAACAATCAGCAAACTGACTTTAAATGTATTTATCTGATAATACAATAGAAGATAGAAATTTGGCAAATAAACAGGACAGATTTTCTATATCATAAGCACTCAGGTAACACAAACTAGAGCTGCAAGGCACCACTACTACACTTACATCCCTAAACACTAGCTAAGATGTGGACCAAAAAAAATCTTCTATATTACCAATAAAGACATATAATGGTACAACTCCTATGGAAGGCAGTTTGGTGATTGGCTACAAACATAAAGATAATCTTATATGCACAGCAATCAAGCATCTTAATATTTAGTCAAAAAAACATTTTCAGGCAAAAATCTACTTGAAGTAATGTGTGCAAGCTTTACTCCTGATAGATAAAACATGGAAGGAGTTTATATACCTTGCATTTGCACATTTATAAATAGGCTGCCAGGACATGAAAAAGCTATAGCAGAAATAAAAATGAGCATCACGATTTTAGTTTCTTTCCCTGTTATTGTGACAACATGAACTTAATGCAGAAAAGGGTTGGCTTTTTGTTTGCTTGTTTTTAGTCATAGTTTAGCAGTAAAGTACACCTTGGCAGAGAAGTCAAGACATAGGGAGCTTGAGGAAACTGCTTACCTCACACCTCAGTCAGGAAGTGGAAAGAGATGAATGGCTGTGCTCGCCCTACTTTTGTCTTCTTCTACAGTCCAGAATGCAGGCCTAGAAAAGGGTGCTGCCAATTTTTAACCATCATACTCATGCCAAGCAGCTAAATAATCCCACGTATGTGTCTCTGGAAGACTGTCTCCAGGAAAGGCCAAAGCCTAGAAAGTTGACCACACTAAGCATCATGATTACTAAGCAGAAGAATACGGCCCTAAGACAGCACACAATGTGACTCCAGCTAAACAGTAGTCCGGAAAAGGAGAACAATGGAGAGAGACAAATATCAGTCATGAGCAGGCAGAACACAAAAGCTTGTTACAAAAGTGAAATTAACTTCTGGATGAAGTACAGTCGCGGGGTGAAGGAGAGACATCACAGAAGATATGTGAGTGTCCAACACCATGAGTAGACCCTGGAATAAACTATGAACAGAGAGTTGAGTGATAATAATGTCTCCGTGTAGGGTCAGTGATTTTAACAAATATGCTCCCTACTAGAGGGATGTTGGTAACTGGACAAACGTGCAACATAGCAAGCAATAAGAGATAGCTCATGTGTTCCTTCCACTGGGTTTCTCTATGGGCCTAAGACTTCTCTAAAAATAGGATAAAGTTACTAGTCACACATTGAAATGAGATTCATACTCTTCATTAATTACCAAATGCAAAACTTTGTTACTTTTATATTTCATAGATGTCTAAAAATAAGTAATTTCCATTCTAAGGTTGAGTACTAACCTTTGTAACAAACTTATGTGGCTTCCTACCAAGAAAAAGCAAGTGCCATGACATAGTGGAAGTGTGTTGGGTTCTAACTGGTCATCCATGTGCAAATGTCTTCTCAAATAATTTCAATGAATTTGATGTGTAATTTGAAAATGATGGTCTCAAGTCTGTTTAGAACTCCACTGTTTTAGGAAGTGTGTTTTTCTTTTCTTAAAATAACAGGGCTGAACCTTCTATGTGGCTGGAGTGAGCTTCTAGCAGCTACGTGCTTCCCATGTTGCATAAGTAGTCACTTCGGGAGCCTTTATCACTTGTAGTGATATTTTTCTATGAAAGTACCTTTTTACCTACAAAAGACTGAACTTTTGGCAAAGCTTACAGCAAAGTTACTAAAACTGCTAGAGATCATTTAAGACTACACACTTAACCTGTTATCCTGCTGTGTACTCGGCCTATTTAAGTACAACCTGCCTTTCAGAGAACAATGAAACCAACCTTATTATGCCTTGAGTTTCCTATGCAGTCATCTTTTACAACCTAAGCTAATGCCTAACTTTAGTCATAAGTTATGTACACTCCCATGCCCTGACCAAGAGTAATGTATGTGTGCATGTGTGAGTTCTGATAATCATTTGCTGAGTCAGCCAACTCAGGTTGGCTGCAACCTGACACAGCAAATATATGCCATAAATATTGCAGGCAAAGGGGATATAGGTTGACAATGTCTGTTTGATATGCTGTTTCCTACTCTGAGTCATTTGGAGGTCAGTAAAAATTATTCCCTGGTAAAACTCGGTTAAAGAGAAGTATCCCACATCCTTTTCTTGGGTGATTCTCCTGTGCTGTTCAGTAATGACAGTGAAAAACACTTTGATGGGAACAGGCATGGATTCAGGAGCCCAAAAAACACATTGGCACAACTCACAGATAACAGAGACATATTGATTAGATATACAACATGCAGGCTACAAACAGGCCAGTAGCCATACTATAGAGAGACAAAGACACAGGGAGAGAAGTGGAGAATTCAAACTGGGGCCCACTTTTTGTTAGATTTGTCCAAGAGGAAGTGCTTATCTTTCATTTATTAATGTGACAATTGTAATGTGTTAACTGACACAGTTACTGCTATTGTTGGTGTTGATTATCAACTTGAAGGGCTTTTGTGCATGGCCATTCCCTAGGTAGTGAAGTCTGTACTATATAAAGTGAAGAAAGCAAATATTGTTGTTCTTGCAATTATTGATATGACTAATTACATATTTGGTGATGTGGGATTCCCATCTGTATGCTGCAAATATGTTTTATTGTCATTGGTTAATAATATTTTTTAAAAAGGCTGCTTTCAGCTAATGATTTAATAGAGTAAAGCCAGGTAGGAAATCCAAACAGGGATATAGAGAGAGGGTAGGCAGAGTCAAGAGAGTTGCCATGTAGCTGCCTGAGGAGAAAGATGTCCGTGAACCAGTACTGGTAAAGCACAAACCTCAAGGTAAAATATAAAATAATAGAAATGGGTTAATTTAAGTTGGAAAAGCTAGCTAGAAATACAGTTAAGCTATTGTCCAAAGAGTATTATAGCTTCTGTGTGATTATTTCAGGTCTGGGCAGCTGGGAAACAAGTGTGAAGCCTCCACAAATACCTCAGGTTTCTGTTGTCTTAATTTCTCATATGCTGGACTGTACCTTAAAGTGTGAGTTAAATATTTAAGTTGCTTTTGCCATGGTACTTTTATCACAGCAACATAAAAGAAACTCAACAGCTACCTACTTATATCTTCATATTTACAATACAACATAACACCCTCATAAAACCGAATGTGAACTCTATCCCACAGCAACATTGACAACAACAGCATTCACCATTCATGTTAAGATACCATAACAAATGTTCTAAGGTTCATAATATAGAGTCCCATTTGGAAATAAATAAGTTCTTATTAAGTACTACTTAACTTCATGACAGTCAATCTGAGCCTGTCTATGAGGCATTACTTTAATTGTTAGTTGATGTAGGAGGATCTGGATTTCTGTGGCATCATCCTTAAGCAAGAGGGCCTGGGTTGTATAAGAAAGATATCTGCACAAGCCCAAGGAAGCAAGCAAGTCAGCACATTCATCTATGGTGTCTGCTTCTAGCTCCTGCCTTGAGTTCTTGCTCTGAGCTCCCTCAGTGAAAGATTGTGTCCTTGGAGGTGTAAGACAGAATAAGCCCTTTCCCCGTCAAGTTGCTTTTAATAATGATGTTTATCACAGCAGCAGAAGTTAAACTAGAACTCCTAGTAGGGGAAACAATTCTTTTTATAACTGGCTATTCTTAACTACATTTGAAATGATGTGAGTCGGAGATAATGATATTCTTATTACTAAGTGCAAAGAGTTTCTCCCTCTATACCACCACATTATTCAGTAGGTAAAAACCACCTGTTCTTAAAGTACTTTCCTGCTCAGGCCCTGGCCAGTGCATCCTTTGGATCTCAATAAGGGTTATTAACAAGTTACCCCAAAGATAGTTAATAGGCATTATCAACCCCATCTCATATTACACATCCTCACCATGTTGTCAGTGTAAAATACTGTGGCCACTTCAGAATGTCTTTATTCATATCACTTAGAGAATGAAACATTGGTAACAAAAAGAACATGTATTAATATCAGGCTACTGGTTATTCATAACTGAAGATGGTGAAGAAAGCATTTGGAGCCAGGCGGTGGTGGCGCACACCTTTAATCCCAGCACTTGGGAGGCAGAGACAGGCAGATCTCTGTGAGTTCGAGGCCAGCCTGGTCAACAGAGCAAGTTCCGGGACAAGTTCCAAAACTACACAGAAAAACCCTGTCTCAAAAAACCAAAAAAAAAGAAAAAGAAAAAAAGAAGAAAGAATAGTCTACGATTCCCAAATTTTTACATGCATCCCTTGTTATAGGGAGATCATCTCTTAACAATAGGATTTTACTCCCTGAAGACAAAATTTTAGAGATATAATTAAGGTTTCTGATTAGGTATTTTTTGAGTTCATCAAAAGGGTACATTTCTAGGTATGCTTGCTTAATCAATGAGGTCTGAACAAGACCTAGAGATAAGAAAGGAAAGAATCTGAGAAAAGCAAAGGAGAAGAGATACCATCCTCAAAGCCATAAAGAAACAAACTCCCATAACATAGAGAGGGTCACACATAGGGGATAGCCATTAGCCTCTTGGAACTGAAGGTCTGCAGTCCACAAACAGAAGGAGCCTTTGAAGAGAACCCCAAGACTCAGAAAGGAGGAGAGATCTCACCAATACTATGATTTCAGACAGAGCAAACCTATGCCCAAGCCATATAGCTGCATGATAATAAATTTGTCTCACTTTATGCATAGTAACTTGTTATGCAGAAACAGGAGACAAGCATCATAATTCATGCAGAGCTCACATATGACTTCAGGGTGATACTTTCAGTGCCTGAACTTGATTTGTGGTTGTACATGGCAGAGGATCAATTTGTTTCTTTTAATAAAGGCCCATGTTCTATAGAGCCATCGAAGCAACCAGAAACCAATGAGAAAACATAACAATCAACAATTGTGACTGCACCAAGATCGTTGTTCTTGCCAGTTAGAAATGTTCAGGTGAAAGAAGAGAATATGATGAACAGTGGCCTTCATTTGATAACCATGGGCCACAGAGTCAAGACTGGGTTTTCACTAGCTGGCAGAAAGGCAAACTGCAAATGGATTGAGCAGTTGTTTCCCCAGTGGTGTTTGGAAACTCCTCAAACACTGAGAAATTTTTCCTGCAGTTGTCTTATTTATCTAAAACTGTTGGCACAAGGATGACTACAGAATGGGTTTTAGTAGGAAGATTGTTTAATTCATTAATTTACTTTCTTTTACATCACAACCACAGTTTCCCCTTTCTCCTGTCTTCAAATACCCATCCCCTCCTCCCACCTGCCTCCCCCCACCACTAACTCTTTCTCTGTTTCTATTCAAGAAAGTGCAGGCTTAATGTGGATGTCAACAAAAGATAGTATATCAATTGCAGTAAGACTAAAACCTTGCCTTGTATTTAAGGCTTGACAAGGCAACTCAGTATGAGGAATAGAGTCTCAAAAGCCAATAAAAGAGTCACAAACAGTCTCTGCTCTCACTGTTATAAGTCCTACAAGACCAAGCTACACAACTGTCACATATATGCAGAGGGTCTAGATCAGTCTCAGGCAGGCTCCCTGGTTGTCAGTTCAGAAGCTGTGAGTGCCTACGATCCAGGTTAGCTGATTCTTTGGAAATTCTTGTGATGTCCTTGAACCCTCTGGCTCCTACAATCCTTCCTCCTTCTCTTCTGCAGTATTCCCTGAGCTTGGCTTAAAATTTGGCTGTGGGTCTCTGCATTTATTTCCACCAGTTGCTTGATAAAACTTCCCCCATAACTATTGTATAACTATACACAAAACTATGAGTATAACAGAATATGATTAGGCATCATTATATTGACATATTTTCCTCTAGTCATGTTTGGTTCTGTCTTAGATCTCTGTGTAATCCAAACTCTGGGTCCTGACACTCCAGGCAGTACCAGGGTTTGGGGTGGGTCACTCTCATAGCATGAGTCTCAGGCTAGACCAGTCATTGGTTGGCCATTCCCACAATCTCTGAGTTATTCTTGCCCTAGTGCATCCTACAGGCAAGACAGATTATATATCAAAGGTTATGTGTCTGGGTTAGAGTCCTAGTCCCTCTACCGGAAGTCTTTATTTTTAAGATTCATTTTATTTGTGGGTGTGTATGTGTATCTGTATGTGTGAGTGTGTGCATTGTGTGTGCATGTGCACCATGGTATATGCCTATGCCATGTATGTAGGTATCCATGGAAGTCAGGAAAGGATGTCAGATTCCATGGAACTGGAGTTATGTGACTATAGGATGTCCAATGTGAGTGTTGGGTACTGGACTCTACAGTTCTACAAAAAGATGGAGCACTCTTAACTGCTGAGCCATCTCTCTATCTCTCAGCAGGAAGATATTTGTGATGTGGAATCGCCCTGCTGTATGCTGTGAATATGTTTTATTATTATTGGTTAATAAATAAACTTATTTGGCCTATGGCAGAGCACAATAAAGCCATGTAGAAAATCTAAACCTCAATATAGAGAGAGAATAAACAGAGTCAAGGAGATGCCATGTAGCTGCCAAAGGAAACAGATGCCAGAACTTTACTGGTAGGCCACAGTCTCATGGTGATACATAGATTAATAGAAATCGGTTAATAAAGATTTAAGAGCTAGATAGAAACATATCTGAACTATTGGCCAAAAAGTGTAATAATTAATATAATTTCTGTTGGTTTTGGGCAGCTGGGAGCAGTCTCTGTTTACAAATGCACCCAAATGTTTAGCAGCATACATCCACATAAAGCCTCAGAAAGCTTTAAAAAAGGGGGGCTTCTAGACCCACAAAAACAGGAGTCAATTGACACCTCTTAGTAGCCACATTTTATCAAATAGACTTTGTTTGCTGGTGGTGAGCAGAGGTGTGACTCCTTTAAGAGAAGGCTTCCTGAATCAGTGTCAGCAGCAAGAATTGCAGCTCCTTAAAGAAACAGTTTCCTGGTTCATGCTGGTGGCACAAATGGCTCTGGTTCTTTTGGGAGGTCCAGTTAAAGAGCATTTGAATGGGGTTTGTGGGCAGCATGCTGTAAGTTACTTGGCGGTGTGGGTCAAATGCTTCCCAGATTTGGGATGGTAAACATGGCTTCCAGAGTTAATAGAAAACAGACCTCTACCACTTGGAAAGTCAACCAGGATGGAACCAACAGCCAAAGTGGCTGCTCTGGTTCTAGCCATACCTGCTTAACAGTTCACAATAGTGATCAAAAAAGGATTACAGATATGTAATAAAAAGATTTAGACAGAAATAAACCTCTGAATAGGTTATAGTGTGTTTAAAAAATGAATGTAGGCTTAAGAAAAGAGAAAATGACCTACAGAATATGACAATTAAAGGGTTTTAATAACTTAGACTTTTCTCATCAGTGAGACATGTCTGCTTCTGGCAACACCAATTACTTCAGAGAGGTTGATGGATATTGAAGAAACTCCTTATGGAATTTGCCTTGAATGTTACAAGGCTACCCATTAGGGCAAGAACCTTCTCTTGCCTGGACCTATAGAAAATGACTGCTGAATTTGTCTAAAGAAGGTTAGACAGTCCTTCAGGGTTTATGCTTCATGAAAGAGTCTGCTAGGCATTGTACAGGACACAGAAGAAAATGACTGATAAACTTCCCATATAGGTGAGAAAATCCTTCAAATGTCCTGCTTCATGGAAAAGTCTGCCTGATACTATGGGCCATAGTATGGACCTGTAGGCTGAAGATAGATGCCCCAATGTGGTAGAAGATCTTTGGGTGGCTTCCAAGGCAGAAACATGTCTCTGTCAATTCCAGAGTTTTGGAAGTGGCTTACAATGCAATGCCTGTTTAATTAAGTAATATTATACCCTTCTGTGGTCTCTGATGGAATTGAAGACAGATAGTTATTGTTATAGTTTTCCTTAGTATGATAAAAGATAAATTAGATATAAAACTTTAGACTCATAAAGAAATATTCTAACTGTAATTTTTGCTTGATACCTGTCTTGTTATATATAATTTAACTATGTCAAAGTTAAAACATTCCTCCTTTTGTTCTTTGAGACAAAATTTCTCTTTAGTTTTGGAGCCTGTCCTGAAACTAGCTCCTGTAGGCCAGGCTGGCCTGGAACTCACAGTTCACTGCCTCTGCTTCCTGAGTGCTGGGATTAAAGGCATGCACTACCACCACCCAGCAAAACCTTGCTTTTTATTTAGACAGAAAATGGAGGTAATGTGGGATTCCCCTCTGTATTCTGTGAATATGTTTTATAACCATTGTTTAATAAAGAAGCTGTTTTGGCCTATGGCAAGGCAAAATAAAGCCATGTGGAAGATCTGAATGGAGATATATAGAGAGAGTAGGCAGAATCAAGGAGATGCCATGTAGTTGCCAAATGAGAAAAATGCCAGAACCATATCAGTAGGCCATAGTCTCATGGTGATACATAGATTAAAATAAATGAGTTAATTTAAGATGTAAGAGCTAGCTAGGAACATGTCTGAGCCATTGGTCAGTGTTGTAATTAATATACTTCTGTGTGATTATTCAGGTCTGTGTGGCTGGGCCTGAAAGAGCAGTCTCTGTTTACAAATTTGCCTTGATAAAAGTAAAATTTGGAAACAGAGATCCATCTGCCAGTAGTTCAAGCAATGTACCAATTATTGGTATATATCTGCTGTGGA
Source organism: Arvicola amphibius (assembly GCF_903992535.2). Classification (NCBI taxonomy): domain Eukaryota; kingdom Metazoa; phylum Chordata; class Mammalia; order Rodentia; family Cricetidae; genus Arvicola; species Arvicola amphibius. The sequence goes on from NC_052051.1 coordinate 52,546,729, forward strand.
ATAATCTTTCTGAATAATGTGTGAATGTATGACACTACAATTGGTTTAACAAACAATCTGACTGTCCAATAACTAAACAGAATCAAGTTAGTCAGGAAGGTCATACTGAGAATGATAGAATGACAGGATGAGGAGGTTGGAATCAGGGAAGTATCCAGCAGATGCAGGGAGAGCAGGAGATGAATGTGCCGTGCTAATAAATGAGGCAGAGGGTAAATAAGAAATATGGGTTAACTTAAAATGTAAGAGCTAGTTAGTTATAAGCCTGAGCTATTGATCAAGCATTTATAAAACTCTCTGTGTGGTAATTTAGAAGCATCTCCTGGGATGGGAAAACTCTGCCTACACATAACAAGTTTTGACATAGCATTATAACACAATAAAATTGCATTCTTTGTAAGGGTCATTAGGGAGAGTTCAGAGGGTGACCATGCTGGTACAGGATCTTCTATAAGTTTGCCATTGAGCCAGACCAGGATTCCAGTGAGTTGAAGACTTTAGGAGGAAGAAGAACTTACCGAAAAGCTCACTACCAATGACTTTAATATTAGAAAGAGACTTCATCTATCAAAGTACTATAACAAAGAAGCATCTGGCTTCCTCTCAAATGACCCATCCAATAAAATCTACTCTTGGACATTGTATACTATTCCTTTTGCCATATTCAACTGATTATAAAAATGAATTCTATCATAATGTAGAATGAAACTAACTATATGAAGGTATAATAACCAGAGGACATAAACCATAATTTCTAGGTTGAAAGCTGTGTATTTCAGTAGAAAGTTTGCTAAAAGACTTGAGTCTGGTCCATATGCTTAATATGACCCAGTGTTTTATGAAAAAAAGCAACACAACCCATCTAAGTCTGAAAATTCTTAATGGGATGTTTGCTTTAGGGGTATGCTAACTTAGGGCTAAATATCTAAATTTTCAGCAAGTACAAACAGTCAGTGCTTACCTACCACTCACTGACCACAATTTCTTTCCTATTTAATAAATTAAAAGACTTTTCTGACTTTCAGAGTTTCCATTGAGAATTCAGTATTTGTTCTAATGGGTTTTCCTTGTGTTTTGTCTCTTGCAGCTTTCAATATTTTTCTATGTTCTATATATTTAGTTTTTGACTGTAATATACTATGAAGTGTGTCTTATTTTGGTCTTGTCTTGTTGGGGTTTTTCTTGTACCTATATGGGTGTTTTCCCTTAGTTTGGGGAAGTTTACTTCTATGGCACTGTTAAATATGTTAGATATGTTCTATGCCAAATTTTGGGGGTTTCCTCCATCATTTCTTCCTTTAATTGAAAGAATTGGTGTTGTCCTACTTTTCCTGTATCCTCCTATTATATGCTTTTTAACTAATTTTATTTTCTTTGTTTATTTCATTGAGACCCTCTACTTTATCTCTGAATTCTATTAGTATATCTTCTACTTGATTCATTCCACTAGAAAGCTTTCCTCTGGGATTTCTTGTTAGGGTATTTAGTTTTTCAATTCTGTCTTCATTTTGGAGTATATTCTCTTCAATGGTACTATTTTTTTAATGTTTTCAAGTCCTGACTTATCTTCAATATTTCATTCAGGTATATATTTATATTTTCTTGGACATAATTCCAGTGTTTTTTGTTGCCTTCTTGGAATTCAATGAAGTATCTGTTTATGTCTTCTTTAAATTACTTGAATTCTTTAATAGAGACTATGATTGTTGACTTGGTTAGGGTTTCTACTATTGTGAAGAGACACCATGACCACAGCAACTCTTATAAAGAAAAACTTTTAACTAGGAGGGGGGCTTGCTTACAGTTCAGATGTTTAGTTCATTTTCACTATAGTGGGACAAGGCTTCACTTAGGTAAACATGGTGCTGAAGAAGTAGTTGAGATTTCATCATCTTACAGACAACAGGAAGTTGTCTATCTTACTGGATGGTATCTTGAGCATATATGAGGCATCAAAGTCCATCCCCTCTGTGGCACACTTCTTCCACCTACTGTAGTGAATTTTAATTGTATTTTAGTAAATAAAGGCTGCCTGAAGATTTGAGAGTAAAATAGTCCCACTGGTTAGCCTTAGAGATCAGATTATGATAACATACACCTTTAATCCCAGTAGCCACACTAGTTGCCATAGAAACTGGACAGTGCATGCCTTTAATGATGGTTGCATGCCTTTAATCCCAGCCCTAGAGAGGAATATAAAATTGGGGAAGACGGCTCTCAGACACAGTCTCTTTCTGAGATTCCAGGAGGCAAAATCACCATTTCAGACTTATGTCAAGGTAAGAGCCAGTGGCTGACTATTTTACTTTTCAGATCTTCATGTTGAGCCCCAATTTCTGACCCTGAGTTTTCATTTAATTGTCCTTCAACCTAAATCCATACTCAAATGGAGCCACACCTCCATTAGTGCCACCCTTTTTGATGGCAATTTTTTTTCAAACCACCACAATTGTCATTTTAAGTTCTGTGTCCTGGGGTTCATCTATGTAGCTCTTGTTAAAGGACAGTTCTATAGGACTCAAAGGTTTAATATAAGAAATGCTGTTTGGGCCATCATATTGTTTTTGTTTTTGTGATTTGACTTGGGCAAATGAACTTCTTTCTTTAGTTGTATGTCTGATGTGATAATTTGGTCATCCTTAAATTAAGCCTGTGCAAGAGATGTACAACCTGCATTACAACTAGGTAAAGATAATAGATGAGCTGTTTAATTGGACCAAGGAAATATGGCTCCAAAATCATGGTTCTATAGCTAGGCCAGGCAAAGTAGTCTCATGAGTAGAAGGTTCACAGCCACAAGTCTGGAGTTAGGCTGGTGGGTTTGCATATGACAGAGGTTTGAGGAAGGGGAGAAAGTAAATCTGTGACTTACTCCAGAAAGGTGGGTGATTCACGCAGTGTTTTCATGGACTGTGCATCTGGAAAAGACCTATATTATTGCTAGCCTGGTTTGTTTCGTACAGTCTTGGCAATCTTCACATTGCTCTGAGATTTGGGATGTCTCTGCCGTCTTCATACTGCTCTGCCCGCATCTGCTCTGGATCTTCTCCACAAGTTAATATGATCTTTATAAACTTAATTTACTCTTATCTGGTTTGGCAAAACAATTTCTGTGGTTGCTATAATTAAAGAATGATAGCTCTGTAAAATATTTGGGGGCCAATTTATAGCATTTCAGCAGATGAACTATTATTCCCAATCTACGGGTTCTTAATTGGTACAAAATAGTGAGTTATACTTGAAATTCCTGACAGCAAATGCAGAGAGTTATCTAATTTTGAAAGCTAACTATGTGTCATTTAGGTGCCTTGCTTAGAAAAACCTTTGGGATCCTCAGTCTGGCATTAAGTTGCTTATTTATCTCTTTTTAGTTTTGGCTAGAGTATACTGAGGCAACTTTATCTATATTTTTATCTATAGATCCAAGTAGGCATTGAATATTTGCATGGCAACTGAGAACTATTGATTTGTAGTTCCTGGGCCCTTCCATGAAACCATGGATAAATAGGTTTTATATTTACTTGGATAAAAATAGAACCTTATTGACTGAAAAAGCAACACATTAATTTACTGACTGAAAAAAGTAATGCATTAATTTGTGGATGGGCAATTTCTGAGAGGAATGACTGCCCGTGGTCATAGGTTGTAGACCTATGGGGTTACCACTGCTAAGTGAAAACTGTAAAATTATCCAATGCATATCTGAACCTAAAGCACAAAGTCTGGAGTAGATTTAAAAAAAAAAACCTATAGGATGCAACAATGCAACAATGCTAACTAAATATGATGAAAATGGACTGATATAGCTTCAGCCAAAAGTTTACTGATGGCATAAAGAGCATAAAAATAAATAAGAAGGGCCACAGGGGCCCAAACATCCTGCTCTAAATATGGTGTTTGGATATGTGCCAAGATCAGATTGGTGACAGCCCTAGTTGTCATCATAGAGCCTTCATCCAGTACCTGATGGAAGCAGATGCAGAGATCCACAGCCAAGCACTGGACCAAGCTCTGGGAGTCCAGTTGAAGAGAGAGTGGAAGGATTATACAAACAAGGGGATCCAAGACTATGATGGGAAAATCCACAGACAGTTGACCTGAGTTTGTGGAAGCTCACAGATTCTCAACGGACAGCTTGATAGCTGCCATGGGACCCACCTAAGCTCTCTGTATTTGGGTGACAACTGTGTAGCTTGGTCTTTGGTAGGACCCCTAGCAGTGGAGCCAGGACCTGTTCCTGACACATAATCTGTCTCTTTGGAACCTATTTCCTATGGTGGGATGTCTTGTTCAGGCTTGATGCAAGGGGGAGAAGCTTGGTCATGACTCAGCTTGATGTGCCATGCTTTGTTGATTCCTATAGAAGGGAGAGAGGAAGACTGGATGGTGTGAGGAATGAGGGTATAAGAGGGATGTCGGAGAGAGAGCAGGTGGAAAGGAGAGGAGGGAGTGGAAACTGTGGTTAGTATGTAAAATAAACTTAAAAATAAAAAATACAAAATTCATAAAGCAGAGAAAGTAGAAGGAATTCTGTGCAGAACAATGATACTAGTAGTTTAAAACGCTCACTAATTTCACGTAGGTTATCAGCAAACTGGTCCAGAGCATACATTCTAATAAAATTTATTATAAAAAGAAAAGAAAACATTATTTATAAAACATAAAAATTATAGCATGTAAATATTCTGTTGATATTGTCAAGACATTCCCTGAGTGGGTAAGTAGTAGAGTCCTGGCTTAGAGAAAGTCCTCTCTCCAGGCTTTTAGAGCAGAAGTGGTCAGGACACATTTTAGAAAAGCTAATTATGGTAATGATAGAACCGTTCCCCACAGTAATTGAGAAGAACAATGAGTAAGGAGGTGTTTAAAGCAAGAAGAAGGAAGTCCTACTAGTTTCTGGAAGATCCTGAGATAGTTTGTCTCAATGAACTAATGAAAAATCTAATGCAGACAAAATCCACCATGTTTTTCTACAGTCCCTTCATTGTAGATAAGGGTTTTATTCAAACATCTTTATATTGCTGTGTAAAAACAGTAACACTGGGAGGATAACAAATTATAAAAATGGAACTGGTAGAACTAAATCCCAAAGTTATGAACCTCATTTTTTTAATTGTATATTTCTCTCCTGTAATTTGTCTGAATATAAAACTTGGAATCCTATGGTGAAAGCAGTTCTGTGACTGCAGAACTAATATAGAGACCAATCTTAAAACACTCATAATTAGGTCAGGAGGTTAGGCAAAACCATCTCTCTTCCATCTGAACCTAACAAGCAGGTGTGATCAGGTTCACACAGCACCTTAAATATATCTGGAGCTAGAAAAAGGTCTCTTTAGGCCTTCCTCTCTCTAACCATTGAAATTATAATGCGAACATACATATCATTATGACCCCAGTGAAGTAAACTTTGTAAAAAAAAAATTACTTTCTGCAATACTTGGAAAATCATTTTAGGAAAAAAAAATCACTTGTAATCTTCACTAAAAGGCATGAACCTGTGGCTCCCAAAGAATGGGAACAAAAAGTCATTAGAAACACAATAGGTAAGATGAGAAAAACTTAGAATGCAATAGAATAATTTGAATCTGCATCAAAAGGAGAAAAAAATAACATTCACCCTGCGGATAATAGAACCGATGACATAGAAGCCATCCCTGATAATGTCTGCCTGAGCGCAAGCCAATGTGGATGCCAACGTGAGGGAGAAAATTAGGCTTCTGCTTATAATTTCCAAAATTACAGACTGTCAGGAACAATAGTGAAAGAATAACAACAAAATAACAGAACAAAACTTCCCTAAAATTAGAAACTTTTTATGGAATTTAAAATGATCCCTAAAATTCTGATTAAAATTAAAAGCCTATACTTAAAGACATATTCTAGCAAGAATTCAATGTAAAACTTTACAAAACTATAGACAGATATAATTTAAAACAAGCACTGGCTTGATCCATGTCTTACTGTGTACTTCAACTTAAATTTTAGGAGTGGTCGTGACCACTAGTGAGGCTTCTTTTCCAGTCGTTGATTTGTCTAGCAAACGACCTTGATAGGCTTCTGTGATGACTATTCTTGGTTGTCAACTTCATCTGGAATTAACTAAAGCCCCAAAAGGAGGACATACCTGGAAGGTATTTCAGCTTAAATTCAAGCGGGAAAATCTACTTATAATTCCGATCTTTGAGGTAGAAAGACATATCTTTAATACTGATCTTGAGACAGGAAACCATAACTTTAATCTAGCTCTTGAGGCAGGAAGACACATCTTTAATCCAGACCTAATCTGAGTCATGCCTTCTACTGAAAGTCTATATAACAGCAGTACTCAACCCACTTTGGGTGTTGGATGGCCCTTTCAGAGGATCTAAGACAATGAGAATACACAGATATTTGTATTAGGACCCATAACAGTAACAAAATTACAGTTACAAAGTAGAAACAAAAATAATTTTATGGTTGGGGGTCACCACAACATGAGGAACTGTATTAAGGGTCAAAGCATTAAGGTTGTAAACCACTGCTATATCAGGACATGGAAGAAAGAATCTTTTGCTATTTGCCTGTTTGCCATTCAAGTAAAGACCAGTTGAGACATCCAGTCTCATGGTCTGAGCAACTACTGGATTCTTGGATTCATAGCTAGCTGTTGCTGGATGGGCTGGATTGCAGCCTGTAATCATTCTAACAAATCAAATTCTATAATTCATATACAAAGCATGATTAGTAAAAACTCAGGGAAATTGGGGTTCAACCTAAAGATCTATAAAGCCAACCACTGACTCTTACCTCGACCTCAGTCCAAAAAGCAATCCTACCTCCAGAAATCTCAGAATGAGACTGTGTATGAAAGCTGTTTCACCCAGTTTTATAATCCTCTCTAGTTCTGGGATTAAAGGCATGCACTGCCCAGTTTCTATGGCAATTAGTGTGGCTACTGGGATTAAAGGTGTGTGTTACCATTACCTGGTCTGTAAGGCTGGCCAGTGGGGCTGTTTTACTCTCAGATCTTCAGGCAAGCTTTGTGTGTGTGTGTGTGTGTGTGTGTGTGTGTGTGTGTGTGTGTGTGTTTTCAACTGTATTATATTGTATTATATACGATACAACATGATATATATATAGAGAGAGATTCATTCTATAAGTTCTGTTGCTAGAGAGAACCCTGACTAATGCAACTTCTCTGTGAGACTAGCTGAAAATCACACACATATATATCATAAGTTTCAAATGTAAGATAATTCAAAACTGAATAAATCTTATAAGATGACCCATAGATAGCCGGACAGTGGTGGCGTGCGCCTTTAATCTCAGCACTCAGGAGGCAGAGGTAGGCAGATTTCCATGAGTTTGAGGCCAGCCTGGTCTACAAGAGCTAGTGCCAGGACAGGCTCCAAAGCTACACAAAGAAACCCTGTCTGGAAAAAACAAAAAATAAATATGACCCACAGAGCTGTCAAAAAAGAATATAGAAGATATGTGCAAGAACATACAAAAACCCCAACTTATGAGTACCAAGGTTCTAAGTGATAGAACAGTATTTAAAAATATAGATGCGAAGAAAGAAATGAGGTTCGAAGGAGACACTACCCAATATCAACACTCATCATAAAGCTACAATAACTAATACCATGTGATGTTAGCAAAAAAAGATAATCAACCAGAATACCAGTGTAGAGAACACTGGGATAGATCCATGTGAATGTGGTCAGTATAGCTTCAACAGTGGACCAAAAGCAATAAATCAGACGTTTCAATTTGTGGTATTACAACTTGGTCTGGACGAAACCATACACACTTCACAAAAATTCAAAGTGGGTCACAGATGTCAAAGTGAATTTATAAAACGTCTAGGATATAATCTAGAATAAAATTTAGCTGACTATGGATTTGATAACAGCTTCATGGATATACTACCAACTTGATAAACTAGAATTTTCCCAAAATTTCAAAATTTTGCTCTGAAAAGAAAATACAATGAAAATTAAAGAACAAGTTAGAAAACTTGAAGTAGATATTTGTAAGATACGTATCTGACATCAAAAAACATTAAACTGAATTCAAAAACTACGAGATAAACCAAAGATATCAGCAAACATTAAACATTATTCATTAAACAAAATAAACAAGTGAAAAGATGTTCCACAAGACAAGTCATTAGAGAAATAGAAATTACAGTGACAATAAAATACAGCTACAGATGTATTCAAATGGCAAAATGTGGAACAAGGACAACATCAAATGCTTCCACAGGTGAGGAGCAAAAGGGACTCTACTCATTGCCATTGAAACAGACTACTGCATCGTGTTGGAACAGGGGTATTGTCTTGGAAAACTAAGTAGACTCTTAATCTATAACCCAGATAATTGAGCATCTTAATATTTAACCACAGGAATTTTGTGCAAAAACCTACAAGCAGCTTATAACAGCTATATTCATAACTGTCAAACATGAAACTGGCCAAGAGTTCCTTCAGTACATGAACGGTGTCTTAATTAGGGTTTCTATTCCTGTGATGAAACACCATAACCAAAAATAAAGCTGGAGATAAAAGGGCTTATTTGACTTGCACTTTCAAATTTTTGTTCATCACTGAAGAAGTCAGGACAAGAACTCAAACCGGGCAGATGCCATCAACTGATGAAGATGCCATGGAGTGGTGTTACTTACTGGCTTATTCTACAATGGCTTCCTCAGTCTGCTAACCCATGACCACCCACAGTGGGCTCCTCCCCCACCAATAACTAAGAAAATGCCTTGCACCTGGATCTTATGGTGGTATCTTCTCCACTGAGGTTAAAACAAAACAATAAAAAGAAACCTCTAATATATGTGTCAGGTTGACCTAAGACTAGCCAGCACAAATGGATTAGCAGCCCGTGTACATGCAGGGAATAGAATGTTACTAGAACCTGAACTAATCTACAATCTCATGGAAAACATGAAGGAATCCTAAAGCATACAGTTGAGTGAAACAACCCATCTATAAACAATGTTTGGTTATAGCTATTAAACATGCTAAAAAGGACACAATATAAAGAAAGTGAAATTACTAATTGCCAAGCATGACGGCCGGCAAGTAGGTAAGTAGGTAGACCATAAGAGTTAAGACAATGACACTTACTTTGGCGGAATGGTGCAAGTTCATATTGTTGAAATATATTCAAACATATAAAGTGAGCAGCACCAAGAATAAACATTAGTGTATATGTGGAACTTTGGGTAAGAATGAGCTGTCAAAGGAGACACAATTTTAACAACACTTCAGTCTGTTGGAGAATGCTGAAGACATAGACATGTGTATAGGGAGGGAGACATTGGGATATATATGTGTACCCCACCCAGTCTGGATTGAACAGAAAGCTTTTCTAAAACTTAACTTCTAAAACATAAGGTTACTATTTCCATCCATTTGCCTGCAAAATTCAAGATGTCATTGTTTTTTACCGCTGAGTAGTATTCTAGCATGTATATATTCCACAGTTTCTTCATCCATTCTTCCACTGAAGGGCATCTAGGCTGTCTCCAGGATCTGGCTATTACAAATAATGCTGCTATGAACATAGATGAGCATATGCTTTTGTTGTATGATTGGGCATCTCTTGGGTAGATTCCCAATAGTGGAATTGCTGGGTCCTGGGGTAGGTTGATCCCGAATTTCCTGAGAAACCGCCACACTGCTTTCCAAAGTGGTTGCACAAGTTTGCATTCCCACCAGCAATGGATGAGTGTGCCCCTTACCCCACAACCTCTCCAGCAAAGGTTATTATTGGTGTTTTGGATTTTAGCCAATCTGACAGGTGTAAGATGATATCTCAAAGTTGTTTTGATTTGCATTTGAGTGAGGTAACCCAGACCCATAAAGATGAACATGGGATGTACTCACTCATATTCGGTTTCTAGCCATGATTAAAGGACATCGAGCCTATAAGTTTGGGATCCTTGAGAAGATAATAAGAAGAACCTCCACCTGACGATAGATGAAGAAAATGACAGAGCCCCACCTTGGAGCACCGGACTGAGCTCCCAAGGTCCTGATGAGGAGCAGAAGGAGAGAGAACATGAGAAAGAAAGTCAGGACCGTGAGGGAACCTCCAGCTGGCGACAGATGGGGAAGGTGACTGAGCCTCACATTGGAGCACTGGACTGAGCTCCCAAGGTCCCGATGAGGAGCAGAAGGAGCGAGAACATGAGGGAGAAAGTCAGGAACGAGAGGGGTGCGTTCACTCATGGAGACGGTGGGACAGAACTAATGGGAGATCACCAACTCCAGTTGGAATGGGACTGATGGATCATGCGACCAAACCCGTCTCTCTGAGTGTGGCCAACAGCGGGGGCTGACTGAGAAGCAAAGGACAATGGCTCTGGGCTCTGATTGTTCTTCATGGACGGGCTCTGTGGGAGCCTTCTCAGCTTGGTCGATCACCTTCCTGGACCTGGGGGGAGTTGGGAGGACCTTGGTCTTAGCATAGAGTGGGGAACCCTGATGGCTCCTTGGCCTTGAGAGGGAGGGAGGGGAGGTATGGGTGGAGGGGAGGGGAGGGAAGGGGGAGAAGGAGGGGAGAGAAGGGGGAGAAGGAGGGGAGGGAGGGGGGAGGAGGAGGGAAGGAGATGGAAATTTTTAAATATAAAAAAAAATAAACCATGGGGAAAAAAAATAATCAGTAAAAAAAAAAAATAATTTAACCAAAAAAAAAAAAAAAAAACATAAGGTTACATATAAATTTCCAATGTCAGCATTAGTGTCAAAACTTAAAGTGGAACCAGGAGGTAGTTGCACATGCCTTTAATCCCAGCACTCGGGAGGCAGAGGCAGGTGGATCTCTGTGAGTTTGAGGCCAGCCTGGTCTACAAGAGCTAGTTCCAGGTCAGGCTCGAAAGTAGCACAGAGAAACCCTGTCTCAAAAAAAAACAAAACAAAACAAAAATTAAAGCAGAGAACAATAGGGGAAGGCAGACATGGAATCTGTCCTTGTATGTGCATGCACACACATGCATATGAGAGAGACAGAAACAGAACCAGAGACAGAAACCAGACAAATTCTTTGCAGAGACAATTGATTATAGGGAAATTAGTACCAGATAAAGGAGACCTTAAAGAAATGAAAAAATAGATTAATATTTCTCTGCACTCGTAGGTAACTTTAATTAATAACTGAGTAAAATAAATAAAAATTCAGTATAACAAAAAACTGTACTTTATTGTACTTATAATAGTCTGTAGATTATTTTAATTTTTCTGTGTATGTGTGTGTACTGTCTCATACATCTTGTAGAGTGACAAAATAGTTTATTAATATAAGTAAAATATGGAAGAAAAAAACTTTAACCACCACAATGTTAAGGAAAATCAAAACATTATAGCACAGTTGAAGTTCTACTCAGATTAAAGGACAGGGCAGGCATTTTACACACAGAGGAACTAAACTTCCTTCCACTGTGGAAGTGTGAGATAAACTCAAATAATTGCCACAGCAAAGAAACAGAAAAATGAAATTCAAAACAAGTTGTGGAAAACAACATTTAGAAAAATATTAGCAATGATAAAATAACTAAATTCAAGTTTAGAAGTATAAAAATATAGGAAATATGATTTTATTATCTTTGGTTTCCTCTCAAGAAGAAAATACCAATACATTCAATTATATATTGCAGAGACTTTATTGTAAAACATAATTTTAAATGTCTTTAATTTTGTATTATCATGGAGGAAAAATTGAATTTCACCAAGAGAAAGCCAGAAAGAAAATTGTAGATAGTAAAGATTAGCATATCCAATGTACCTAGTAACACTAACAGATGAACATAAGTAAATAAACAAAATAATGGATTATGTTCAAAGTAAATATGTCTACAATATCCCAAATAAAATGTCTATCCTTATAGGTTCTTTTATTTCAACTTAAATTATTTTCCCAGAGAAAACTAGACTAAAGATATTATCTTTTAAAATTGAATGTTTTTTAATGTTTAAACACATGTATTGTCAGCTGAATGAGATTTAGTATAAGTATGGACACAGGCCTCAGAGCATGTCTGTGAGGGATTTCTAGATTAAGTTAATGGGGGTGCAAAGACCCACCTTAAATGCTAGCAGCATCATTCAGTGGGCTGGATAGTCATTCCTACATTGAAGAAAAAGGGGGAGTGAGCTGAGCCCAATGCAAGTGTTTATCATTGTCTATTTTTGTAATGCAAATTCATTGTGACCAACTTCTTCAAGGTCTTACCATCATGATGTTCCTCATTGTTGGACTGTACCCTGGGACTGTGACCTAACAATAAACTCCACTTTCCTTAAGTTGTTCAGTCCAGCAATAGAAATGTAACTGGTACCCCTTAGACAGAAAATACGGGACAAGGTTGCTACACATCTAAGGTTGACTAGAGTTGAATAAAAGGATGAGCAAATGAAGGAGACATTATTGAAAACATTAAATTATCCACTTTGCCAAGTCACTGTGTCTAGAAAAACACAAGGCACTGAGGGCCCGGTATTTTATGGTGTTGGGCTAACAAGTTCTTCAGTTATTCTTGAGATCACTCCTATAGGAGCCGACCTGCTTTCCTTCTTCCTCAGGAGCCCCCTCTCCTTTATTGCATAGGGTCTTGGCTGGGGTCATCCTTGTGGATTCGTGGGAATTTCTCTAGAGCCAGGTTTCTCGCTAACTTGATAATGGCCCCCTCAATCAAGATGTCTCTTTCCTTGCTCTCATCTCTGTCCTTCCTCCATCTCGACTATCCTGATCCCTCAAGTTCTCCTCACCCTTACCCTTCTCCCCTCTCCTTCTCCTTCCACCCTCCCTTCTCCTCCACCCCCATGCTCCTAATTTTGTCAGGCGATCTTGTCTGTTTCCACTTTCCAGATAGATCTATATATGTTTTTTCCTAGGGTTCACCTTATTACTTAGCTTCTTTAGGTATATGAACTATAGGTTCACTATCCTTTATTTACAGCTAGTATCCACGTATGAGTGAGGACATACCATATTCATCTTTTTGAGTCTGGGTTACCTCACCCAGGATAGTGTTTCTAATTCCAAACATTTGCATGCAAAATTCAAGATTTCATTTTTTAACCACTGAGTAGTGCTCTAATGTGTAAATGTGCCACATTTCCTTTTTTCTTTGCAAAAACATGAATTTTCTTTTTTTAATTTATTTTTTAATTTTATCCTCTCCCTTGGTCCCCATGATCCCAATTTACTCAAGAGATCTTGTCTTTTTCTATTTCCCATGTAGATTAGATCCATATATATATCTCTTAGGGTCCTCATTGTTGTCTGGATTCTTAGTGATTGTGATTTGCAGGTTGGTTTTCTTTGCTTTATGTGAAAAAACTATTTATAAGTGAATACATATGATAATTGTCATTCTGGGTCTGGGTTACCTCACTCAATATGATGTTTTCTAGCTCCATCCATTTGACTGAAAATTTCAAGATGTCATTTTTTTCTGTTGTGTAGTACTCCATTGTGTAAAAGCACCACATTTTCCTTATCCATTCTTTGATCAAAAGGCATTTAGGTTATTTACAGGTTCTGGCTTTGACAAACAAAGCTGCTATGAGCATGGTTGAGCACATGTCCTTGTGGTACAACTAAGCATCCTTTTGTTATATACCCAAAAGTGGTATTGCTGCACCTTTGGAAGATAGTTTCCTAATTTTCTGAGAAATCGGCACATTGATATCCAAAGAAACTGAACCAGCTTGTACTCCCACCAGCAATGCAGGAATGTTCCCTTTTCCCTACAACCTCTCCAGCATAAGTTGTCATCAGTATATTTGATCTTGGCCATTCTTACAGATGTAAGATGGAATTTCAAGAGTTGTTTTGATTTGCATTTCTTTTTTATTATTAAAAATCTCTGCCTCCTCCCCACCTCCCATTTACCTCCCCCTCCCCCTCCACTCCCTCTCCTTCTCCTGTCTGAAGAGCAGTAAGGGTTTCCTGCCCTGTGGGAAGTCCAAGTTCCTCCCCACTCCATCCAGGTCTAGGAAGGTGAGCATCCAAGCAGGCTAGCCCCCCCCCCCAAAGCCAGTATGTGTAGTAGGATCAAAATCCAGTGCCATTGTCCTTGGCTTCTCAGCAGCCCTCATTTCCGCCATGTTCAGGGAGTCCAGTTTTATCCTGTGCTTTTTTCAGTCCCAGTCCAGCTGGCCTTGGTGAGCTCCCATTAGATCAGCCCCACCATCTCGGTGAGTGGGAGCACCCCTCGCAGTCGCAGTCCTGACTTCCTTGCTCATGTTCTCCCTCCTTCAACTCCTCATTTGGACCTTGGGAGCTTAGTCCGGTGCACTAATGTGTGGCTCTGTCTCTATCTCCATCCATCGCCAGATGAAGGTTCTATGGTGAAATGCAAGATATTCATCTGTATTACTGTAGGATCTGGCCTTTTCCAGCTCCCTCTCCTCAGCTGCCCAAGGAACTAGCTGGGGGCATCTCCCTGGATACCTGGGAACCCCTCTAGAGTTAAGTCTCTTGCCAACCCTAAAATGGCTCCTTTATTACGATAAATACTTCCCTGCTCCCATGTCCACCCTTCCTATATCCCAACCATCCCATTCACCCAAGCTCTCCCCATCCTCCCCTTCATATTTTTCTCTCCCCATCTCCCCTTACCTCCATCCCACTCCACCCCCAAGTTCCCAATTTTTGCTGGATAATCTTGACTACTTCCAATATCCAGGAGGATAACTATCTGTTTTGCTTTGGGTTCACCTTCTTATTTATCTTCTCTAGGATCATGAATTATAGACTCGATGTCCTTTATTTATGGCTAGAAACCGATTATGAGTGAGTACATCCTATGTTCATCTTTTTGGGTCTGGGTTGCTTCACTCAGAATAGTGTTTTCTATTTCCATCCATTTGCATGCAAAATTCAAGATGTCATTGTTTTTTATCACTGAGTAGTACTCTAATATGTATATATTCCACAGTTTCTTCATCCATTCTTCCACTGAAGGGCATCTAGGTTATTTCCATGTTCTGGATATTACAAATAATACTGCTGTGAACATAGTTGAACAAATGCTTTTGTAATATGATAGGGCATCTCTTGGGTATTGGCTAAGGATGTTGAGCATTTCCTTAAGTGTTTTTCAGTCATTTTAGATTCCTCCATTGAGAGTTCTCCATTTAGGTTTGTACACCATTTTTTATTGGATTATTTGTTCTTTTGATGACAACTTTTTTGAGTTCTTTGTGCATTTTGGAGATCAGACCTCTGTCTGATGTGGGATTGTTGAAGATCTTTTCCCATTCTGTAAGCTGAGGATTTGTCTTGTTGACCATGTCCTTTGCTTTACATAAGATTTTCAGTTTCAGGAGTCCCATTTATTAATTGTTTCTCTCAGTGTCTGTGCTACTGGGGTTATATTTAGGAAGTGGTCTCCTGTGCCAATGAGTTCAAGTGTACTTCCCACTTTCTCTTCTAGAGGTTCAGTGTGATTGACTTTATGTTGAGGCCTTTAATCCATTTGGACTTGAGTTTTGTGCATGATAATAGATATGGATTTATTTTCATTCTTCTACATGTTGATAGCCAGTTATGCCAACACCATTGTTAAATATGCTTTCTTTTTTTCATTTTATATTTTTTGCTTCTTTGTCAAAAATCAACTGCTCATAGGTATGTGGATTAATATCTGGGTCTTCAATTTGGTTCCATTGGTCCTCTTGTCTGTTTTTATGCCAATATCAGGCTGTTTTCAGTACTGTGTCTCTGTAATAGAGTTTGAAGTCAGGGATTGTGATGCCTCCAGAAGTTCCTTTATTGTACAGGATAGTTTTGGCTACCCATGTTTTTTGCTTTTCTGTATAAAGTTGAGTACCATTCTTTTGAGGTCTGTGAAGAATTTTGCTGGGATTTTGATGGACGTTGCAATGAATCTGTAGATTGGTTATGGTAAGATTGCCATTTTTACTATGTTAATTATACCTACCCAAGAGCATGGGAGATCTTTCCACTTTCTGGTATCTTCTTCGATTACTTTCTTCAAAGATTTAAAGTTCTTGTCATACAAGTCTTTCACTTGTTTGGTTAGAGTTACTCCGAGATATTTTATGCTATTTGTGGTTATTTTGAAGTGTGTGGTTTCTCTGATTTCTTTTTTAGCCCATTTATCATCTGTGTAAACAAAGGCTACTGATTTTTGAGTTAATTTTGTATCCTGCTACATTGATGAAAGTGTTCATGAGCTGTAGAAGTTTCTTGGTAGAATTTTTAGGGTCACTTATGTAAACTATCATATCATCAGCAAACAGTGAGAGTTTGACTTCTTTTCTGATTTGTATACCTTTGATCTCCTTCTGTTGTCTTATTGCTCTAGCTAGGACCTCAAGAACTGTATTTGATAGATATGGAGAGATTGGACAACATTGTCTTGGTTTTGATTTCAGGGATATTGCTGTGAGTTTCTCTCCATTTAGTTTGATGTTGGCTGTTGGCTTGCTGTATATTACCTTTATTATGTTTAGGTGTGTTCCTTGTATCCCTGTTCTCTCGGATACCTTTATCATGAAGGGATGTTATATTTTGTTGAAAGATTTTTCAGCATTTAATGAGATAATCATGTGGTTTTTACTTTTCAGTTTGTTTATGTAGTGGATTGCATTGACAGATTTTGCATGTTGAACCATCCCTGCATCTGTGGGATGAAGCTGACTTGATCATGGTGGATAATGGTTCTGATGTATTCTTAGATTCAACTTGTCAATATTTTATTGAGTATTTTTGCATCAATGTTCATGAGTGAGACGGGTTTGTAATTCTCTTTCTGAGTGGTGTCTCTATGTAGTTTGGGCATCAGGGTAATTGTAGCCTCATAAAAAGAGTATGGCAGTGTTCCTTCTGTTTCTATTGTGTGAAACAATTCGAGGAGTATTAGAATTAGTTCTTTGAAAATCTTGTAGAATTCTGCACTGAAACCATCTGATCCTGGGGGTTTTGTTTGTTTGTTTGTTTGGGTTTTGTTTGTTTGTTTGTTTGGGAGACTTTTGATGACTGTTTATATTTCTTCAGCAGTTATAGGTCTATTAAATTTGCTTATTTCGTCTTGATTTAAATTTGGTAAGTGATATTTATCCAGAAAATTATCCATTTCCTTTAAATTTTCCAATTTTGTGTAGTACAGGTTTTTGAAATATGACCTGATGATTCTCAGGACTCCATGTCTCTTTTTTTCGTTTCTGATTTTGTTAATTTGGATGGAACCAACTCTTGGTCTCATGATTCTTTGTTGTTTGTTTCTATTTTGTTGATTTCAGCTCTCAATTTGATTTTTCCCTGCCATCTAGATCTCTTGGGTGAGTTTGCTTCTTTGTGTTCTAAGTTTTCAAATGTTTTCTTAATTCACTAGTGTGGAATTTTTCCAGCTTCTTTATGTAGGCATTTAGTGCTATAAACTTTCCTCTTAACACTGCTTTCATTATATCCCATAAGTTTGGCTATGTTGTATGGTCATTTTCATGGAATTTTAGGAAGTCTTTAATTTCTCCCTTAATTTCTTCCTTGACACATTGATGCTTCAAATGAGCATTGTTTAATTTCCATGTGTTTGTGGCTTTCTGGAATTAGTTTTGTTATTGAATTCTAATTTTAAGCCATGGTGGTGCTATAAAATACACGGGGTTATTCCAAAATTTTTCATATCTGTTGAGGTTTGTTTTGTTACTGAGTATGTGGTCAATTTTTGAGAAGGTTCCATGTTTATTGATTTATGTTTGGATGAAATGTTCTATATATGTTTGTTAATTCAATTTGAGTCATAACATCTCTTAGTTCCCGTATTTCTCTGTTCATTTTTGTCTAACAGACTTGTCCAATGGTGAGAGTGGAGTGTCCAATGGTGAGAGTTACCCAGATTTTCCATATCTAGAATTCCCTTGAAGTCTCCCACTATTAGTGTGTGGGGTTTAATGTATGGTTTGAGCTTTTGAAGTGTTTATTTTACATATAAGGGTTCCCTTGTATTTGGGGCATAGATGTTAGTATTGAGATTTTTCTCTTGATGGAATATCTCTTTTGTCCTTCTATGGTGATTGAAAGTTTTGCTGGGTATGAATATTAGTCTAGGCTGGCATCCATGGTCTCTTAATGTTTGCATAACACTTGACCAAAATCTTCTGGCTTTTATTGTTTCCATTGAGAAGTCAGGTGTAATTCTGATAGGTCTGCCTTTATATGTTACTTGGCCTTTTTCCTTTGTAGCTCTTAATATTCTTTATTTTGTATGTTTAGTGTTTTAATTGTTATGTGGCAGGGGACTTGTTTTTTTTAATCTGGTGTATTTGGTATTGTGTATGATTCTTGTATCTTCATAGGCATATCTTTCTTTAGGTTGAGAAAGTATTCTTCTATGATTTTGTTGAATATAATTTTTGTGCCTTTGAGGTATACTTCTCCTTCTTCCACCCCTAATATTCTTAGGTTTGGTCTTTTCATGGTATCCCAGTTTTCCTGAATGATTTGTATTAAGAATTTGTTGGATTTAATGTTTTCTTTGACCAATGAATTTATTTCTTCTATAGTATCTTCAACACCTAAGATTCTTTATTCTGTCTCTTGTATTCTGTTGGTTATACTTGTCTCTGTAGTTCTGTTCATTTACCCAGATTTTCCATATCTAGAATTCCCTTGATTTGTGTTTTCTTTATTTTCTCTATTTCAGTCTTCAAGTCTTGAACTGTTTGTTTCACCTGTTTGATTGTTTTTCTTGGTTTTCTTTGAGGGATTTATTAATTTCTTACATTTTTTGTTTGTCTTTTCCTCCATTTCTTTAAGGGAGTTTTTTTATTTCCTCTTTAAAGGCCTCCATCATTTTCACAAAGTTATATTTAAAGTCATTTTCTTCTGCTTTTTCTGGGTCAGGATAATCAAGTCTTCTTGCTCTATAATCTCTGGGTTTTGGTGCTACCATGTTGCTTTTTAGGTTGTTGGATAAATTCTTGCACTGGGGCCTATGCATCTCTTGCTTCAAATGAGGCCATCAGTATCTTTGTGCTTTGGTTCAATACTTGCAGTGACTGTCTTAGTGTTTGGGAATTTTTCATGACCTGCTCTGTACTGTCAATGTCTGTGTCTTAGGAAGCCTCTGAAGTCTCTCTAAGCCT